>NC_080162.1:30611833-31211833 GCF_950295315.1 Erinaceus europaeus
AGAATGTTTATATGACTTTTTAAAAATTATTTATTTATTAATGAGGAATATAGGAGGAGAGAGAGAGAGAACCAGACATTCACACTGGTACATGTGTGTTGGTATGCTTCTAATTCTGCTTCTAAAAACCTCTTCTGTTTCATTGGTTTAATACCCCCTGCTTAACACTGTATTCTCTTTACATAACCACTGCAGGGCATTGGTTTAATCCCCACTGGTTCATGATGTGTTTCTGCTCCGCCCCCTCTTGTAGTACACCCTGATTTGCACCAGTCACTTTTTGCTCCACCCTCTCTGCGTTACATCCTGTTTCCGCCCTACTTGGCGAGTATATATAGGATTGTGTTTTTAGTTTAGTTTAGTTTTAGTTTAGCTTGGCTTAGATTGTGCTGCATTCTGCATGAATAAAGAGATACTGCGTACAGCTCAGCCATGAGTCCCTGGTCGTCTGTCTCCCATCAGTGAAGCTCAGCCCGACACATGTGTTGCCAGGGATTGAACTCAGGACCTTATGCTTGAGAGTCCAATACTTTTATCCACTGTGCCACCTCCTGGATCACTTATATGATGTTTTCATCAAGTTTAGTAGCTAATAGTTTTGTTTTTTTCCCCTTATTCAGTAACACCATTTATCTTAAAAGTGTGATATTTGGTCTGAAGAGATAGCTCAGCATTAGAGTCTAAGGGTTACAGGCCTGGAGCCCCTGAGAACCCAAGTTCAATGTCTAGAATCACCATCTCCCACAGATGAGTGGTGCTCTTGTCTCTCTCTTTCATATAAAGCTGTAAAAATAAACACATAAACGTGTGTGGGCTAGGATGCTGCCGGGTGGCAGTGCACCTGGTTGAGCACATGCATGAGTGTGTACAAGGATATGGGTTCAAGCCCCTGGTCCCCACCTGCAGAGAGAAAACTTCAAGAACAGTGAAATCTTATCTTTTTTAAAATTTTTTTAAAATTTATATTACAGAATTACATGTCGACAGGGGTTTGAATCCACACCATTCCCACCACCAGACTTCTGAATCTTCACTCTCCACACTGTAATCCACCACAGTTCCCCTAAAGTTGTAGACATGGGCCAACCATCTTCTCTACAACTATCTGTCCACATTTATACGTATTTATAGTTGCCCTTTTTTTCCTGATTCAATCCTCTTTTCCCCTCTAAACCACTCATAACATCATAGCTACTTCCATATGTCCCTCTCCTTTTCCTTCTCTCTGGGTGCACATCAGCTCTTATCTTTAAGATAACAACTAACTTATAGCAAGTTAGAATAATTTAGGTTTCTTCTTCAATAAAGCTACTTAAAAGGATGGGTGGCTTGGGGAATCTTGAGATGGGCCTAGACCTTGAATAAATCCCACTCTCCATTATTACTGGTGATCTCTATCAGGAACAACACAATAGACCTCTCCGTGGGCCCCCATAGGACCTTGCCCTCAACATGGATCAACCATGGTAGAGAATGTTCCATCCTCTGAAGGGAGGCTGGACAACATACCCTATCTTCCACCTGAGGAAGATGAGTTTTGAAATTGGGGCAGCTTGGAATGTTCCTACTCATGACCACAGAATGTGAGCTCAAATCTACAGGGATACAGAGGTCACATAGGCTCCTAAGCTGAATATGGGCCCCAGATCACATCAAATTGATGGGATTTATAGTCAACAATATTTATACACTTTTCCCATATTTGGGAGCTACTCTCTTCCCTGATCCAGCATTCTGGTCCTTTTTCCAGCCATGACATCATCTACCCAGACAATAACTTGGGGTCCACCTGTATATCAGATGTCAGGCTCAAAAACAAACAAACAAACAAACCACTAGAAAAGTCATGGGCCCTTTGGAATATACCTAAAATAGGTCTACTAACTATTTACAAAACAGAGACCTCCAAATCTTCATCTGCACTAATCCAGCCTTTAGGTTCATGATTAGTCAACAATTTGTTTGGCTTTATATGTTAACTCTTCTTTCAGCCACTAGGTTCCAGATGCTAACATGATGCCAACTGGACTTCCCTGGCAGATGACCTTACTAATGTGTCCTGGAGCTCTGCCCCACTAGGGAAAGACAGAGACAGACTGGGAGTATGGATCAACATATCAACGCCCATGTTCAGCAGGGAAGCAATTACAAAAGCCAGATCTTCCACCTTCTGCGCCCCATAATGACCCTGGGTCCATAGTCCCAGAGGGATAAAGAATAGGAAAGCTATCAGGGGAGGGGATGGCATATGGAGTTCTGGTGGTGAGAACTGTGTGAAATTGTACCACTCTTATCCTATGGTTTTGTCAGTGTTTCCTTTTTATAAGTAAAAATTATAAAAAATAAATAAAAAAGGAAGGTGGCACTGGTAGTTTATGTATCTAGGTTATTCTGTACTATAGAAATACTTAAACATGCAAAATCAAATATATCTTTTTTTTTCCTCCAGGGTTATCACTGGGGCTCTGTGCCTACACTAGGAATCCACTGCTCCTAGAGGCCACTTTTTCCATTTTCGTTGCACTTGTTGGATAGGACAGAGAAAAATCTAGAGAGGAGGGGAAGACAGAGAAGGGCAGAGAAAGACAGACACCTGCAGACCTGCTTCACCGCTTGTGAAGTGAACCCCCCTGCAAGTGAGGAAGCGGGGGCTCGAGCCCAGATCCTGGTACGCGGGCCCTTGTACTTTGCACCACCTGCGCTTAACCTGCTGCGCTACTGCCGTCCCCCCATACATCATTTTAAATAAACACATGTGTTTTAAATATTTTATAATTACTTTACTTTTTTTTTTTTTTTTTGCCTCCAAGGTTATCGTTGGGGCTTGGTGCCTGCACTACAAATCCACTACTTCTGGAGGCCATTTTTTTCTATTTTGTTGCCCTTATTGTTGTTATTGCTATTGTTGCTGGATAGAATAGAGAAATCAAGAGAGGAGGGGAAGACGGGGAGAAAAAGACACCTGCAGACCTGCTTCACTGCTTGTGACTCAACTGCCCTGCAGGTGGGGAGCCAGGGGCTCAAACTGGGATCCATGAGCCAGTCCTTACGCTTCGCACATGTGTGCTCAACCTGCTGCGATGCCACCTGGCCCCTACTTTACTACTTCTTTAAAGTTGATTTTTTAGAAAATATATGTACTTCTGCTGGTGTGAGTCAAGATTACTGTTTCTATATCATATTCTAGTATTATCCTAATTAATATGGGAAGAAAAACTCTGAGAAACTCTTAACCACTAAATCCACATATTTCAGAAATCACAACCTTGAGATCTGGCTCTATCTGAGAATGCCATCAAAAGTACTTGACTGTTATTACTAGAGGAAATTTTTAATAAAGGCTAATTAAGTGACAACACTCCCAAGTGGTTAACTTATTTAGGGGCTAAATTTCTGGTACTTCTAATTATCCTCTGATGACTTTACTTAGTGTTTCACGACCATGACAGATGACAATGAAAAACTGCAGTGAAACTCATTCACTCTGACACTATGCTTAGCACTGACTTCTCTCTCTCCAAGTAAAATCAATACTCTGTTTGAGTAAACACGTTTACAGCTTTATTAGGATGTCTTGCTTGTTCTGCAACAGCTACTTGAAGCTGTGGTAACAAATCGACTCAACTCAGTTAAACCTAGAGAGCTGGGTAAGAGGCCCATCGATAAGACTGTTATAAAAATAAACTGCAGGAGATCAGAAAGCAGGAGCAAACAGTCAGGTAAATGTCAATATTTTCCCTTACAGAGGATAACAAAAACAGCACTATCATGTAGTAGGTCTTTCCCCCTCTTTAGAAATGTTCCTTATTTCAACTAGATAAAACATTTCCACTTTTTGTGTACAACTCATCTTAATGAAAATTTTGCTTCTAATTCCCATGTGAATCTGGAACAGGAATCTGATGTAAATGTTTGGTATTTATTTTTTATTTTATTTTATTTATTTATTTATTTTTGTTTGGTATTTCTTATGCCATTCCAAATTCTGTAATTTTCTTCATATTTATAAACTTACTTTGATCTTCACTGACTTTAAAAAATGACCTTATTAAGGTTATCTGGTATATCTTCGACAGCTTATCCTTACTTTCATTTTATTTATGATACAAAACCTTGTCACTTGTTTTTGGGATGTCACTTCAATGCTGTGTTTACTGTAATATGTATGAAACCCGATTTTGTACCTTTCACATTAAGTTTTTCATATTTTTGCATTTAACGAGAAACACTGTTAGCTTTATACAGGCTGCACAACCTCCTGTCTAGTGGTAGTACAAATACAATGTCTATTATCTATTAGAAGCAAGACGCCACAGTGGCTATAGTTCTACCAAACAAGAACTCATAAATTTTCATCTGGATGCTCACAGACTCCCCAAAGAACTCACATCTGGCAGGAAATTCCCACTTCAATTAGGTGCCTTGGACTACCTAGATGTGACAAAGTAATGATTTCCCCCTGCTGAAAGTGTTTAGAATCAGTTTCTCCTCCTTTTTTCCTTTTCCTCCTTTTGTTCCCCCCTTTATTTCCCATCATGTCATCTCCACTCCTTCCCCCATCCTTTTCTTTTCAGGAATAAACCTATAAATGTTAAGTTATACCACTAAGCATGTCTCTGGCTTCTTTCATCTTCTGTGTAGCCTAGTCTGTGGAATTTCTGTTTTGTTTTGATATTGGCTATTAAAACTAGACATGCACTCAATTTGTGACTCAGATGTTAGAAAAGACAAACTTGTCTGGAAAAAGAAAGGAAGAAAGAAAGAAAGAAAATCAACAAACATTAAATTTTGAAATAACTTAAAAAAAAAACAACAACCTGTGATGCCTATCAGGATATGGTCTGACCTAGAAGGTATTTGTATAATCAAAACCAAAACCCAAGTGGTGTCAGATGGGGTAGTGACTGACATGGACAGGAAGTCAGCTTCAGCAAGGATTGCTTTAGAACAGATCTGTAGTACATACTCTATCACAAAAAGTTAGCAACTGAGTAAGATATATAGGTAAGTGGGCAGTGCTATACCAATAAGGATAACATTTCCTCTTTTTTGGTGACTGAAGATGGAAGCTTGTCAAATTCTATTTATGAAGTATGTGACAGTGCATTAAATAATACTTTTAAAAAAGCCCGGTTAACTCCCCTAATTTAGGAGAGAATCTGCTGAGGCATATCATTAAGTTCCAAGATAAGATAAAGATAAAGTTCCTTCCACTCTAAACTTTAAAATATACTACTTAAAAAAAATTCCTTCTCCTGGAGAAAAAAACAAAAGATTTCTTTTATAATTTTAAACTCAAGGCATAATTTCTTAGTGTGGTCCCCAAATGAAACTTGAGCATATGCTTCTGTTTATTATTAAAGTCAAACATCAAAAGATTCTACTCATTTGGGATATTGACTCTTGACCTACTTATTTTCAAGAGGCATATATAACAGACTGCAAAACTGATGACTTTCATTGGGTTATAAACACATATAGTTACAGGATCATGAATTAATGAAATCAGGGTATCTGGCTTCTAGTCTTTATTTGCAACTAATTCCCTTTCTTTGAACCTCACTTAGCACATCCATCAAATGGGGGCTTTTGAAGGGATTCTGGTTTTCATCCAGAAAGCTGCTTAACAACCCACCAAATAAAAGTGGATAGGGCCAAGTGGGAATTTACTTAAGCTCATCTCATTCTGAGTCAGATGAGAAACTGAACAGTATTTTGAATGGAGATAGTCTAAAAACCTAAAAATATGTGAGTGTGTGTGTGGGGGGGTGGGGATTGCTGGTGTACTGGGTCAAGTGCACATATCACCATGCCCAAGGACGGGGGGTTTGAACACCTGCTCCCCACCTGCGGGGGGGTACACTTCACGAGTGGTGAAGCAGGTCTGCAAGTGTCTATCTCTCTCCATCTCTGTCTCCCCCGCCCTTTCAATTTGTGTCTTGTCAAAAAAAAAAAAAAATGAAAGAAAGAAAAGAAAAAAGAAAACCTAAAAAATGTAATAAAAATCAATTATTAACATGAGAGAGAACCAGAGCACCACTCTGGCATATGAGATAGTGGAAACAAACGTGGAACCTCAGGCATGTCAGTCTGGTATTCGACAAGCTGCATCACCTCCTGGGCCACCAAGAATTTAATTTTTAAAACACTTTTTCAGGGCCAGGCAGTATTGTACCCGATTAAGCTCTCACACAGTACAATGCAGTTCAAGCCCCCGATCTTCACTTACAGAGGGAAAGCTTCATGAGTGGTGAAGTAGGGCTACAGATATTTGTTTCTCTCTCTCTTCTTCCCCCTTTCCCCTCAATTTCTCTCTGCTTCTATCCAATAATAAATAAATAGATTTTAAAAATAAAAAAATCAATTTAAAAACATGTACAAACTATTGTATTTACTGTCAAATGTAAAACATTAATCCCCCAATAAAGGGAAAAAAATCCTAAGGGGAAAAAAAAATTCCAGTTGGCTATTTTCAGACAAATGTTCCTCACTTCTGATCTAGAAGAAAGAAAAGACTACTGAAAGTGATGGTATTGTGCTGACAGTGAGCTCCAGCAACTATGTAAAATTGTGTTTATACCCTAATTCACAAATAAGATAACTAATCTTGCTATATTTTAACTCATTTAAAAGAAATCTTACTTGATCAATGGAAAAGGCTTTACAGCAGGGTGGTTCTAAAATTTTAAAAGCATTTAATGCCAGAAGCTTATTTTTAATTTGCCACTTCATGGACTAGAAATAAATCAGATACATCTAAACTCTGTCAATGTTAACTGGATAATGAAATGAGAAATAAATTAAAAGCCTCTGTTCATTCCCCAGGTTTGGGACTGAAGTGAGAGTAGCTATGAACTTAGTAACTAATTATGCCACTAAGCTCTGTTTGTTTTATTCATACCTGTACTGATATAAAATATAGCCTTGATGTTAGGGTTTACTACAACATAAGGGCTACATTTCATACAGATTTTCTTACACTTTGGAAAGTTGTATCTAACTACTTAAAAAAAAAATTACTATCTTTATTTATTTATTAGATAGAGACAGCCAGAAATTGAGAGGGAAGTGGGTGATAGGGAGAGAGATAGACACCTGCAACACTGCTTCACCACTCGTGAAGCTTCTCCCCTGCAGGTGGGGACCAGGGACTTGAACCTGGGTCCTTGCACACCAGAACATGTGTGCTTAACCAGGTGCACTACCACCCGGCCCCTCTAATGACTTTTTTACCTTGGCGAAGACTTCTGCTAGGTCCCACTGTTTTCTGGGTTATACGTCAGCACTGCTTACATGTAATTTTATTTATTTAGATGATATTAATAAACACATATTGTAAACAAATCAAATAATATAAGGACAAGTTTTAAAATGGAATACATTAAGGCATCTACAGAACTGATACACATTACTTTGTAAAAAAAAAAAGCAAGCTGTTTCTAAGACTTAGAAAACTATGGTAGTTATCTTTGGGAGGTGGAAGGCACACCACTTTGATGGTGGGTGTAGTGTGTGGAACTGTATGTTTTAATCTTATAATCTTCAAACCTACTACTAATCACAATAAAAAATGAAAAAAGAAAGAATAGATTAAGCTTCATTGTAACTTGTCATATTGCTCCTTTTTTCATTTTGTTATTAACTTGTGAAATTTCTGTTAACGTCATAGGCAGGCACCAGAAAATAAGCACAGAAATAGTGCTTAGAAAACTACTTTGGCTGTTTCTTGGAAGTGAAGGTAAGATACACAAGGGAGTATAGTAAAACGATTAGGAATCAGAATATTAGGGCTGAACTTTAAGTTTGAATTCTGGCTTTCAGAATTGAATTTGACCATGGGATAATTACTTAATCTACTGAACCTCTCAAATCAGTAATGAGACAGCTGAGTCTATGTCCAGCTGCCAACTGTGGGGTTTGCGGGAATAAGTAAATGGTTGTTTTAGGGTACTAAGTTCTGAGGTTGGTTTTTTATGCAGAGAAAGTTAACTGATGCATTTTTTTTTTTTTCTTAACCAGAGCACTGCTCAGCTCAGGTTTATAGTGGTGAGGGGGATTGAACTTGGGACTTTGGAGCCTCAGGCATGAGAGTCTCTTTGTTTAATTATTATGCTATCTACCCCTGCCCAACTGATGCCTTTTGCATGAATCAGAAAGGTGTGGTATACAAAATTTACCAAAACCATGAATAAGCAGCTGAGAAGATTATTAGACTCAAATGAATTCCCATTTGATTCACCAGAATTTTAGACTAGGAAATTGACATGCTACATATTTTTTTAATTTGAGGGGCCGGTGGTGGCGCACCTGGTTGTGCGCATATACTACAATGCACAAGGACCTGGGTTCAAGTCCCTGGTCCCAATCTGCAGGGCGAGAGCTTCACAAGTGGTGATGCAGGTCTACAGGTGTTCCTGTGTCTCTTTTTCTCTCTATTTTTTAAAATCTTTATTTATTGGATAGAGAGAGCCAGAAATCGAGAGGGAAGGGGGAAGATAGAGAGGGAGAAAGACAGAGAGACACCTGTAGCACTGCTTCCCCCAAACCTGGATCCTTCAACACTCTTAACACATGTGCTCAACCAGGTATGCCACCACTCGGCCCCCTCTCTTTGTCTCTGTCTTCCTTTTCCCTCTTGATTTCTGGCTGTCTCTACCCAGTAAATAAATAAAGACAATAAAAACAAACATTTTTTTCCATGTTGCAATTCTAAGAAAATTAACTTCAGAAAATTGTGGTTATAACAATTCTATTGGTATTCTGTCAATATATAAAAAAATCTTCTGAAAATTAGTATTGTTTTCTTGGAATATGGGGTGATTTTAAGGTGAGGTTTGGAATTTCTCACAAACATGGATATTCCCTCAAAGATCAATTGTTCTGGATGGCCTCCCTTTAATAGATACTGCAAATGGATACTAGAATTCAAAGAACTTTGTCTTTAGGAATTTGGTTAAGACAGTGATGTTCTGAGCCTTTTTTTTAAAAAAAAAATTATTTATTGGGAGTCGGGCTGTAGCGCAGCGGGTTAAGCGCAGGTGGCGCAAAGCACAAGGACCGGCACAAGGACCGGCATAAGGATCCTGGTTCGAACCCCGGCTCCCCACCTGCAGGGGAGTTGCTTCACAGGTGGTGAAAGCAGGTCTGCAGGTGTCTATCTTTCTCTCCTCCTCTCTGTCTTCCCCTCCTCTCTCCATTTCTCTCTGTCCTATCCAACAATGACAACAACAATAATAACTACAACAATAAAACAACAAGGGCAACAAAGGGAATAAATAAAATAAATATTTTAAAAAAATTATTTATTTATTATTGGATAGAGACAGAAAGAAATTGAGAGGGGAAGGGTAGATAGAGAGGGAGAGAAACAGAGAGACATCTACAGCCCTGCTTCACCACTCATGAAGCTTTCCCCCCTGCAGGTGGGGACCAGGGGTTTGAACCTGCATCCTTGCATACTTTGCTGAGCCTTTTAGATTATTTGATCCTGAAGCTTACATATGAATCTTAGGTTTCCTATATTTGTTGATTTTTTTTTAAATTCTTAAGAATGTTGGTTCTTGAGTAAGGTCTCTAGTGCTTTATCTGAAATATATCTATTTCTATATCTGCCTGTCTATAATCTGTCAAAAGTGTACTCACAGTCTAAAGATGATTTGTAGGTCTAGTCCATATTCCTACAGCTGCCATAAAACATACAACTAAATCATATCAGATTAACACAAGCTGGTATTGACAACCCACAGGGAACATATTGATTATGTCTCTTTCATGTTATTTGTTATGATTTTTCTTCTCAATTTCATTTACTGGGAAGACACCGGGGAAGAAATTTCACCAGGAACAATGACAGTGCCTGTCACAGAATGTTCTCTATGCTTCCATTTGTTACTATGGCAGTGACAAAGAGGGTTCCAAATGAAACTGCAGACCTGCTGTGACAAAGCACAGCAGGACAACAGGAAGAAATTTTCTCCTGACCTGGGAAATTAGGAAATCATACTTAGAGATTATAGAATTGTCTCCATCTCCAACCGTGCAATAGTAGCACGTGGACGTTTGAGGGAGAGTGTGAAAAGGGCAATTCTGTCAGGATTGACTAGTTATAAGTAAAAGGCAGTGTTACACAGTGCTTGAAATCTCCAAACACAATATAGGAAGACATACTTGTAGAAGACAGAGGAATGTGTTGCTATCACTAAAGATTTCAGATAAAGCTAGGAATTTAATCTATGTACATTTGGGGTATTTTAAAATCATACATGAAAACCTATAATATACTGATATATCTTTTATATTATTAAAAAGAATGTGTGGCACTTTAGTATTGAAATACATAGCTGGCACATGAGAGGTTACGTGATGCTTTGTCCAAAAGTTTGAAATTGGGAGTAATATAATTATGCAATGACAACAAGAAAGAAATTCTCTTAAGCCAGAGAAACTTTAAAGTAACAGAAGTATATATTAACTTTCTAAAGACAGGTGTCAATCAGAAAAGAGATATGCTATATAGCAATATATCAAAAGATATGCTATATAGAGCAAAGATAAGGGGTCTCAACTAATGAATTTTTTTTGGTATTTAAAAAAAATTTTTTTATATTTATTTTATTTATTTATTCCCTTTTGTTGCCCTTGTTGTTTTATTGTTGTAGTTATTATTGTTGTTGTTGTTGGATAGGACAGAGAGAAATGGAGAGAGGAGGGGAAGACAGAGAGGAGGAGAGAAAGATAGACACCTGCAGACCTGCTTCACCGCCTGTGAAGCGACCCCCCGCAGGTGGGGAGCCGGGGTTCGAACGGGGATCCTTATGCTGGTCCTTGTGCTTTGCGCCACCTGCGCTTAACCCACTGCGCTACAGCCCGACTCCCTTTCTTTTGTATTTTAATTAACATCTATACTGTAAGATGGATAGATGACTTTGTGCTATTAAACAGTTGATTCATGTAACTTTGTATTTAGAGTCAATGGTGACCAAACTAGTTTATTATCTGGCTTTCTGTTTCTGAAGTGTAATCAATTCTTCTGTTTAGCCAAAAGCTTGGGATTCAAACTCACTAAGCATCTGCTGTCCTCTGATTCTCTCCATTTTCATTTTCTCTCTTTCTTGCAATAACCCTAGCCTAGACTTGTTAGAGTCCCATCGTACAATGAAAGCTCACGTCCAAAAAATGAAGTAAAAATGAAGTTCAGGTAGTAGGCATATTTTCTTTGGTAAACTTTTATCAGTAAGGTTAGTTGCTTAGTACTAATGATGACATTTCTTTGTAAGTAGAGAAATAGTATATAGTGCAGTGAGTAAGAACATTGACTCTGGAGTCAGAATGTTTGGCTTGGGTATTGGATCTTCAGCTGTCTAGCTACGAGACTGGACAAGTTATTTAAATGTTTTGTGAAATAGTTATCTCAGAAGTAAAATGGAGTTAAAATCACTTTCAAGGGCTTTCATGAAGGCTAATTAGGAAATAATATATGGGGGCCAGGTTGTGGCAAACCTGGCTAAGTATACACATTACAGTGCACAAGGACATGGGTTCAAAGCTTCTGGTCTTCACCTGCAGGGGGAAAGCTTCATGAGCAGTGGAGCAGGGCTGCAGGTGTATCTCTGTCTCTTTCTCTCTACCTCCCCTTCCCCTTTCAATTTCTCTCTGTCTCCAATAATAAATATTAAAAAATGAAATATATGTAAGATGTTTAAGACAGTTGTCAACTAGTAGTGATTTAGATATTAATTGACTATGTAAATGCTATCTATTGCTAGAGGCATAGAGCTTGACTTACACAGAATGTGCTGAAAAATGATAATCTAAGTATTCTTTGGTAAAGTGCTCATCTCATTTCATGACTCAGTCTTGTAAGATACAATTACCCTGGGAACTGGTTAGAATAGGTATGAAGAGAGAGACCTGCCTAGCTTCATCTTGCCTTCCATGTTCTCTATACTGATCTCAACAATGTACAGTGAAATCTAGTGTTTGGACCTAGGGAATGATGAAAATGAATACAGAGAGGAAGTTGCAGATGCGATTACACCAGGGGTTGGTAAAGTATAGCTGGTAGGCCAACGACAGTGTGCTGCTTTTGTACAGGTGGAGAGCTAAGAAAGGTCTTTCTATTTCACAGTGCTGAACCTACCCCATGTAGGTATCCCGCCAAAAAAAGCAGGGAAACAAACAAAACAAGAATATACAATATAACATATGTATGGCAAAGCATATTAAGTACTCACTATCTAGTCCTTTACAAAAAAAAAGTAGTTGATAGGGGCTGGGTGGTGGCACACCTCATTGAGCACATATGTTATAATGATCAAGGAACTGGGTTCAAACCCCCAGCCCCTACCTGCATGGGGAAAGCTTTACAAGTGGTGAAGTAGTACTGCAGGTGTTTTTCTGTCTTTCACCCACAATACATCCTCCTTCTATCAATTTCTGGCTGTCTCTATCCAACAAATAAAGATAATAAAAATATTAAAAACAAGCAAAAATTTTTTTAAAAGGTTCAAAAAATGTTTATAGATCCCTATTCCTTTTTAACTCATCTCACTGTATTCAAATAAGTATCTAGTGAGGTTAGATTAAGAAGAGAGATTAAAAAGAGGCTGAAAATACTGTGAATAAAATAAAAAGTGCTTTGATCAAATAGCTGATTTACCACCAAATGGGTAGCTATTGATATTTGTACCTACTTTAGTACCTGAAGAATGACCTCTCACCTTTAAAAAAAGTACAAATAGGGAGTCAGGTGGTGACACAGTGGATTAAATGTGCATGGCATGAAGCACAAGGACCAGCGCTGGGAAATTGTGCAGACGCAGTCACATCTGCCATGTTGTCCCCTCGGGCTATTGCTAGTTCCTGAGAGTTGGGACATTCTCGGAGCGCCCGTTCAGCCATGTTGTGCCCTCAGGGCATTGTCTATTCCCTCCCCCCCCACAATGGTTGCAGTGTTCTGGTTGCTCCTCCCCCTTCCCATTCTCTCGAGAGCTGCTCCCATAAAAGCCCTTCTTCCACACCTCGCTCTCTTGCCAGCGCTTCACTTCGGTGTTTAGATGCAGGAAAGGTTGCTGCAGTGAGGCAGCCATTTTTGCTACCTCCACGTGGCCCAACCTGTTTCTCTCGCACCCAACTCTGAGGTGCCAGCGCAAATAAAGATTTGTGTTTCCTCTTAGCTCCAGATCTCCTCTCTCTCTTCTCCGCGGTGCAGCCTGACAGACCTGCATAAGGATCCGGGTTTGAGCCCCTGGCTCCCCATGTACAGGGGAGTCGCTTCACAAGCAGTGACGCAGGTCTGCAGGTGTCTATTTTTCTCTCCCCCTCTCTGTCTTCCCCTCCTCTCTCCATTTCTCTCTGTCCTATCTTGAAAAAAAAAAGTAGCAATATGCTCTGGGGGGATAGCACCTAAGGTATCACAACATTTCCAAGCCTACACACGAGAAATAGCATGTTCACTCTCAGGTACCACCATAAGCCAGATCAAAGTTCTGGTTAACATAACATATATGTATGGGTATATCATATGTGTGTATGTATGTATAGATTTTGTTACCTAGTACTGGAGGCATCACTGGAGGCAATCTATTGCAACAGGCGAGGCAGTTTAGAGGCCCACAGCCAGAGTCAGTTGCTACTAGGTTTCCATCAGTCATGATGGCTACATAATGAACATTTACTATTTAACAGATTTTTAAGGTACAGATAAAACTGGAGATATTGCAAGTTTGATTCTAAACCACCACAGTAAAGTGAATATTGCAATATGTGGAGTCACACAATTTTTTGTTGTTCTCCATACAAATATATCTTTATACAGTACTATAACCTATTATGTATGTAGTAGCATTGTGTCTAAAAAACAAACATACTTTAATTAAAATTAATTCACTGCTAAGAAAATACTACTCTTCATTTGAGTTTTAAGTTAACTCTAAAAAAATTAGCTGGTAAAGGGTCTTCTGAAAGCACAAATTATCTGTAAAAAGCAATAAAGCAAAGTATAATAAAATGAGGAATGTCTGTGCTTAAATGATGCATGCATAGGGTAAAAGCTTAACATTTCTGTACTAAGATTCCTGGCTAATTAATTTCTAGCGTCACTGTAAGGATGTATGTATCAAGGATTTTGTATCAAGGATTTTGACCTAATTCTGGATAACATATCTTTATTCTGCATAGACTTACAGTTCTGAAGCAGTATGGGATAGGTAAGTAGCTGCAAAGTACTCTAGTTGAAGCAATGATAAAGTCTTTCAGAACAAAGAAATAACAAACATAAGCATGGTAAGAAAGTAGAGAATTATCTATAGAATGTGAGCTTTCCAAAGAACAAGTCACGGGGCATGCTACCAATCTAATAGCTAGCAGCGTGAATAGGCATACAGAGTTTCAAAGAAGAAAAACTGAAAAAATTATGTTGGTGAAAAATACCATTAAAATAATTTTTATATAATGATTAAACCATTATAATAACAAATTTCTGATTCAAATCATCCTCAAGGAAGCAGAACAACTGTCAGCTTTGTTTGCCTTTGAGATGGGAAGGCTTGAGGAATAATCAGTTATTAGGAGGGACTATTGTGGATCATCACTCTGTATTCTAAAGCTTACTTTACCTTAACTTAGCTTCACTACACTAACTAGAAATAATTATGATTTATCAAAAGAATCTTTGAACCAGATTTCAGATGATTCTAAGTCATCATGGTTAGGAATTTTTCAGTTATCTTGATCTTATCTTTTAGTACACATTCCAAAAATGATTTGGACCTAATAAAATGTGTCAGTTCTTTCTGATTAATATTTAACCCTTTCTATAATAATATTAAAAAATGTATTAGAAACAACTATTTTAGCAAATGATATAATCCAAAGACCTCATCCTTAGTTATTAGCACACTATTTAATATTCACCGCAACTCGTTTTTAAAGAACAACAGTACACTTATGCCTAGAGATCTATGAATATACTATATACTGTACTTGATGTATTATGTTTATGCAACATTCTGACAGACACAATTAATCAAGTAAAATGACTAGGGTGTAGCCCAAATTACCTCTAAGACAAAATAATTTTTTTCTTATTGTAAAATACCCACACGATACTCGCAGTGATAGCCACATATGAAAAGAACGCTAGGAGTGGGGCCAGGCGGTGGTGCACCTGGTTAAGTGCACATATTACAGTGCACAAGGACCCAGGTTCAAGTCCCTGGTCCCCACCTGCAGAGGGAAGGCTTCATGAGTGGTGAAGCAGAACTGCAGGTGTCTGTCTGTCTCTTTCCCTCTCTATCTCCTCTACCCTCTCAATTTCTCTCTCTCTATCCAGTAATAAAAAACAAAGTAAATGAAAAACTTAAAAAATATCTTTTTAAAAAAAGAACATCAGGAGTTGATTATATAGAAGAAATTAAAAGCTATAACATTCATCAGTCTTAGGTATGTGGTAGAGATAAGGGTTAAAGGAGAGGTTTAATGTACAAAAGTTTGAATTAAATGAGTTTGTACCTCCAACAAATGCATCTCCAGCTCCATTGGTATCAATAATTTCTTTCTGGTCTTGATCCAAGACAGCAAAAGAAGTGACTTCACTTTCTGTAATTAGAGCCAAAGAAAAGCAGACTGAGTTCTCTTTGTAACACTCAACGTGTATACTTACCCAATAAAAGTGTGTGTGTGTGTGTGTGTGTGTGTGTGTGTGTGTGTGTGTGTGTGTGTGTTTTGAGACCTCTGGTGTCTCAGGCAAGAAAGGCTGTGATATAAACTGCTATACTGTTTCCCAGGCCCTTAACCAGTTAAGTTCTGAAGCTCTTTCATTGTCTGAAGAAAGATAGAATATGGATTCCATATTGTGTTTCACAACAACCTGGGGACCAAGGTGTAAAGTCATATATAAGTAATGGCTTTTGTTTTTAAATTTCATTATGCATGTGTTTTGTAGTCATACCTAGGTAGTTCACACTTTGGGAAGATTTTAAATAGTAGCAATACAATTTTTAGAACAGCACAAGTACTTGTACAGAAACTGAACTAGAGGAAATATTTGTATGGATTGAACATATAATTACTGAGTCTCTAATAAAGCTTCAAGCCTGACTGCATTCCTGGCAGTGAAACCTGGATACAACTAAGAGCTGTAAACACACACACACACACACACACACACACACGTTTTGCTATAGAAAATCACAATGGCATAATATATTAAAATATACCATTTTGTCACAAGAACGCATATCAATATCAAGAAATACTGGTTTTAGTTGATTACAAAAAAAATTTAAAAAGCTAATCTGGTTACCTTTATAAAGGACACACTATTTCTTTTAAATATCTGTGAACTATCAAAAGGGAAAATTACTATTGAATAGACGGGAAAAAAGGAACAGTACGTGGTAGACTTTTGTTTTATCATAGTCTCTACCAATGCCGGGTTGTTTTGACCACAGAGTAACCTAATACAGTATTTTAAATTTGGCATATGGCAATTAAATGGAATTATGATGAAATATGGCTTAAGGCACATCTGTAAAAGACTGGACTGTGCTTTCTGTTTAAGACTGGGACTTCTGAAACCATAATTTTGCATGAGGTCAAAGACTATATAGATATCTTTCTAGAAAGACTATATAGGTATCTTTCTAGAAAGACCAATATTCAAGAAGAGATTCATTTAGTGATCTCTTTTGAGTAAATAGCTACAGATACAAAGAAAACTCAATACCAGAAGCATCCATTTAAAATGTTTTTTTAAAATTTACTATTATTAATTTATTTTTAATCAGAGCACAGCTCACCTCTGGCTTGTGGAGGTGTTAGGGACTGAATTGGGACCAATGGCATTTAGTATTTGACCTGGCCCTTAAATATTTATTTACGAAGTAGAGATCGAAAGAGACAGGCACCAGAGCATCATTATGGCACACGAGATGCCACAGATCAAACTCAGAGCCTGATACTTGGCATTCCAATGCTGTATCCATGGTGCCACCTCCTGGGCTGCTATTTGAGCTCTTTAAGTAACTGACTCTCCACACTATATAATACCACGACTTACATGACAGCTCACAAGATTTTGGTTAATTGAAAGTTAATGCATAAATACCTCAAATTAATTTTTCTAGAGGAATATGCAGTACCTACCGCTAATAAATAAGTAAATAAAAGATGTAAGCAGGATTTACTGGAAGCAATTTGAAAAGGGCTACAGTCTGATTTATGAAAGATCTGTGCCATAAATATTTATAAATAAATTTGGTTTTATTATTTCCAAGTACAAGTCACATTATAAAGGGAATTAATTGTAAACTAAGAACAAACAGGCATTAAATAAAATGAGCTAGGTTAATCACAATCTTACCATTCATAATAGAGTCATATTATATAATAATGTCTATAAAGCATTTCAGGTAATGTAAAAATGTAAGAATTAATTACTGTATTTTAGATTTTAAAATAGTTACATAATAAATAAGCCATGATTAGCTAGAGTACCTTGATTCCTTTGAAAAGTTGTTTACTTTTGGTTGGACAAATCTTTATTATTCAAAAAATTAATGCATAATGAATTTATTTATTTATTTACTTTGATCAGAGCACTGCTCAGCTCTGGATTATAGTGGTGCGGGGGATTGAAACTGTGACTTTGGAGCCTCATGCATGAGAGACTCTGCATAACTATTATGCTATCACATCCACCTTTGAATTTTTTTCTTAAAAATAATAATTTCTTGACTTGCGAGGTGGCACAGTTAATAAAGGGTTTGACACTCAAGCACACACTCCTGTCCAGCATCACATGTGCTAGAGCGATGTAAGAATTTTTTTTTTTTTTTAACCAGAGCACTGCTCAGTGGTACAGGGGATTAAACCTGGGACTTTGTAGCCTCAAGCATGACAGTCTTTTTGCATAACCATTATGCTAGAGTGATGTAAGATTTTTCTTTCTCCATCTCCCTCTCTTTTTCTTACAAATAAAGAATGATGATAGGTCGATAGCATGATGGTTATACAAAGAGACTCTCAGGTGTAAGGCTCCAAAGTCCCGGGCTCCATCATAAGCCAGAGCTGAACAGTGCTCTGGTAAAAAAAAAAAAAAAAAAAAATATATATATATATATATATATATATATATATAATAACTTCTTTTTGGTTAAATTACTAAGAATTCTAGATAAATGCAATTTCACTACACTGCTTTCTAGATCACTGTGATGCTTTATCCTAAGGTGTTAAATGAAGTTCAATTTGTTGAAACATAAAGGAGATTTCCCACTTTTTTTGTACAAATACATATAAAGAACAAAAAGAATGTAAGAGACCTGTCATAAGTTAGTCCAGATTTTCTGTATCTATAGTTATATAATTAGAATTCCTTTCAAAATAATGACCCTGGATATTTGGAAGAGCCTAAAATATGTTCTAAGTTGAGTAAAACAGATCTAAAAAATTTAGTAATTTTAAGTGCAACTAGACTTCTGTTACACTTTTAAGATATTTTATTAGTCATTTAATATTGATTTACAAAATTATAAGATAATGGGGATATAATTCCATACCATCCCCTTTTTTGGTTACACTTTTGATACACATTTTTTTAAATGCAACGATCTAAGCTGTCTTATAGCACTACTAAAACAAAAACAACTTCTCGTGCCTAAGGCTCAGGTCCCAGCTTCAGACCCCAATACCACCATAAACCAGAGCTGAGCAGTGTTCTGGTCTCTCTGGGTCTTTCTATATCTCTCTCATTAAAAATAAAATGGGGGGGAGGAGGGGGCTGGGCGGTAGCGCAGCGGGTTAAATGCAAGTGGCGCAAAGTCAGGCGTAAGGATCCCAGTTCGAGCACCCACTCCCCACCTGCAAGGGGGGTCACTTTCTTTATAGGCGGTGAAGCATGTCTGCCGGTATCTTTCTCTCCCCTTCTCTGTCTTCCCCTCCTCTCTCCATTTCTCTCCGTCCTATCCAACGACAGCAATAACAACAGTGATAAACAACAAGGGCAACAAAAGGGAAAAAATGGTCTCCAGGAGCAGTGGATTCATAGTGCAGCCCCAAGATAACCCTGGAGACCAAAAACATAAAAAAAAAAAAAGTAAAACAAGAGGGGGCCGAGCGGTAGCACATCGCTAAGCGCACATGGCGCGAAGCACAAGGACCAGCTCTAGGAAACGGGGTACTTCCCACCTGTAGGGGGGTCTCTTCACAAGCGGTGTGAAGCGCTTCTGTCCTTCTCTCCCCTTGTCTATCTTCCCCTCCTCTGATAATTTCTCTCTGTCCTATCCAACAGCAACAAGAACAACAAGGGCAACAAAATAAGAAAAACGGCGTCCAGGAGCAGTGGTTTCGAAATGTAGGCACTGAGTCCCAGCAATAACCCTGGAGGCAAAAAAATATTATTAAAAATAAAAAATAAATAAACCTACAAACCAAACAGTATAAGCTAACATGACCTATTTCATTGCTAATCTAGATAATTTATTGTATAAACACATGAAGTATCTCATTAAACCTTAAGGACAGTTGTAGGTATGGACATATTTAGTCAACGAGATCTAAGACATTACATTACCTCCACTGGGGCCTATTTTTCTTAGGTGCAAAATGGGCCTGGAGTAGCAATGGGAACAACTAGCAAAAACAGCTTTTTTTTTTTTTTTTTGCTTTTACTGTAGAAAAGTAATAGTGTTACTTCTAGTCAAGTACATCTTACAAGTTTAAATTAAGCCAGTCTTTATTTCTTGACTATCCCCCACCATTTTTTTTTTTTTTTTTGGTAAAGTGAGGATACAAAATAACTGTTTTTCCTACTTTGCTGATTTCTAGAAAGAGCTTCCTTAAGTAGACAGGAAACAATTCAGCTGATACTAGATTTGCTTGATCACATCTATTAAATAAAATTAAAAATTCCCTGGGCAATATATAAAGGCAAATATTTTATTTTTTCTTTATTGGGGGGGATTAATGGTTTACAGTCAATAGTAAAATACAGCAGTTTCTACATGTGCAACATTTCTCAGTTTCCCACATAACAGTTCAACCCCCTCGTAGGCCCTCCTCTGACAGGCAAATAATTTATTTCTCAATTTACTAAAAGACAAATTTCATGACCTAATCACCAAAATAGTCTGGCTCAAACCAAGACACATCCGTACATCTATAGTGCTAGGTTATTTTCTTTTACTTTGCTATTGTTATTATTATTATTATTTTCTCTGCCAGGGATTTACTTCTGCATAATTCTACCACTTCCAGTGGGTTCTTATTCCAAATTGAGAGAGAGAGAGAGAGAGAGAGAGACCGACCGAGACCATAGCATCTCTCCATTGTTTAGGAAGCTTCCCCTGTGTATGGTACTTCCCTGTGGTGTTGGGGCTCAAGCCCTGGTCCTTACACATGGCAAAGTGTATAAATGAGCTATTGCTCAACTTGCTAAGTCGTTTTAGTACAGATGGCCACATAAATGCCACAATATTTAACTCAGATAAAAATTTAGCTAATCAATGACAAACAGATCGAAATTTCTGTAGTTTTACCTCTGAATTTAACTATATATTTTAGCACTACAAACACACAACATCATAATTACCATCCTTAGAAAAATCCATTAAAGGTTTTTCAGAATGTCATGTTTTGTCAAGGTGTTTTTGATGCCAACTCTAAGTTGTGGAGGAAAGATGTAATTGAAGAAGATACACAGGAGGATGAAGGTAAGTATTTTTATTTTAAAAATTATTATTAGTAGTAGTATTTTGCCTCCAGGGTTATTACTGGGGCTTGGTGCTGGTATTATGAATCCACTGCTCCTGGAGGCCATTTAAAAAATTGTTTTATTGGCTAGGACAAAGAAAAATTGAGAGAGGTAGGGAGAGACGAAGTGGGAGAAAGACAGAGACACCTGCAGACCTGCTTCATTGCTGGTGAAGTGACCTCTCTACAGGTGGGGGTCTGGGGGGGGAAGAACCTGACTCCTTGTGTGTGTCCTTGTGCTTCATATTATGTGCACTTAACCTGTGAAGCTTGCCCCCTGCAGGTGGGGGACAGGGGCTTGAACCTGGGTCCTTGTACACTGTAGTGTGTGTGTGCTTAAACAGGTATGCCACAGTCTGGCCCCCAAAATTATTTCTTTAAAAAATAATTTTATTTATTTTATTTTAATGAGAAAGAGTAGATACAGAAGGAAAGATACTGAGAGAGATAAAGAGACCAGAACACTGCTCAGTCTGGGTTATGGTGGTACTAGGGATTGAACCTGGGGCATCAGGGCCTCAGGCTTGAAAGGCTTTTGCAAAACCATTATGCTGTCTCCCCAGCACAACTTTTTAAATAAAGATTTTATTTATTTATTAATGAGAAAGATAGGAGGAGAGAGAGAAATAACCAGACATCATTCTGGTACATGTGCTGCCAGGGATCAAACTCAAGACCTCATGCTTGAGTCCAATGCTTTATCCACTGCTCCACCTCCCAGACCACCCAAATTATTTCTTTACTTCCTATTAAATAGAGTTTCACATTGAGATGGGTTGGTGGTGGTGGGAGGGAGAGAGAGGAGAGTGAGGGGAAAGAGTTCTCTCCCTGGTAGCAAGGCAGGTATTTTTAAACCTTAATGCAGTTACAGGTACCAAGTCTTTTGATGCCTCTGACTGAACATTACCAGGTATGAAAAAGACTGAGAAGAGAGCAAAAACTTTTCCATAAATAAAAAGTATGACAGTGAGAACTAGAACTTCTAAGATGCTTAAAACAAGTTCAAGTTCCTAGTCCCCATTTGCAGAGGGGAAGCAGTACTGCAGGTGTCTCTCTTTTTCTCTCCTTCACCCCCTCTCAATTTCCCCCTGTCTCTATCTAAAATAAATAACAAATAAATATTTTTTAAAATCTTAATACTTTTATCTGTAATCTATATTTGAATTGTGTTGATTGCTTGGATTTCACAGTAATTTTTCTAATCAGTATATCAAGTCCAAAAGCACATTATTGTTCCTAGTTGTGTGTGTTTGATTGTAATGAACACATATAGTTAAGAAAAGTATTTAGGGTGGGAGTATATATAGCATAATGGTTCTGAAGATAGACAGTCATGCCTGAGACTCCAAAGTCACAGGTTCACCCCCCCCCCCATCAGCATAAGAGTGATCAATGCTCTGGTAAAAAAAAAAAAAAAGGAAGTATATAAAATGTTATGTTGTAAAAAGTTTCCAATTAATCCCTCTCTCTTTAACCAGAGCACTACTTAGCTCAGGCTTATAGTGGTGTGGGGACTGAACCCAGACTTCATGAGTCTCAGGCATAACCATCAATAACTCCTCCACCCTCCATTAACTTCTCATTCCAATTTTTAGTTCTCCCACTTTATGATCTCATTATCACTGTTATTACTTTGTTTCTTTCTAGAGTGTCACTATGCATGTATAGTAAACAAAAACCAACCAACAAAAAAACCCACTTTTTTTTAAGTAAGAAAAGCAGATTACTATGCAGGCTGTTCAGGACTGTGTTACCCCACCCCAACCCACCCCCAGCACTTAGAGATCTTTCTATATTGGTCAATAATATGTCTTCATTACTTATATCACCGCTGCACAGTAGTCTACTGTATGGTCATACTTCTTTACCTCATTTAAATGGTCTTTTAATGATGGGCTTTCAGGTAGTTTTCTATCTTCTGTTACTTCATGTTGCAAAGCTAGGTTTAATTATTGTACTTAGTATTTAATTAAATAATATACTTCCTACTTTTATAAAGAACTAACATAAGGAAATAAAGATAATACACAAACAGCATGAAATATGCCTGTTTCAAGGAAAAGGATAAAAATGAAAGGACGTTTTTGTTGTTGTTAGAATACACAGGATATGAGCAAAGACACCCTGCTCGGTCTACCCTCATAAACAGGGTAATGAAAGAGAAGACAAGTTCTGTTAATAATAGAGATTTATAGAACAATCCTAATTAACAAGGACTTCTGGGGAATGAAGAGTTCTGGGTTAATTTGATTTTTTGGTTAAGTAAAGAAAAATCAGAAAGTCTTTCTAGTTGAAAATCTTTATAATTGTATTAATATAATATGATAATATACCATGACATGCCTGCTTTAATTAGTTTAGTTTATTGAACTGAATGATAGCTTTCTTTGATAATAGAGAATTCTACAACACATGTTAATGCCATTATCTGAACATCAACTCTTATTGTAATTCAAATGTTATAAGTGCTTTCATGAGTGAAATGGTAGGAAGTACACTAGATTAGGATTCAACTTCCCCAGAGACCCATAGGATTCAAAAGATGCATGGTTTTGACTTAACTATACTTTATTCAATAAATACTTTAAATAATTTATTGGGAGAGTCAGGTGGTAGCACAACAGGTTAAGCACATGTGGTGCGAAGTGCAAGGACCAGAGTAAGGATCTGGGTTCGAGCCCCTGGCTCCCCACCTATAGGGGAGTCGCTTCACAGGCAGTTGAAGCAGGTCTGCAGGTGTCTATCTTTCTCTCCCCCTCTGTCTTCCCCTCCTCTCTGCATTTCTCTCTGTCCTATCTAACAACAACAACATCAACAACAACAACAATAATAACTACAACAACAATAAAAAACAACAATGGCAGCAAAAGGGAAAATAAATAAATGAATATAAAAAAATTTCAACAACAAAAAAAGAATTTATCAGGTTGGAGAAGATAGCATAATGGCTATGCAAAGAAACTGTTATGCCTTAGATTCTAAAGTCCTGGGTTCAATCCCCTGCAGAAGCAGAAGCAGAGCCAGAGCTGAGTAGTGCTCTGATAAAAAGAAAGAAAGAAAGAAAGAAAGAAAGAAAGAAAGAAAGAAAGAAAGAAAGAAAGAAAAAGGTGTTGGGTGCGGTGTGAAACTATACATTGTACTCTTATAATCTTGTAACCTATTATTATTCACAAATAAAAAACTTAAGAAAAAGAGGATAAGGAAAGAGGAGGAGGAGGAGAAGAATTTATCATATGTCAGCTACTCAGGAAATGGTGATACAGTGGTGACTAGGATCCTGCTCTCGCCTCACAGGGCCTACTTTCTAGTGCACCTAGAAAACATACAAGTAACAAAAAAGTGAACAACATAATCTGAGATAACAATAAATGCTACAAAGAAAGTAAAACAGAATGATGTAAGGTAGTGTTGCTGGGGAACAGAGTTATTTTAGGTGGGTGTTACTTCCTATTTTCAATAGCAAGAAAGAAGCAGTTGTGTGCATACCCAGAGATACAGAGAGTGAAACTATATTAATAAAGGGAGAAACACTGTCTCATCTTTGACTCGAAAGATATAATTCTGTAAGTTTTTTTTATGTCATCTCCTCAGTACCCCTAGGTATTTTCTGTGATTATTATATGGATTAAGTATTAAGAATATGATGAAGGGGAGTCAGACGGTAATGCAAGCGGGTTAAGCACATGTGGCATGAAGCACAAGGACTGGCATAAGGATCCCGGTTCGAGCCTCTGGCTCCCCACCTGCAGGGGGGTCACTTTACAGATGGTGAAGCAGGTCTACAGATGTCTATCTTTCTCTCCTACTCTCTGTCTTCCCCTCCTTTCTGTATTTCTCTCTGTCCTATTTAACAATGACAACATCAATAACAACAATAATAACTACAACAATAATAAAATCAAGAGCAACAAAAGGGAAAATAAATATTAAAAAAAAAGAATATGATGAAGTGACCCAGGAAGTAGTTCAGTGGGTAGAACATCTGACCTGTGAGCATGAGGTTTTGAGTTTGACTATGAGTATTGCTTATGTAAAAGTGATGCTCTAGTTCTCTCCTCCATTCTCTCTCTCTAGTTAATATATATATTATTTTTTTGGGGGGAAAAAAAGACTTAAAGAAAGAGTATTATGAAAGCACTCTGCCAAATATAAAGCTGAGTACAACTTGAGCTAATTTTCTTCTACTAGGCAAGAAGAATTTGTTGAAGACTAACCATGAGCTCTTTGTCCTCTGCTTATTAAAACTATAGCAGGAGTTAAAAAAGAAAAGAAAGGAACAATTTGAGTTTAACTGGAGAAGGTTTCATAGAAAAGACTGACTTAAACTTTTTTTTTTTTTTTTTTTTTAGAATTTACTTATTTATTAATGAGAAAGAGGAGAAGAGAAAGAACTAGACATCACTCTGGTACATGTGCTGCCAGGGATTGAACTTGGGACCTCATCCTTGTGAATCCAATGCTTTATCCACTGCTCCACCTCCTGGACCACTAAACTTGGTTTTAAAAATGTAACTAATGAGGAGAAAAAGGTGTGTGAGAAAAGAAAGTCTACTTGCTAGGTAGTGAAAGAAGTAATGCAAGATGAGTGTGGAGACTGGAATTGCAAGAGAGTCTGGGTTATATGAGGCAGCAGGATGCAACTGTAGTTTTTCAGTTAAAAAATGACATTCAAATGCTTACTCTGTGTCAGGTACTGTATCAAGCACTTCATATACTTTATTTTATGTTTTCTTATGGCATTATTGACCTGGTTTTATGAATATATAATGACATTAAAGCTCATAGAGGTTGCCACTGCCCAGGGACTCATCAAAGCAGGTCTTTGGAACAAAAAGAGAAGTAAAATGTACTTCCAAAACTGCCATTCAAATAAACTCACTACCATTTCCCCCCATGGGGAAAAAAGTGATCATGAAAAAAAAAAGCAGCTTTTGTTTAAATATCAGACAGTAGCTACTTGACATTTAAATTCCCTTTCAAACCTGCAATGATAACTAAGTTAAATAAATACACTATAAAAATACATACATACACTACAGATAATAGAACCATATAGCTTTGTGATTAAAAATATGAAGCAGATTGCTTAGATCTATATTCCCAATTACTAGTAAATTTCTGTTTATTAGCTCACAGTCAAGTTAAATGATGTCTCCTCAGTTTTCTCATGTGTAAAACGGGGACAATAATAGTGATTGTCTCATAGGGCCTTTGTTAATATTAATCCATTTAAAGAAAACAGAGCAAAAGCTGATACAGTTATTACTTAATGAATAAAAGACTACAGATATATTATTAATATTAAAAAAAGAGAGAGACAGATAGGTATAAGGAATTGAAGAGTCACTAAAACTGCCATTTCTGAAGGCAGCTTTGACCTTGCACAGTACTTGACTGTCTATTATTTGTAGCAATGCCTTTTATTCGTGTTTTCTTTGACTTTTCTACAAGTGTTTCAAGTAAATGCCAGGTGAAGTCTTTAGAATTGAATGCAGACAGAAAAGAGAATATCTGAGTGTTTACTTTAAACATTGAAATAGTCTTCCATGGAAAACTGATAAAGAAAAAATGTTAGATGGAATTGCTGTTCTAAAACCTTATTTTCGGGAGTCAGGCGGTGGCGCAGTGGGTTAAGCGCATGTGGCGCTAAGCGCAAGGACCAGAGTGAGGATCCCGGTTCGAGCCCCCGGCTCCCCACCTGCAGGGGAGTCGCTTCACAGGCGGGGAAGCAGGTCTGCAGGTGTCTGTCTTTCTCTCCCCTCTCTGTCTTCCCCTCCTCTCTCCATTTCTCACTGTCCTATACAACAATGGCAACATCAATAACAATAATAACTACAACAATAAAACAACAAGGGCAACAAAAGGGAAAATAAATAAATAAATAAAAATAAAATAAAAAAGATGTTAAAAAAAAAACCACCTTATTTCCCTATCACCAAGTGCAAGGATCTGTGGACTTGAGCACCCACTCCCCACCTGCAAAGGGTTTCACTTTATGAGTGGTGAAGCAGGTCTGCAAGTGTCTGTCTTTCTTACCTTTATCTCCCCATCTTTCCCCAACTTCTCTCTTTCTTATCTAATAAAAAAAAAATTAGGGGGAGTCGGGCTGTAGCGCAGCGGGTTAAGCGCAGGTGGCGCAAAGCGCAAGGACCGGCATAAGGATCCCGGTTTGAACCCCGGGTCCCCACCTGCAGGGGAGTCGCTTCACAGGCGGTGAGGCAGGTCTGCAGGTGTCTATCTTTCTCTCCCCCTCTCTGTCTTCCCCTCCTCTCTCCATTTCTCTCTGTCCTATCCAACAACGACGACAACAACAGTAATAACTACAACAATAAAACAACAAGGGCAACAAAAGGGAATAAAAAAATAAAATATTTAAAAAAAAATTAGGAAGAGAAAAAAAAGGAAAAAGTGGCCACTAGAATGGTAGATTTGTAGTGCAGCCACTGAGCCCCAGTAATAACCCTGGTGGTAATAAAAACAAACAAGCAAACAAACAAATCCCTTATTTCCTTTTTGTTTGAGTATATATACATATATATATATTTTTTTCCTCTGAGAGTTTTATGATACCTTTAATAGGCTCATTAAATGAATCACTTTAATCATATATCTAGCAGTTTTTAACCTCTTTCTCACTGCCTTTCTATGTATTTGCTCATTTTTTTCATCTCTGTATGAGCTAGTTTCTGTTCCAGCTTTCACTCATAGATCACTGGTCCACAGAAAAATTGTTTACTTTTGGCAATTTTACAGTCTCTGATTTAATAAGTTATGTTTAAGGAATGAGCCGAATTTATCATACAAAGCTTGACTACTTAGATAAGAGAGATCACAGTAATTGATCTGATGGATCTTGAGAGCTTGTTTGGAGGTTCTAGCAGGGGAGCACAGCTACTCGTATACCCTCGACTGAAGATCCCGCAGCTTCGCAGCTTCAGGAGGGATGAGGGACACACATGGAGTGGTGAGGGAGGAAGGGGACACCTGCCTAGCCAGCCAGATCAGCCAAATCAACCCTGGCGATCAGTGGGGTGACAGATGTGGCAGCCAGATTGCCCTCACATCCATGATGGATCTTGAGCAACCAGAACTGGGCTTGACACATTGGTTCTCAGCAAATAGTTACTGATGAAACAAACACAATGGTTTTTCCTGATTACAAATCTGACCATGTTATTCTCTTAAAGTCCTTTGATGAGAGCTGGGGAGACAGTATAATGATTATGCAAAATAACTTTCATGCCTGAGGTTCTGTGGTCCCAGGTTCTACTATGTGCCAGAACTGAGCAGTACTTGGATAAAAAAAGAAACAACAACAACAAAATTCCTTTGATAGTTCTCGATTGTAGCTTTAATTGTAGAACACGAGTTCATTGCATTGTTTGAACCGCATTCTTTGCGTTTCTGACCTATTAATGCTCTTTTGTCATATTCAAATTTTCTCACATATCTTATTCTTTTATTCCTGTGTCTATGCCACCTTTACTGCTTAGAATGTCTTTCATTATTATAGGTAGCCCTCACTTAGTGACTGGGTTCCTTGCTGAAACCTAGTTGATAAACGAATTTGTAAATGAATACAGAGCCACCCCTTACCAGTATTTCTGGCATAATCTACTATATTGGACAGTAGGGGGGTTGTCAGTCATTTTTAGAGAGCTGTTACCTTTGCATCATTTATGTCACCTAAGATGTATTTTCAATGTTTATTCAAATTTCTTGTATATTGCTATAATGCCAACTCATCAGAGAGCTGGCCACAATACTAACTTGTCAGATTTGGTAATAATCCTAGTGGTCAATAAGCAAGTAGGTCATTGAAGGATAAAGGACGTTGGTATTCTCCATGCTTTTTTTTTTTTTGCTTCCAGAATTATTGCTGGGGCTCAGTGCTTGCACAGTTTCACTGTTCCTAGAGAGAGACATCTGTAGCATTGTTCTATCACCTGTGAAACTTCCCTCTGCAAGTTCTCTCCCTCTCCCTCTAACTCTCTCACTATCTGTCACACTATGACTTAAAAAAGGGATAGTGGGGTGGTGGTGGGTGGCTCATCTGGTTAAGCACACACAGTACTATGAGCAAGAACCTGAGCAAGGACCCTGGTTCAAGCCCCCACTCCTCACTGTAGTAGGGACATTTCACAAGCAGTGACGCAGGTCATCAGGTGTTTATCTTTCTCACTCACTCTATCTGCTCCTCCCAGCTCAATTTGTCTCTGTCCTATCAAATAAAATGAAAAAAAAAAAAGTGGTGGATTTTTAGTGCTGGCACTGAGCTCCAGTGATAAGTCTGGAGGCAAAAGGAAAAAAAAAGGAGAAGAAATAAAAGGGTTCACAGGCAGCAGTGGAATCATGTAGCCCCAGTGATAATCCTGGTGGCAAAAAACAAACAAACAAAACAACAACCAAAACCTAAGATTATCTAAAAGAGTATTGTCTTACTGGTTACCAGGGGATTAGAATTAGTATCCTAAATTTCTAAATCAGGTTTAAATTGATACCCATTCAATTTAACTTTATGCAATTTTATTCAATTTAACTTTATGCAATTTTATTCAATTTAACTTTATGCAAAACCTATGCATATAGCTTCGCTTTCCTTCTGTTGTTTGTGACATTTTATACAAATGTGCCCATGAAAAAACTTATTATTGTTTAATATGATCCATCTTTAAGTAGTGAGTGAAATGAAAGGGGAGTTATAAACAAGACTGGAGTTTTTATTGTTGTTTTCATATTATTTTGTTTTAATTTCATTACCTGGCTTTAACATACAGTGTCTTGTTTTTCATTTCAGCTTGAAATATTAATGTAGCAGTTCTTGCAGGGTGGGTATACTAGCTAGGAGTTCTTTTAGATTTTGTTTAAGTGGAAATATCGTAATTTCCTTAATTTCTAATGGAATTTATTTGCTGCTAGATATGGAACTTCTGTATTTTTTAGATGGCAAATTACAAATATAACTGTAAAAAAAGCTAACAAACTAAAAAATAATTCACAATGCGTTGTAATAAACGAAGATTCAAGAAGTAAAAGTGTAATGTGGGCAAGGATATCACAGTTGAGCTCAAGATAGGAAAGCTTTTCAGAAATTGACTGTTGATTGTATTTTGATAATTAAATACACAAACCTATGATCCTTTTAGGTTCACCCAATTAGTATCAAACAATGTTACTAATTACAGCTGTAAATTAAATGCATAGGTTTTGCCTCAACTCAAAATAATTACCTGAGTACTGTAATGTGAATTATGGAGCATTAATTGGGAGTTTATTGATTAGTCCCTAAACAGAGATTCGGATTCATTAGGGGAAAGTTCTTATCATAGCAGTTTTGATAAACAGCTCGTAGAAAAGGTTCCCAAAAAATGTCTGCACGGACATTCTCTAAGGGAAAGGCGTCAGGAGTGGTAGGGAATAGATATTTATTATAAGCCAAGAAAAGTGTGCACACAAAGGTATTCACGTCAAGAGGTTATATAGATATATGTATATGTATACACACACACACACACATATATATGTATACATATTATAAAATCTTACTGGTATTCTTTATAGAGCTACAACTTTCAAAAATATATAGTAGACTGCTGTACTTAATACATTTCATTTTGTGAGGAGAGACTGACAAAGACAAAAGCGCTGGTCTACCCCAAACATGCAAAGAATGAGCTACCTCCCTGGGGCTGCTGTATGTGTGTGTGTGTATACTTAAAATAAAAGTATTTTAGCATAATGCTAAGTAATTACAAGTCAAATACACCTCTAACAAGCCAGTTCTTAAGATCCCTCACATGGAGGCAATTGTAGGTTAGCTTTCATATAAAAGTGTCTGCTGTGGTCATTCTGGGGAACCACACATGAAAAGGGGACAAAACCCTTTATCTTCCCTACTTTATGGACACTTTACTATTGCAGCTGCCTTTTCTTTTTTCCTCCTCTTTTTCTCCTACCTTATGTGATTAAAAGAAAAAAAAAAAAAAACTGAAAAGGGAAGAAAATTTACTACCAGAAAATGGAGAATCACAAAAACAAAAACAAAAACAGACTAACGAGGTGGAGAAAATATTCTAACTTAAGAGTTTCTAAAAAGGAAGGAAACGATGTTGCTCAATTGGGAAAAACAGCCCAGCTCACTCATGAGCCAACTTCAGATTCCTTAAAAATGAAACAGATATAAGTGAAAACGCATTTTTTTTTTTTTGCTTAAAAAAGAAAATCTTGTCAGACCAGTGTTTTATTTGCTTGTTTTCCATATTCCCCTATTCCTGCTCTGCTGAGAGATAATTCTCATATATGACATCAAGAACTGTTATTGAACTTATATTATTTCTTCCTCTCTTTTTTTGGATGTTTTACAGTGTGTGCCAAAAGAAACTGGTACTATTGAGTCTGAAGAATGAAACTGCCTGCTAATTGTAAATGCTAACATTTTCCTTATTAGGAGTAGTGGCATTGTCAGGATTCAAAAGTAACAAAAGTAAAGGCTGAATAAGATATAGCAAGCTTTTGCTTAGCATTTGAAATTTCTAACTTTGGCCCCCATAGCATTTATTGACTACATCTGAATTTTCTGACACATTCTTCCTTCAAATATAGAAACTAATAGGAAGACCTCAACAAAATAATCCTGTTTTAATTTAGTTCAATTTTCGACTAAAGCAAACATCTAATTAGTCATGATTGAATCTAAAGAATAGAACCTACTTATGTTCAATGAGTCTATGTTTGAATCTAACTGGTGGCTTCCCCTCATTTTTCCCTGCCTTTCAAGCTTTTCCTTGTGTTAATGTAATCCCTAAAGTGACCGAGTAATCATAAACGGCCACTCTCTGACTATACAAACTACCTGCATTATACAACTTAAATTTCAAGTTTTGAATCATGTCTTCATATTCAGACTACTTTGTAATAAATGACAAGATGCATGAGGGCACTGTAATCTAGGCAACCATAATTATACAATTATTGATGAAGTTCCTGTTGATAAACAATGCAAACACTAGGAAATACTATTTTGCAATTAAATGATGAAGAAAGCTGTTTACTGCCTGCCAGTCTACCCTCAGTTAATAAGACTGAAGTTGCAGATGTTCATGTATACTGCATTGATGTTAAATGGTGCATGATGCTCTAGGTGGTTCCCATAACCTTGCTTTGTCTACTATGAACTGACTCAATTGATATGATAATAGAGAAAAGATCTGGGCTGAACCCGCACGTTTTGTATAGCCTTGAAATTTGCCATCATTGGACAGCCAACTGCTCCTAAAAGTTCTTGTTCAGTTGTCACTGGCAACAATGCGTTAGACAAATAATATTTTGAAATTTACCACTCAGGTGGGGGTATTTCTTATTGAAGCTTTTATTCCATTAAGCAAGGAACTCATCAGTGTATTTCTAAAGCTAACAACAGGGAATTCAGTGATTTCCTTTAGGATCAGTTACTATTAGGTTTAGTACAAAGAGTAGACTTTGTTCAGGGGTCACAAAACAGAAATTACATTTGGAAAAATACCTTGCTCCTCTTCACAAAACCTGTATTTACACCCAGCTAGTAATATAAAAGCGATTGCATTTTAAATTAAGAAATAATAAAATCTTCAATGTTGTGTAATATTGTACTTACTCATAACAAAAGTCATCATATAAGAGACACCATACAAGAATGGTAGAAATTGCTCTGAGAAATGAAAATAAAATAGAACACTGGAGAACTTAAAACACTAAGGAACATCTCACTATAGCCCTCTAATTTTTTTATGGATAGAAATAAAACCACTAGAAAAGTTCCACAAATATAAAGGAGAAATGAGAATCTTTGAATTTTTTAAAATTTATTTCTTTATTGGGGAATTAATGTTTTACATTCAACAGTAAATACAATAGTTTGTACATGCATAACATTCCCCAGTTTCCCATTTAACAATATCTTTGAGAAATCTTTGAATTTATGTGCATCTATTATGAATGGAAGGATGGGTAGAAATATTATCTGTATCTTTGTGGGAAGAACAATTAATACAGAGAACATATCCAACAAAATACATTAGCCATGCATGATAAAAACCCTTACCAAAACGGGACTAGAAGAGGCATTCCTTAAGATAGTAAGGTTAATACATGAAAAACCGGGAGTCAGGTGGTAGCGCAGTGGGTTACGCACAGGTGGCATAAAGCGCAAGGACCAGCGTAAAGATCCTGGTTCGAGTCCCTGGATCCCCACCTGTAGGGGAGTCGCTTCACAAGCGGTGAAGCAGGTCTGCAGGTGTCTCTCTTTCTCTCCCCCCTCTCTGTGTTCCCCTCCTCTCTCCAATTTCTCTCTGTCCTATCCCAACAACAACATCAATAACAACAATAATAACCACAATAAAACAAGGGCATCAGAAAAGGAATAAAAAATATATATATGAAAGACCTATAGCTAAAATCAAACTCAATGATGAAAAGTTAGAACTCTTTCTTGCTGACACAAGGAACAAAACAAGGTTATCTTCTTTCTTTCTTTCTTTCTTTCCTTTCTTTCTTCTTGCTAAGTTTCACTGCTCTGGGATGACTTTTTCAGACTGAAAGACAAACAGAGGGGCAGAGGGATAGATACTACAGCACCAAATCTTCTTCTGGTGGGGACAGGGCTTGGACCAGGGTCAAGCACATGACAAAGCAGGAGAGCACAGTCCAAGTGAGTCCATCTTGCGCACTTTCATCATTTTTATTTAGAAGTCATAGCTGTAGTGACTAGGCAAGAGAAAGAAATAGGGGATCAGGCAGTAACGCACCGGGTTAAGCATACATGGTGCAAAGGTCAAGGACTGGCTTAAGGATCCTGGTTCAAGCCCCTGGCTCCCCATCTGCGGGGGGGGGGAGGGGTCGGTTCACAACTGGTGAAGCAGGTCTGCAGGTGTCTATCTTTCTCTCCCCCTCTGTCTTGCCCATCTCTCTCCATTTCTCTCTGTCCTATCCAACAACAATGACATCAATAACAACAAAAATAATAACTACAACAATAAAAGTCAACAAGGGTGACAAGAGGGAAAAAAAATAGCCTCCAGGAGCAGTGGATTCATGGTGCAGGCACCGAGCCCCAGCAATAACCCTGGAGACTAATAATAATAATAATAATAATAATAATAATAATAATAATGAGGTTCTTTAGAATACATTTAACAAAGGCAGTTGAAAGATTTATACACCAAAAACCATAAGCCATTTCTAAAAGAAGTAGAAATATTTCATGCTTAGTGGTCCAGGAAGTGGCACAGTGGATAAAGCATTAGACTCTCAAGCATGAGGTCCTGAGTTCGATCCTCAGCAACACAGTGATGTCTGGTTCTTTCTCTCTCTCCTCCTTTCTTTCTCATAATAACTAAAACACTTAAAAAAAAATTTTTCATGCTTACATATTGGTAGTTTTGTTATCATTAAAATAATTATGCTTCCCACAGTATTAGACAGATTCAGTATAACCCATGCCAGAATTAACGAAATAAAACAAACATTATTAAAATGTTTTGGAATTATAAAAAAAGAAAATCTAGAATTGTTGAAGTGATTCCAAGAACAGAACGAAAACCGAGGAATCACATTTTCTGTCTACAAAGTGTAGTACAAAGCTATATTAATTAAAAGTGTGATATTGGGGGCCCGGGCGGTAGTGTATCAGGTTAAATGCACATGGTAAAAGAATAAAACTGAATTGCCATCTCAAAACATGAACTAAAGTAAAAATGAATCAGACTTGAAGGTAAAACCCAAAGCTATCAAATATATGTTGAAGAAAGTATAGGTAAAACACTTTACAATATTGTCTTTAGAGATGCATTCACAGACTCCACTCCAACAGTAAAGAAAACAAAAGAAGGGGGCCAGGCAGTGGCCCACCTAGTTAAGTGCACATAATACTAAGTGCACACAGTACTAAGCGCAAGGACCACCTCAAGAATCTGGGATCGAGCTCCCAGCTCTCCACCTGCAGTGGGGACACTTCACAAGCAGTAAAGCAGGTCTAAAGGTATCTATCTTTCCTTCTCCCTGTCTCTCCTCTCTCCATTCCTCTGTCCTATCCATTAAAAAACAAAAAACAAACAACAACAGAAACTGCCAGGAACAGGGGATTCGTGAAAGCAAGAGCAACAGCGACAAATCTGGAGGCAAAAACAAAACAAACAGACAAAGCAAGACTCAAACCACAAAGCTTCTGCACAGTGAAGGGAATTTTTATCAAAGCAAAAGACAATGGGAGAAAATATTCATACTACAATAGGAGATAAAGGGATGATATACAAAGAATTGACTAAATACAACAACAAAAGAATCCATAAATAATGGACAGAAGAGCTGAACATACACTTCATCAAAAATAACAGAGACAGTCAACAGCGACACTCCTAATGACTTGTTGTAAGAGCAATGACAATCAGAGGACACTGAGAGATCAGTTCACACCTCTGACAATGGCTTACTTTAAAATGGCCAGAAACAGCAAATGCTTGTGAGAAGGCTGAGAAAAGAAGAACCTGTTGTTATGAATGTAAACTGGTTCAGATCCTCTACACAACAGTACGTGGATTTCTAAAAACAAAACAAAGCACCAAGACCAGCCAGTTGATATAGCAGTTCCTTTATCCAAAGAACACAGCATCACTAACTCAAAAACATACATGCTCATCTATGTTTTTCTTTTCTTCTGCAACACTAAGTAAATAGCCAAAATTTGGAAACAAAGTGCTTAATGACCAATGAGTAGATAAGGAAGTTGTGGCATATTTATACTATGGAATATTCCTCAATTTAATTTTTTCCTTCCTTCCCCTGCCCTCCTCTCCTCCTCTCTCTCTCTCTCCATCTCTCTCCCTTTCTTTCTTTCTTTCTTTCTTTCTTTCTTTCTTTCTTTCTTTCTTTCTTTCTTTCTTTCTTTCACTGGAGCTTCACTGTTCTTAACCAGAGATAGAGAGGGAGAGAAGTCTGGGCTTGAATTTGAATACTATACAGCTTGAAGACAGATGAAATCTTGCTGTTTGCTACAACATGGATGGAACTGGAGGGACTCCAATAAAGTGTGTCAGGGATCCAATCCAGTCTCTCACACATGCAAGGTGGGCATTCTACCACTGAGCCACTTCCTTACCCCCTAGATGCCTATTTTTGCAAACTGTGCTTCACTGGACCATAGTCATATTCATGTGTGTATAGTTGTTATGACTGCTTCCATACTACAGAGGCAGTATGATAGTATTGATAGTTGTGACCAAGATTTACAAGGGTGAATATGTTTGCTGTTTGGCTCTTTACAGAGAATTTTCTAAATCTTCAGATAGACATGTAGTCCACCAGAAGTTAACATACATTAGAGCCCTTTACAGAGAATTTGCTGATGCCTGAGCTAGACAGTCTGTAAGAACTAAATGTACATTAGAGATTTTCTAGCCAGTTCTTTGATTTTATAGATAAATAAGTAAATGAAGTGTAGAGAATCTAAAAGCAGTACACTGAGCACAGAGGAGACAAGTAGAAGCTCCCTAGCACATAGGATTCCCTCTTTGCTATTTTCTAGCCTACTCATTCCACACTAAGAATGCTCTGTTTAAAGCAAGAGTCCTGCCGTGTCTCTTAAAAGCCACATATGGTCTTGGCACAGAAATTGTTTTTTCAGCACCTGGGTAACCAGCCTGTGTAGGTCCCAAGAGAATAGCAGTGCCCTCAGCATCAGTTCTAGCCAATCCCTGAGGAGTTAGATCTGAGAAAGAGCTACTTTCAAGGCCCTGCCTCATTAGTCCCTGCTGTCACCAATCTAGCTCAGAGAAAATTGATCCTTCCCTCATGCCTGCTGCACCAAGGCCAGTCTTGAGGAAAGAGGTTTGTTCATGGAGGATTTGTTAATTAAGTCATCACTATACTAATGAAAACCCAGAGCTTCAGTTGCTAGTAATCTATGCTACCTTAGGATTGCTAAAATTGTATTTAATTAAAATGAGTATGTTCTTTTAAAAACTTATAATTTAAAAATATGAAAAACTAAAAACTATGGGAAATACATGTTATTTGTCATGTATTTTCTGTAACCCTTAACATATTTGCAATCATAATTATAATGGCAGGTGATCTAATTTCTGATTTTTTGAAACTTATAGAAAGTGCTCAGATTTTAAGAAAGTTTCAAAAAATAAATAAACCCATTTTGTTGGTTTATTTTTCATCTAACATCATATTTAAAGATGTCTCAAAACTGCTGCATTTTAAAAATTATTTATCTTCCCTTTTTGTTTCCCATGTCTTTTTATTGTTGTTGTAGTTATCACTGTTGTTGTTGATGTTGTCATTGTTGGATAGGACAGAGAGAAATGGAGAGAGGAGGGGAAGACAGAGAGGAGGAGAGAAAGACAGACACCTGCAGACCTGCTTCCCCGCCTGTGAAGCGACTCCCCTACAGGTGGGGAGCCAGGTCTTGAACCGGGATCCTTACTCTAGTCCTTGTCCTTTGCGCCACGTGTGCTTAACCCACTGTGCTACCACCCGACCTCCTGCTGCATTGTTTTTAATGGCAGTATTAAATAAATAATATATTTTACCCATTGTGTTAAGGATGCTTTTAAATGGTCATGATTACTTATAAAAATAACATGATTATGCCCACATATAGTCTCCTATTTTGACTAATTATTTGAATATCAAGAACAGAAATTACCATTTAAAAAGTGTAGGAATAGGGAAGCAGGCAGTGGCGCACCAAGTTAAGCACATATATTAGCAAACACAAGGCCTGGGGTTTGAGGCCCCGCTCCTTACTTGCAGGGGGGATGCTCCATGAGTGGTTAAGCAGGTCTTCAGGTATCTACTTTCTCTCCCCATATGTCTCCTTCCTGTCACTATTTCTATCTTCCTATCAAATAAAAATTAGAAAGGTGGGGGGAAAAAAAAGAAAAGGACAAGAAAAAATAGTCTCTGGGTGAGGTGGATTCATAGTGCCAGCACCAAGCCCCAGTGATAACCCTGATGACAATACAAACAAACAGTGTAGGAATACTTTCACCTATTTATACTTCAGCAGTATTACTTGGTTGACCATGCTCCAATTATCAAATAATTTTTTGAAGAGTTCTCCTATGAAGCATATCCTAATTGGAATGTCATTATGAAAGCACCGCTGTCTTCCAGCCTATCTAGGCTCTACCTGGAGAATTAAAGTACTGAGAGTATTCAGTTTTCTTTGGTAACTAGAATTAACACTGCTCTCAAGTACTGCTATGATAGCACTGTCAGCCTGTAATTTTCTGCTTCTAAAAAAAGAGCTCATTGGGAGCTTGGAGATAGCTTATTCAAAAAGAGTACGCATTCTACCTTGGGTGTGAGCCTTGGTACCATGACTGTCACCAGGGAAGGTTTCATCAACTGTGGAACTGTGTTGTGGTGTTTCTGTGTCTCTTTCTCACCCTCCATCTCTGTTTCTACCTAAATTTTTTTAAAAGGAAAAAAAAGAGCCTGCTGTTAGTAATGGAATCCTGCAGGTACAAAGCGCTTCGCTAGTGCAATAAAGAAATTTTATAACTTGGTAAATGTATACAACTATGAGTCCATCGCCACAATTATATCCTTGTGCTTCTGAGTAAACTCTTACTCCTTCCTACCATAAATCTCTATGTGCCCACTTATCTGGAAGCATCCTATCAAAGGCTGATCTGGACTTCTACTTAGTGGCTCTGACAATTAAAATAATGTTGCTGAGGCCCAGTGGGCTTTGCTACCATAGACGAATATATTTTGAGCAACAGAAATCACTTTCTAGGAAAATTTCTTAGTTACAGAATTGCTGGACCAGCAGCAGCTTCAAACATTCTGTTACGTGCCAGTCTTCTGTGCAGATTGCCAGCTTTGTCATATATTAACACATAATTATAGACTGCCATTATTAGCTGATAATTGGTAGCTCTTGAAATAACACTATTTTAAAACAAATGAAAGAGGAATTAATTTGATTATTTAGAATTCAGTCTTAAGAACATTGATTGCGATTCTGTTTCTTCATTGGTTATACTACATGTATTTAAGCATTTTTCCTCAATTTAAGAAAAAACATTCAATTGATTTCTCTTTCTCTTTAGTTTGTAATTTTGAAAAAATACAAGTGCCAGTGCTTATAATCAATTCTAGGCTCCTGGTTAGCTTTAAGAATCGTGAGCATTTGATATTCAGAATTTTATTAATGAGACAACTTTAGTGTTAATATTTATATGAGCATAAAATAAGAGCCCCATGTTTTTCATATCTACTCATGAAAAATATCTACAGGTTATATAGTACTTAATGCTGAGACCCCATTTCTTTGTATTATTATTTTTCCAGCTACTTAACTTCAAAATCTTAGAGAAAATTTGTGTATTCTTACAGTCACTAGTAGTATTAGAATTTCTTTCATATTTTTTCCTTTAATAATGTGATTCTCTTCTGTGTTTCTTTTTGTACATGATTTTTTCACATAACATATTTACAGATGTTAGTTAACATATTTAGGCACACTGAAATATGCCTCTGTGATGTGGTATCTGTCCTCTCCTCTCCCCTTCCTTCCTGCCACCAGAATGAATCCACTGCTCCTGGTAACACTCCCACCCCTCTTTTTTTTTTTTTTTTTCGAGACAGAGTGAAAGAAAAACAGCTGCAACCCTATTTAACTGCTTATGAAGCTTTCTCCCTGCAGGTGAGGATCAGGGAGCTGGAACTCAAGACCTTGCCATGGTAATGTGTGTGCTTTATTGGGTGTGCCCCTGACTGGCCCCTTTCTCTTTCTATGAGATAAAATGTTGGTTTGACATGGGACTACCTAGTTTCATTTCAAATGACACACTCTCTAACAAAGTTGTATCTACAAGCCCTAGATAATAGGCTAGGTAGGGCCTAGGGACTAGGTACATGTATACAAGTAACCGTAAGTTAGGGGCAGCTATATATCTCAAAGTAAAGTACTTGATAGACGTAGACCTAACAGCTTGGCAAGCAAATAGAAAGCCTAAAGAAGGCTCCATAAATTGTCTAATCTAATATTTATTACTTAGGTCTCTTCTCATATACCCTACTTGACTTCCCTCAATCACTCTATCTACTCAACCAACCACTAAAATCAAGTAAGATATATTTGTCAATATCTTCTGATAGCATCAGCATTATTGTCACCCAATTGATATTCTTTTTAAAATTTGTATTATTATCTTTATTTACTTATTGGATAGAGACAACCAGAAATTGACAGAGAGGGGGGTAATAGAGAGGGTGAGAGACAGAGAGACAACTGCAGTAGTGCTTCACCACTTGTGAAGCTTTCCCTTGCAGGTGGGGACCAGGGGCTTGAACCTGAGTCCTTGTGCACTGTAACATGTGCACTCAATCCACTCCTTGATATTAATTAAAAGAAACACTGTATACAATTTGGGGTCAGGCGGTGGAGTGCCTGGCTAAGTGCTCACATTACAATTAGCCAAGAGATAAACTGGCTATATATCAACTAAAGGACATTTGTCCCTATGACAACCTTTATTATAATACTAGAGGTTAGCTTAGACCCCACTAAAATCCTAAGTGTATTTCTGCCCTATTTTGAGGCCAGACCCTATAAACTTAATACTGGTTTGGATACAACAAATGACATTCCATGTTTTAACAAGTGGGAGAAAGTCTAAGCTTGTCAGATACAGAAAGGACTACAAAAACTGGGTAAGGGAAAGTGACTGGCTTACTTACTGGTGGCTTTTTTGATCAACCCCAGGCTACCATATCATCTGTGACCCTAGTCAGGGGATTCTTGGATTCCCACATAGATAAGATGGGCCTAGATCTTTAAAAGATTCATCTCTCCACCATCACTGGTCATTCCCATCAAGAACATCGTCTTGAAAGACCTCTTGTGGACCTCTCCAGGATTTTGCCCTCACTATAAAGCAGCAGTGGGTCAGCCTACTCTGCCACTCGAAATAGACTGGTCCTGAAATGAGTGTGGCCTAGAAAGGTCCCAGCTGTGACCATGAACTGTGAGCTCAGACTGACAGGGACTCAGAAATTTTATAGGCTCCTGTGCTGAATGTAAATATATATGGGCCCTAGGTGAGATCAATGAGGTAAAAAGTTAATTGTACTTATATATACTTCCTTCAAGCTTGCAAGCTACTCTCTGCCCTAATCCAGCTTCCTAGCCCTATTCTCAAGTCAGACATCATCTTCCCAGACAATATTTTTAGTACACCTGCATGTTAGCTATCAAACTCAAATAAAAATTACTCAAGCCATGGGTTACTAGGAACATATCTAAAACACATTTCCTAGTGTCTTTACACCCTAAACTCCTATTCTCATCTACTCTATTCCTACTTCTTGGTTCCTGTTTATTAAACATTTTGTACTGCTTTATATCTTACCACCTTTTAGCAACTAAGTTGCAGGCACTACTGTGATGCCATCCTGACTTCCCTGTGCAGATGACCTCATCAATATGTCCCATAACCTCACCTCTCCAGAATCCCACTCCACTAGGGAAAGATAGACACAGGTTAGGGGTATGGATTAACCTGCCAACACCCATGTCTATCTGAGAAGCATTACAGAAGCCAGAACTGCCACCATCTGTACCACAAAAATAATTTTGTTCCATATTCTCTCCATAGGGAGAGAAATGTTAGCAGAAGATGAGAACCCCAATTTCATCAGGACCTTGAGAGAGACAAGGAAACAAAAGGAAGGGCATTTGTAAGTAGTATTAGGTGGAGGTGTGATTTAGAAAGGAAGAGAAGACAGGACCATAGAATAAATGGGCAAGTATATATAAATATAAACAGATAGCTATGGAATGATAGTGAGCCCATATCTGTGACCTTGGGAGAACAACTGAAGTTTCCAGTGGAGGTAATGTGGACACAGAACTCTGGTGGTGGGAACACTGTGAAATTATACCTGTTATTTCATAATTTGTAAATCAATATTAAATCACTAGTAGTAAAAAAATAAATAAATGCTTGCCACTATAAATGGCCCCTATGAAAAATAAATTAAAAAAGGAATTCAATTCAATGTCTATCAACAGACAACTGGATTAATAAAGTGTGATATACTTACATGCAGCATTGAATAATGTTCCCAATTGATGCCTTCTATGAATTTCAGGACAAAACTCTGTTTGAAAATTAGGTGTTTTTAGCTGCAACTTCTTTTTTAGTGGTACCAGTAATATCACTGAAGCTCATGTTGGCACAATGACTCCACTGCTCCCAGTGACCATTCCAACCCCTCACCTGCATCACTGCTTCGCCACTAGTGAAGCTCACCCCCCCCCACCCCCGGCTCACTCCGTGTGTGGGGATCAGAAGCTTGAACACAGGTCATTGAAAATGGGCATGTCCCTGCCCCACTAGGGAAAGAGAGAGACAGGCTGGGAATATGGATCGACCTGCCAATGCCCACGTTCAGTGGGGAAGCAATTACAGAAGCCAGACCTTCCACTTTCTGCACCCCATAATGACCCTGGGTCCATATTCCCAGAGGGATAAAGAACAGGAAAGCTTTCAAGGGAGGGGATTAGGAGTTCTGGTGGTGGGCATTGTGTGGAAATGTACCAGAGGAAATCATTCTACATTAGAGTAGGTCTAATACACAGAAAGTGAAGATACTTAGATATGTAGAGATGGAAGAAGACCTTGTAAAGATGGGTGAGATCAACTGCTGGGAGCCAGCAGAAACAACGAAGGAATTTTTCCTATAGTTTTTTTTTTTTGGAAAAAGAGTAGGGGAGGGGGCAGAGGCAGAGAATAGGCCTGTTGGGGGTCTTTCTTTTTTGCTCTAAGTGGTGATATCAAGGAATGTTTAGCCTCCAGAACTGAGAGAGAATGAATTTATATTGTTTTAAGCCACCCAGTCTGTGGTAATTTGTTATGGCAGCTGTAGGAAACTAATATACCATGTAATAGAATATTCTATGGCAATAAAAGGAATGAAGTACTGATAGTTGCTATAACATGGATGAACCTTGAAAACATTACATTAAGTAGAAGGCTTATGCAGCAGACCATATATTGCAAGTGCTCATTTATAAAGAGAATGAAAACAGGATGGAAGAAAGGAAAAATAGGAATAGAGAAAAAGTAATGAGGAGGGAGGGCACCAGAGTAAAGGACTCAGGAGAGAGGGAGACTTTCAGGTCCTCGTGCGTGATGGCGGAGGAGAAGCTAGGCTGGGGGAGAATATTCTCCAGAAAATTAAGAAACTTAGCACATGCACCAACAACTGTATTCATTGTAAATCATTCATTCCCCCTAGTTAAGAAAATGTCGGTATTAAAAAAAAAAAAAGGAAGTGGGAGTCGGATGGTAGCGCAGTGGGTTAAGCACAGGTGGCACAAAGCGCAAGGACCGGCGTAAGGATCCCGGTTCGAGCCTCCAGCTCCCCACCTGCAGGGGAGTCGCTTCACAAGCAGTGAAGCAGGTCTGCAGGTGTCTATCTTTCTCTCCCCCTCTCTGTCTTCCCCTTCTCTCTCCATTTCTCTCTGTCCTACCCAACAATGACGACATCAATAACAACAACAATAACTACAACAATAAAAAAAATCAACAAGGGCAACAAAAGGGAATAAATAAATAAATAATTTTTAAGAAGAAGTAAAGAGGAGGATTGACGCTTCATCAAATATATCTGTTTATAGATACTATGTTATCTGTTAAACTATGGTGCTTTTTCAATACATCGTAGACTCTAAGGAGAAATATGTTGTTGAATTGGAGTAGACAACTCATCACTTAATAAATATGTACACAGGTATTAACTGTGTATAGAGAATATAGAAATAGAGTTATGTATAATCTATGTATTTCCTAATCCCATCTATAGAAGTGTAAAAGTAAAGATAATCAAGTAGCATTAATAATGGTCATAATAAAGGGACCTAGCTTCTCAGAGTAATGCCGGAAATAGACATTTCTCTACATTACATAAGCACATGGATGGGGCAGTACAGCATGAACACCAGGAATCTTGTGCTAGAAAATAGGTTTTAAAAAAGAGCATATAAAAGGGCACAAGAGCTAATTATAGGACTTCCCAATGCTCCAATCTAGGATAATCAGAATGATAAAATGCATGAGGATATCATAAATTTTAATCCACATGATAAAGTCACATTTTGTTCATGAGTCATACTGATATATAAATGAGTAAAAAGGCAAAACAAAACAAATAAATGGGGAAAAACCTTTTCTGATAGGATTCAATAAAATAACATACATAATAAGAAATAATTTAAATAGAAAATCATTACTTTTATTTATTTATTTATTTGTTATTGGATAGAGACAGAGAGAAATTGAGAGGGAAGGGGGAGACAGAGAGGCACCTGCAGACCTGCTTCACCGCCTGTGAAGCGACTCTCCTGCAGGTGGAGAGCGAACCGGGATCCTAACTGATCCTTGTGCTTTGCGCCACATGGGCTTAACCCATTGTGCTACCACTCGACTCCCCAGAAAACCATTACTTAACTAGTACACAGTAATTATTGATTAATTAATGAATATTAGATATAAGAGGGCAGAATGTGAATGAAAGCAAAAAATGATGAAAGATAATATAACAAAGTTTCTTCCCAGAAGATACTTACTATAATTTTGAACCATTCTTTGTAAAAAATGTTTAAAATATTTATTTATTTATTTGTTTGTTAGGTAGAGACAGGAATTTAGAAGGGAGGGAGATAGAAAAGGAGAAAGAGAGACACTTAACAGCACTACTGTATTGCACCGCTCATGAAGCCTTCTCCCTGCAGATGGGCACTGGGGGCTTGAACTTGGGTCCTTGCACATGGTAACATGTGTGCTCAACTGGGTGAGTCACCATCCAGCCCAAGAAGATACTTATTAAGAAGGATATTTTCTCATATTTCCAGAATGTACCAGTTTATCTCTAGGTAATTTCTAGTTCTTATTTGCATCAAATTTCTCACCAGTGCCTTTAAAACAAACAAACAAACAACAAGAAGAAAACAACAGAGCACTGCTCAGTTCTACCTTATGGTGGGGTCAGGTATTAAATCAGGGACCTTTGGTGCCTTAGGCATGAAAATCTTTTGTATAACCACTGTGCAATCTCTCTGACCCACCTTTATTTTTTAAAAGTCTTTAAAAATTATATTTATTTATTGGATAGAGACAGCCAGAAATTGAGAAGGAAGGGGATGATAGAGAGGGAAAGAGACAGAGAGACACCTGCAGCACTGTGTCACCACTTGTGAAGCTTTCTCTTTTCAAGTGGGAACCAGGGGCTTGAACCTGGGTCCTTGCACACTGTAATGTGTGTGCTTAACCAGGTGCGCCACTACTTGACCCCTCTGACCCACCTTTTAAAAGATAATGATTCCTAGTACAGTGTAGAAATCAAGTTGGCATTTTTACCCATAATATATTTGTGGTGAAATTCACATAATCCTCTCTATAAATTGTTTTCAGTGTATCATCTCTCATGCTTTAAGTATAAGCTTTTTGCAATAAGGGCCATATTCCTTTGTATGCAATATGCCCCAGCACAATATGTTACACATAGTATGATTCAATTTAGTATTGTCACAGCCAAACGTGTAATTAATTCATATACCTTTGTATCCAATATGCCCCAGCACAATATTTTACACATAGTATGATTCAATTTAGTATTGTCACAGCCAAACAAGGTGTAATTAATTCACTTCCCGCCACAGACATCCAGAAACCTTACCTGCTGACATTTCAGAACGCTAATTTTGCTTGTGTGAGCTTTCTCCCATTTTGCTCTACTTATATCTTTCCTATATCTTTAATGCTCAGGCTGTGCTTGCAGAAATGGCTTACAATTCTAAGTAAGTCCCAATAACACCAGGCATAGGGCATGAAATTATTTTAGACTTCCAGATATGAGCAGTGATGGTCCAATTGTGACAGCAAAGCTTTTGTTCTATTTCAAGAAGTTGTCTTCTGCACAAATCAACTGTGGGAACTGATCTTAGTTTCACTCTAGATTCCATATCCTTTTTAACCCCCCCCCACCCCAAGCAAGGTTATCACTGCAGCTTAGTGCTGGCACTTAAAATCCATCGCTCCTGGTAGCCATTTTATCTCTTTTTTTTCTTTTTTCTCTTTCTATTTTATTTGACAGACAGAGAGAAGAAGGATGAAAAAGAGAGAGAGAAAGAAATACAATTGTAGACCTACTTCACAGATTGTTATGGGTACCCCATACAGCTGGGGAATGGGGGTTTGAACCCAGGTCCTAGAGGATGGTAACATATGTGATTAACCAGGTGCACCACTGCCCAGTTGCTCTCATATCCTTAATCCTGAGTGATCATGTTTCCTAATGTTCTGGTTCCACCTTTTAAAATGAGCCCACTCTAATTCCAAGGTATTTGTTATCATTTTAATGTTTGCCAGCATCTGGCAGCTTTTTTTTTTTTTTTTTTTTGTTAGAAGACCTTTCTAGTAGAGATCCTTTTATATATGAACAGGCCTCTGTATGATACTGCTTCCTGAAAACAAGATTTCCCATTTCTATTTTGCCTCCAGGGGTTCGGTGCTGGCACTACAAGTCTACTGCTCCTGGCAGCCATTTTTTTTCCATTTTATTGGATATGACAGAGAGAAATTGAGAGGGGAGGAGGTGATAGAGAAGGAGAAAGAAAGACACCTGCAGACCTGCTTTACCGCTTGTGAAGCGTTCCCCATGCAAGTGGGGAGCTGGGGGCTTGAACTTTAACCTTTTGCTGGTTCTAGTGCTTAGTACTATGTGTGCTTAACCTAGTGTGCCACCGCCTGGCCCCCGCTTTTCCGTTTTCTATCTACTATTAGTTTATCTTGGTACGTATATACTAGGCTTGATGAGGCTTTTGTACTACTCTCTTGGAGTCTGGACTTTAAACTGACTAATGCCAGATTTGCTACCAAATCCTAAGATTCAGAACACAGTATCTCGGGGCCGGGAGGTGGGGCACCTGGTTGAATCCATATGTTACAATGCTCAAGGTTCGGGTTAGAAAACCCCAGTCCCCACCTGCAGGGGGAAAGCTTTCCCAGTGGTGAAGCAGTGATGCAGGTGTCTCTGTCTGTCTCTCTTTCTCGGACAGAGACAAATTGAGAGGGGAGGGGAAATAGAGAAAGGGAGAGAAAAATAGACACCTACAGACCTGCTTCACCGCTTGTGAAGTGTTTCCCCTGTAGGTGGGGTGCCGGTGGCTTGAATTCCAGTCGTTGCACATATACTTCTGCATAGTAAGTACTATGTGGCTTAAACACCACCTCCCTGCTCCCTCTGTCTGTCATCCCCTTCCCTCTCAATTTCTGGCTGTCTCTATCCAATAAATAAAGCTGGAAAAAAAAAAAAAGAACACACTATCTCAATATCTGTTTCACTTTGCTTCAGATTTATTCTACCCCTGCAGTTTGTACATTCCTGACTTTCTTTTTTTTAAAAAAAAATATTTATTTATTTTTCTTTTGTTGCCCTTGCTGTTTTATTGTTGCAGTTATTATTGTTATTGATGTCGCCCTTGGACAGGACAGAGAGAAATGGAGAGAGAAGGGGAAGGCAGAGAGGGGAAGAGAAAGACACCTGCAGACCTGCTTCACCGCTTGTGAAGAGACTCCTGGGCAATTGGGGAGCTGGGGGCTTGAACCATGATCCTACCTCCAGTGCTTGCGCTTTGCGCCACATGCGATTAACCAGCTGCGCTACTACCGGACTCCCCATTCCTGACTTTCTTATTTAATCAAAAAAAATGTGTCCCCTTCCTGGCCAATTCATTAAGCTATCCTAATACAGTCTAATTTATCAGAGTTTTGGCTTATAAATGATAGGAACAGCATCAGAAGAGGTCTGTACCCAGAAACGTTGGTTGGCATAACTTGTCTGGGACAAAATTATCACCTCATTATGCTGCTTCTCTTTCCTCTGTTCTGTGAAATTCAGAGTAACTTGAAGGAAGAAAAAAAAAAAAAAACCCTAGATATGCTTGTGGACACTGTATTGATACTATCACATAGACAGTAACACATGGCAATCTGGTTACAAATAGATTCCAGATGAAGTGCCAGTGCTGCTGCTGGTGACAAATGCCTGCATGCCTTATACAGATAAGGGTTAGGTTCTTGCTATCATGTGTCAAAGAAACTTAGTGAACCCCATTATGATCTGCTTATGCTGACATACCAACAAACAGGTTTCTAAAAGCTTATTGCAGCCAGCTGTTCAGTTAAGGTAACAAAAAAAATTAATATAAGTATATACACATAAATTCACCTCCTTTACAAACTGCTCTCTGTATTTAGAAAATACCTAACAAAACAAATCTGAAGAAAGATATCCTTTAAGAGAAATGCTACAATAGCAGTGGGTAAACCTTAGAATTTTTACAAAAGAAAACATTTGTGATAGTTCTTTGTTCAAATTTCTCCTAGTATTAGGTTTTGGGAAAAGTCATGACACACTTTTCTTTTTCTTTTTTTGCCTCCAGGGTTATTGCTGGGGCTCAGTGCCTGCACTACAAATCCACTGCTCCTGGAGGCCATTTTTCCTATTTTTGTTGCCCTTGTTGTTGTTGTCGGAAAGGACAGAGAGAAATTGAGAGAGGCAGTGAAGATGGGGGAGGGGGAGACACCAGCAGACCTACTTCACTGCTTGTGAAGCGACCCCTTTGCAGGGGGGGAGCCGGGACTCAAAACGGGATCCTTATACAGGTCCCTGAGCTTGGCGGCACCTGCACTTAACCCGCGGCACTACGCCCAGCCCCGTGACATTTTTCTATGAAAAAATGTGTCAAGATTTTTCCGATTACCCAGTAGTTAGAACAAAAGTTCTAAAAAGCTTACATCTACATGGATTTATTGTGACAGCTTAGTGTTCAAGTGCTTTATCAGCCAACTGCAAACATTATTTATTTATTTTACCATCACAGGTCACACTATTGATCCTTTATGGCAATTATGCAGCACTCACAAATTAATACTAAAAGCAAAAGGGTAAATCTTACTGCAGCACACAGGAAGTCTAGAACTTTCCAGGAGGACTCATGAAAATATTCAGATCTGGGTCCGGGTGGCTGCACACCTGGTTGAATGCACAATGTGCAAGGACCAGGTTCTAGCCCCTGGTACCCACCTGCAAGGAGAAAACTTTCCAAGTGAAGCAGTGTTGCAGGTGTCTTTTTCTCCCTCATTATCTCCCCCTTCCCTCTTGATTTCTTGTGGTCTCTATGCAATAAATAATTAAAAGGTAATAAAAACAAACACCCCCCCAACAAAATAGCCATAGTCTTGTAAACCAAGGTTACCAAAAAAAAAAAAAAAGGTTGTATTGTTATATGGAAAAATGGTAAATGTTATGCATGTAAAAACTATTGTATTTACTGTTTACTGTAAAACATTAATTCCCCAATAAGGAAATTAAAAAAAGGAGATATTCAGATCAACCAATAATTTGAACAGAAATATGATCTGTACATGTAATTGCTCCAAGGAACTATACTTTTTATTAAAGCTTCTACCCACTGTCCCTCACACAAAAAGCCCTCTTGATATTTAAATAAATAAACTCTAGAGGGAATAAGGCAATTTAAAAACAGCTTCTTCATTAAAACATAAATCTCCCAAAAGAAATATGCTCTATAAAATATCCAACCACACAAAAATACATTAGAAAAAAACTTCTTTGAAGTATAGAATATATTCATATTGTACATTTTGGAAATGTAGTCTTCAGTTAAGATGGACTCCTGCTCTACATATTAGGGGACTCCACCATCCAGTTCCTAACACCAAGCCTAAAATATGGTGACATTCTCTATTTTCATCTGTTGCTTCTATGTAGATTTACAGAGTTTATGGGCACACCTGGGGCAGAGCTATAGTGAAGTAGTCATGGAAAATTGGTTCTGCCTCAGAAAATAAATATTACAACAAAACAACTCAATAAATTTCATCATAGAACAACTGGGATTTCTGGGAAAGAAATGAAACTCACAATTTCTCTCCTGGCAATTCCTCTCCTGGGGATATATTTGAAGGAAACAAACACATTGGTCCAAAGAGATCTGTGTACACCCATATTCAGAGCTTCACAATTTGTAATAGCACAAACTTGGAAACAACCCAGATATCTGAAGACAGTTAAGTGGCTGAGAAAGTTGTGATACATACATACATACATACATACATACATACATACATACATACATACATACATACATATGTGGCAAGAGAGATAATGGAATACTACTCAGCTGTTTAAGAGGAAGTCATTTCATCTTGGATAAAGCTTGAAGGAATCATGTTAAGTGTGATAAGCCAAAAGTAGAAAGATGCATACAGGATAATCTCACTCACAGGCACAACTTAAGAAACAAGGACAGAAATGGAAACCACAAAGTAAAATCCAGATTAGTTATGGTGTATTGCACCAAAACAAAGGGCTCTGGGGAGGGCTGGGGTGGCTGGAGTCCTGGTACATGATGGTAGAAAGGGAAGTACGTTGGGGTGAAGAGTGTTTTGCAGATATCTATCCTGGAGAGATAAGAAATTGTACCCATGTGTCAACACTGTACTGCAAACAACCCCACGCCAGCAAAATGATACAAAATAAATAAATAAATAGGAAAAATAGTTAATTTGACAAAAATTAGGCAATTTACTTCAGACTTTAGAGTGTTAAACCAGAAATGCTCTAAATAGAAGAACTTAAAATATTGACAGATTAGTAGAAACAGAGAAAAGCTAAGTAAACTCTATAGAGAGAAATTAAGGTGGGGGATATTCTTAGGAATATTAGTTCTAGTTAGGTCATTTTATTTTAAACAATGATGATGATTTCTTAAAATGAATTTATTTTGGCACAGAAAGAGAGAAATTGAGAGGGAAGGGGGAGACAGGGAGAGACACTTGCAGCACTATTTCAGTTTGTGAAGCTTCATTTCTGCAGGTGAGGAATGGGGACTTCAACCAGGCCCTCACACACTGTAATGTGTGTGCTCAACTATGTGCACTACCACCTGGCCCCAGAATGTCCATTTATTTACTTAGCCACCAGGGTTATCACTGGAGCTCTGTGCCTACATGATTCCACCACTCCCAATGTAGTTATTATTTTTTGGTCTTTTTTTGCCTCTAGAGTTTTCACTGCACCTTGATGTCTGCACTATGAATCCACTGATCTTGGAGCCATTTTTTTCCATTTGTTGTTGGATAGGACAGAGAGAAATTGAGAGAGAAGGGGGATATGAGGGGATAGAGAGACAGACATCTACAGTCCTGCTTCACTGCTTGTAGAGCAACCCCCTCCCTGCAGGTGGGAGCCGGGGGCTTGAACCAGGATCCTTGTGCTTTGTACTATGTGCACTTAACCTGGTGTGCCACTACCAAACTCTCTGTATTCTTCTTTTTTCTCTTGTTACATATAGAGCGGGGGGAACAGAGACAGAGAGAGGAGACATCACAGCACTGCTCCACTGTCAGTGATGCTTCTTCTCCACCCCACTCCCCCATGGCAAATGCTCCTATGCAATGGCCAGGGGCTCAAATCCAGATTTCCACACATGGTAAATTGTATGCTCTGCCAGCTAAGCTACTCCTGGCCTCAGTTTGACTATTTTAAAAATCAATGAAGGGCTGGGAGATGACTCACATTTAGAGTGCACACTTTACCATGAGGAGCCAGGTTTGAGTTCCCAGACACCAAAAGAAGCTTCAGGAGTGGTGAAGCAGTGCTTTATCTGAAAACAAAAACCAGTTTACTAGGAGAGGTAGTACAGGTATGAGACTATTATGAAGTTCTGGTGGAAGGGAAAAGGGGGGAGGGGGAATCAGGGGAGGCCCCAACCTAATGCTAGCCAGGGCCAATCCCACTTGGCTTCAGAGATCAGCTGAGACAAGGTGCATTCAGGTTGGGGTCCTAGCGCACCATGGCGGAGGAAGATTTCAGCTGGTGATGGGAATGGTGCACAGACACCAATCATGATGAGATAAGAAACTGTACTCCTGTAACAACTGCCTTGGAAATCATTATTTCCCCAAATAAAGTGATTTGAGTAGTAAAAAGACAAACCAATGTTGTTTTGAGATAGTTCGTTCAGCAGAGTGCACCATGTTTGAGGACCTAGATTTGAACCCTCAGCACCATGTGAAAGCACAATGCAAAGTACCCAAGGAAAGCGTTACGTATGGTAGAGCAGTGCTATGATGTCTTTCCTCTCTCTGTCTTAAATTGAAGATGGGGGGGGGGATTCATTTGGAAGCAGTGGAATCATGCAGGTAAAAGACCCTAACATCAATAAAAAATACATGTAAAGTAAGAATCAGTGGATCAAAACTAAAATACACTTCTGAAGGAGTTTAATCAGAATGGGCCATCTTGACTAAGACTTAAAAAGTATTAAGACAATAATTGTTTTAATTTAATCACAGTTTCAAAATATTCAATATGGAGGCATTAAAATGAAGAAAATTTTAGTTGTTCAGTTAGATAACTAAATCAGACTTTTCTGCTACACCTCCAAATTTTTTGTCTGAGCCAAAAACTTGCATGCAGTATTTCAGCCAAAATAAAAATCTGTCTCCAAGTTATATCGCTCTGAAAAATGAATTTTAGAGTCTAACTGAATTTCAGAAGAATCACTCACTGGTGTAAGCAGTAATTATTCTGAAAAACATTTGGAAATAGACCTCTTAGATAAACACCCTTTTGTGCTATACCTTCAATTATAGATATTTATTATTTGGAGTTTTCAAAGAAGGCAGATATATTTTCTAAGAGCCAGTCATGCCAATGTGTATACAGAAAGTGTGCAGACAGATGTAGAATCATCTAAATATATGAGCACAAAATGCCTTTGTAAGATATGTATATATGCCCCCACATCGCAATGTTGTCAAGTTCTAATAAATTGTAACTAAATAGGAGTCTTAGAACTGGAGATGATGTGGTAGATGCTCAGAAACGCAGAGCACCTAGTATCATCCGTTGACACATCTTGGCTCAAGGGGCCTTTGAATACATTTCTGCAAGATTTAGCCTACTCAATTCTACTACTATATTGAGTTAATAAGTAAAAATCTTAAAAATCCTCAAAAGAAAGAGTAGTATAGTCTACTAGTACTGATCTTATAGTGAAGTATGGTAAACTGTGAAGAAACAGCACACGGGGGTCTCTAAAATATACATTCTGAGGCACACTGCAAGCTAGAGATCTTTCTAACCTTAGATATGGGCTTGCGCCAGATAATTCTTTGTTGTGGGTGCCAGTTCTGTGCATCATAGGCTGTGCAGTGGCATCACTGGTCTGTAGCCACTAGATGCCAGTACAATTTCCCCACCACCTGGCTTGTAAGTAAGGGGGAAAAGTCATTTTTGGCTGAGAATTATTGAGAAAACTGATTGAAGCAACTAGCTGGGGAATTCAAGAGATTGGGTTCTACTTCAACCGGTTTTATCTCCAACTTAGAGTCTATCTTAAGAACAGTATCATTGTGGCTGGGTGGTGGCACACCCGGTTAAGTGCATATAGTACGAAGCCAAGGACTGGTGCAAGGATCCAGGCTCCAGCCTCTGCTCCCCACCTGCAGGTGGGACGCTTCATGAGCAGTGAAGCAGGTCTGCAGGTGTCTATCTACCACTCTTGTTCTCCCTCCTCTTTCAATTTCTCTTTGTCCTAGCCAATAAAATGGAAAAAATGGCTGCCCAGAAGTTCATAGTGCCGGCACTGAGGCCCAGTGATAACCCTGGAGGCAAAAGACAAAAAAATCATCTAATTTTAACATCTACCAGTTCTCAAAGTGTGTTATGAAGGGTAGCATTACCAAATCAGCTAAAAAAACTTATGTGATAAATTGATGATCACATATTAGGCCACATATTTTTCTATATTATAATGCAAGTATTAAAGAGAGGAACATTAAGGGGAATAGAAGACGATGGAACAAGATTGCTAAGAAGAGAAAACATTAAAGTGTCACACTGATATTCTAAAAATTTATATTCCTTTTTAGGGCAAATTCTTTACAAATTTTAAAAAGATATATTTATTTTTATGTGAGACAAAGACAGGTACAGTGAGATAAAAGAAGAGTGAGGGAGGGAGGGAGGGAGGGAGGGAGAGAGAGAGAGAGAAAGAAATGGGGAAGGAGTGAAAGACTACAGCATCACTTAGCTCTGGCATACTGGAGTGCTGGGACTTGAGGCTGGGATACAAGCCACGTAACACTTATTCTTTAATATGATCCCCCACCCCTTAACACACACCTATATTTATAAATTAATATTTTCCCCTTTTCCGTCTTCACTGTGGAGTTTCAGGCAGTTGTGATTCCATCATTTTCAGCTAAAGGAAGAGAAGTGGAGAGGGAGAGGGGGAGGGAGGGTGAGAGAGGGAGAGAGGCGGGGAGGGGTCGAGGGAGAGGGAGGAGAGGGAGGCACGCAGGCTACCACAAGCACTGACTGTATCCCCTTGTGTGGTGCTTCCCCTTGTGTGGTGCTTCCATGTGGTGTCTGGGAGCTCTACTGAATGAGTAAGCTATCTCCTGGCCTCTATTTATAAATTCCTGGTACTAGGTTAGAGGTTGAAATTCTAAGCACTGGAATATTACAAGGGGATAAAGAAGCCAGCACAATTTTTAGTAATCTCTAGGACTTTTGAGGTTAAGATTAGAGTTTGACATTGCTATACCAGCTGGAATTATAGGGTCATGGTCCTTAGGAGATGGGAAATACAGTGAAATAGTTTGACACTTAGAGGTTTTCTTTCTCCTTTGACAAACTCAAAAGGAAGCTAGGTAAGAGACCAAGGCACTAAGAAGGTTTCTAAAAGGAAGGATAGTGTTTTTGGTAGTTAAATGGTGCTGCAAAGAAAGATCTGAGAATTGAACTTCAATAAGTAATAAGAGCTCTAGAAAACACCCTAAGATTCAAGTGGAATTTCGAAGAACTACAGCATATGAATTGATTTAGAAATAGAATAAACATTACTGAAACTACAACCAAACTATGAGTTGGCTTAGGCCTTGATTTGTCTTTGTCTGTTTATTTATTTATTTATATTTATTATAATGGCCAAACACCCCCCCCCCCTTTTTTTCTTTCCTCCAAAGCACTGCTCAGCTCTGGCTTATGTTGGCGGGGGAGGTTAAACCTGGAATAACTCAAATGTGAAAGTCTGTTTATATGACCATTTTCCTATCCTACCATCATGGCCAAAGACTTTTAATAAGTGCTTGGTGTTAGTTTACATATACTTCAGTGTCATACAACTTTCTGGCCAAAAAAACTCCAATTTGACTTGACTAGTAGAAATATCTTTTTTTAAAAAATATATTTATTTTCCCTTTTGTTGCTCTTGTTGTTTTTTATCCTTGTTGTAGTTGTTATTGATGTCGCCATTGTTGGATAGGTCAGAGAGAAATGGAGAGAGGAGGGGAAGACAGAGAGGGGGAGAGAAAGAGACACCTGCTGACCTGCTTCACCGCCTGTAAAGCGACTCCCCTGCAGGTGGGGAGCCGGGGCTCAAACAGGGATCCTTATGCCGGCCCTTGTGCTTCGCGCCACCTGCGCTTAACCTGTTGCACTACTGCCTGACCCCCCCGCCCAAGTGTCTTTTAAGACAGGATGGCCTCCTCTTCTTGGTGTTTCTTCTGCTCTTCCCACACCCCACCCCCCCTTTTTGTAACATAGCAGTCTGTGATGGTGTAAGGTGAGTTGAGTGGAGAGGTACTTAAATATATAACCACTGACCACAGTGATTAGGAGGTAGACAGACAACACGACTGCTCAGGATTTTTGGAGTCAGCATGCTAGGCCTAAGGAGTGCAACTAAGATTCACAAAAGATGAAGTCAAACTGGGAGCTTAGAAAAAGGACAGAATCATAAATTATCTTTATGGCAATGGTGAGGGTGAATTTTTCACCACCTTCTCTGTTGCTTTGGAAGATCTTAGGGCCTCATAGCCCACTCCCAACAGCTCCAACACCTGGGTGCAGAAGCCCTAATGCAGCTGCCTACCTGGGAGCCAGCCACAGGTGGGGGTGAGGGCAGACAATGAGGAAGAAGTCATCTGGTGACTGGCGCCCCAAGAAGTGTGTTAACTTATTTTTTAGTTATTGTTGTTGTTATTGATGTCATCGTTGTTGGATAGCCTGTGAAGTGACTCTCCTGCAGGTGGGGAGTTGGGGGCTCGAACTAGGATCCTTACACTGGTCCTTGCGCTTTGTGCCACATGCGCTTAATCCTCTGCGCTACTGCCCGACTCCGGTTAACTTATTATTTTTTAAAATTTATTTATTTATTTAGTGGATAGAGACAGTCAGAAACTGAGGTAGAAGAGAGTGAGAGACAGAGAAACACCTGCAGCACTGCTTCACCACTTGTGAAGCTTCTTCCCCTCTGCAGGTGGGGACTGGGGGCTCGAAGCTGGGTCCTTGCACACTGTAACATGTGCACCACCACCCAGCCCCCTTAACTTATGAACAGTGTTTAGAATTAATTTTAAGAAAATTATTACACAAGTCAAAGAGAAAAGAGGATAACAGAAACTATCTCACAGGTGATGATACAGATATCGTTTAATACTCCTATGGTTAACATTTAAAACAAAATATGACAAAGATACACAGTACTACTGGGATAAAGTAACAAACAACGAGGGGCCAGGTGGTGGTGCATCTGTATAAGCGCACATAGTACTATGCACAAGGATCTGCAGGTTCGACCACCCCGCACCCCCACTCCCCATCTGCAGGGAGGGAGCTTTATAAGCAGTGAAACAGGTCTACAGGTGTCTGTCTTTCTCATTCTCTCCCCCCCCCCCTTAATTTCTCTTTATCTTATTGAATAAACTGGGAAAAAAAGGCCTCCAGGAATGGTGGATTTATAATGGTGACACCAAGTCCCAGTGATAATCCTGGAGGAAAACAAAAAACTTCAGAAACAGAAAAATGTGATGACTGAAATAAAGAGCTCAATAGATATGTTGCAAAGCAGAATGGGCAACACAGGGGAGAGATTAGTGAATTAGATGCCAGGTCAGTATAAAATATATAGGTTGATGATTGAAGAGATAAAAGTATAAAAAATTTAAAAGGAGCATGAAAAAACACATGGGGTGTAATAGAAAACTTGAGATGTATGTTGCTGGTGTGCCAACTAGAGAAAGGAATGCAGAACTTCAACAGATAATGACTGAGACTTTCCCCCAAACTGATGGCATCAACTTCAGATTTAAGAGTCACTAAAAACACTAGAAGAATAAATACAAGAAAAAACCAGAGCAAAGTATGAGGTAAAAGTGAAAACAGGTAGTGAATACATTCATCTAACAACATAAAAAATGTGTGAGCAGAGTGTAGGAAGAATTATAAATCAGTGGCCAGATAGACAGCTCAGTCAGGCATGCATACCTGAGACCCAGTGGTCCCAAGTTCAATCCCCAGCATAGCCACATGGCTGTGTTCTGGTCTCTCCTCTCTCTCTCTCTCTCTCTCTCATATCCCTCACCTTCTCTATCATAAAAATAAATAAATCTTAAGAATTATAAATCACTAGAACTAATGTGGGCAACACAGGAACATGGCCACTAAAATATTCAAATGCCAACTAAGCTACAATAGGAAGATTCTAATTACAATCACAATGTGATACTTGTATGTCCTCATCAGAACATATACTATTAAAATATGGAAAGTAACAAATGCTGCTGAAGATGTCGTACAATTAATTTAAATTATTTTATGTAGCTAGTGGGATCACTATTATGGAAAACAGAACTCTTCTGCATCACCATTATGGTGGTAGACAGATAATTGTATGCATATGTCAAAACACAAAGAACTTAACACCATGGAAAGTGAATTTTACTTAACAGGGAACAATAAACCAACCCAGATGAGAAAAGAAACCAAAACACTGTAACAAAGAAAAATTTTATTACAAATAAATAACATTCCCACAGTGAAGTGAACAGAATAAGAAAAGCTAATCTAAATTACTTTGAGTGATAGTATTTCGCAGGGCTGAAGAAAAATAGCGGGAGTTGGGCGGTAGTGCAGTGGATTAAGCGCATGTGGCGTGAAGCATGAGGATCGTCGTAAGGATCCTGGTTCGAGCCCCCGGCTCCCCACCTGCAGGGGAGTCACTTCACAGGCGGTGAAGCAGGTCTGCAGGTATCTATCTTTCTCTCCCCCTTTCTGTCTTCCCCATCTCTCTCCATTTCTCTCTGTCCTAACAATGACAACATCAATAACAAAAATGAAATGTCAACCCTTCACCCTCATTACTCGGGTGAGACCTTTCCTTTCATAGTATTCTCTAATTCCATTCAAGGCAGTTCACTTCCTAACAATGTCTCAAAACCTAGATATAGACTAGGTCCCGGGAGGTAAAAATGTTTTCTATGAATGCTACATCCAGACATTCTCAGAGAATGCTACTTAATTTGTTCTATCCAGATCATAACTAACACCTATGCCAACACCATCATCATTCAAAATTGGCTTGGCTGTTGTGCAGATAACATTTTCAAAATGATTTAGAATAATATTTTGTAGCAGTAGGAATTGGATGATGTACTGACATTATTCTTGCAGCTTCTGGGGTTTTCCTTTAGAGTCTACACTTTCAACTGCACACTTTCTATGCTATGTGCCTACCAGAATTGCAAATCACGTTGACCTTTTCTTACAGAGTAATGGACAGCATTAAGTGTTTTCAAAGAACATGAAAACTTAACTTGCAAATGGGGTAACAAGTTTCCTTAAGAACTCAGGAACATGCAGACAAGTGATTTTAGTAATTCTATTTACTCATAATGAAATGAGAAAAGGACAAAGGCGGGAGATTGTTTAGAGTGGTATGTAAATTGCCTGTCAGAGTGAATGTGTCCTTGATACTTTTGTGACTAATTGAGAAAGAGGAGCATTTGCCAAGGTCTAACTTACTGAAGTGCTAGATGCTTAACTGCTAAAAACTTTCCATTATCCCATAGGGTCACAGCACTTGAGGCAACATTATCAAACCACCTCATCTAGTGGTGCTCACAGTGAGAGATGGAGGACAGACAGACTTGATGCACACCTAACATACACCACCTGCACCCCCTTCTCCAGATCCAACTTCCTCTATTTTCACATTAATTCTTTGAAGATGTGTATGATGATAATATTTTTAACAGGGGTATTATCAGATTGAAGGTAGGGTTATATTTACCAAAAATCCACTATGTGATTCTGAAATGACTGCAGCAAAATTACACTTGCCAATCTCTGACTTAGTTCATTTCCTCCCTCTGGACAAAAATCACACATCTAACAGGCCGCAAATAATTTTAAAAGTATTTAGAATTTAAAAAAAAAGCAGCAGAATTTATTCTGCAGTGAACCCATTTCACCATCACTTAAGAGTCACTAAATAAAATGCATTCCTTAAAAAAGGGGGGGGGGGCTTTAAGCCCCCAGTCCCCACCTGCAGGGGGGAAAGCTTTGCGAGTGGTGATGCAGGGCTGCATGCATCTCTCTGCCTCTCTCTACCGCCCCCTTCCCTCTCGATTCTGCCTTTTTCTATCCATTAATGAATAGAAAAGATATAAAATTTAAAAAAATAAATAAAATGCATTATTTTAATCCTAGAATAAAAGTTGCATTGAGTACCCCGCAATATTCAGCAAACAAACATGAACAACTTGAAATTTTTAGGAAGACATATATAAACTTCACTGCACACATACAGTTCCTTCAGAGTCTTGGAGGCTGGGCTGGAACCTGTGCAGTGTCAGTGACAAAGTAGGCACGCTACCCAAGTGATAATCCGGCCAGTCCCATATAACTTTCTTTGTATGCATCCTATCTCAGATTGAATATTCAACCTCTATATTGTCTAATATCTTGATGCCATCCTCTTAATAGCTATAAATATTATTTGAGAATTTATTATCCTCTTGCTAAGGTTGTTTGAGCCTGCATAATTCTTTTTTTTAAATGTTATTTATTTATTCCCTTTTGTTGCCCTTGTTGTTTTCTTGTTGTAGTTTTTATTGTTGTTGTTGTTGTTGGCTAGGACAGAGAGAAATGGAGAGAGGCAAGGAAGACAGAGAGGGGGAGAGAAATGTAAGACACCTGCAGACCTGCTTCACCGCCTGTGAAGTGACTCCCCTGCAGGTGGGGAGCCGGGGGCTCGAACCAGGATCCTTATGTCGGTCCTTGCGCTTTGTGCCAGGTGGGCTTAACCCGCTGCGCTACCGCCCGACTCCCCAGCCTGCATAATTCTATCACTTCTCATACTCTCACAGTGTGAGAGACAGAGTGTGAGAGACAGAGAGAAGAGATGATAGGCAAGGTGAGATATCTCAACACCATGCACCATAATCTGTGAGACTTTCCCTTTGCCTGTGCTCCATGTGATGCTTGGGGCTCAAACTTGACACTTGAGCATGGCGAAATATAGACTTTTCTAGGTAAGTTATCTCCTGGTCCTGGATTTTTTTTTAACTTTCATTTCTTTTTTATACTATTATTTATGGAAACCTTTAAGCACACACACAAATGAAGGTAATAGTATAATGACAGCCATCAATGAATTATTTTGAATGACATTCAAAAAGCTTGACATTCATTTAGCCTGCAAGCAATAAAACAGTGATTGCAATGTGACAAATCTCTGGAGAGAGGCATATATAATATAAAACAGAGATGACAAAAAGAAATCCAGTTTAAGTAGAAAAGATCTTAGATTTATAGGCAATTTACGGGAAAGAAATTCAAAGAATTACATTTCTAAAATAAGAGAAAGTGCTCTATAGATATCATATTTCCCAAAGGAGAAAGGTCTCCAGAATTAAATACCAGGGAAAGTGATTTTGCTACATTATTGTGAAATGTCACAAACTTAGCATTGATCATTTTAAAATACCCTACACTGTGAGGTTTAGGAACAACAATTCCTAATTAGTGTTTTAATAAGTGTGTTAGCATTGCCTTGTGCCATTCTGGAATGACACTTATGGTAAATTAAGGGACACTTTTCCTTCTCATCTTCCATTAGTATTTTAATGCTAGGAGGTGGAAAAAAGCTGATCCATATTCAAGAGGAAAGGAGGGAAAACAATAACAAATTGGCATCTCTTCTGTGAATTGCCCCACAGGCCAAGCATTTTTATGTTCTTAATCATTATTAAATGACTTAACATGACACCCAGAGCCTGGCGAATGATTGCATCCTGACATGAGAACGAATTACAAATGAAATGAAAGATCAAGCCGTATTAGAGGATTGCCTCTGGGAAATGAAAATCTTTAATTCTCTTTTATTATTGACATTTATTTGGCTGCCATGAATAACAACATAGCAAAGAGATTCAACTATGCTTGTGCACCGAATAGCTTATCCCAGGGCTCAAAACTGCATTAACATTTATCATGTTTGCTTTTGTAGCTGACACCACTGAACAGATTCTCTATCCATCTTGTATTTATCATGCATTGCAGATACAGTGCATCCTTTAATTTAAGTTCATTTTTACATAGTAGGAACAGCAAAGATATCTGAGAGCCTTTCCTCAAATAAATACATACTGATAAGAATACCTAAGGATGGTTTAATAGATTTAATAAAGAACAAAATGAGCTGACAAGAAAATTTATTCACTGGAGGGAGGGGAAGATTAATTTTAAAGGTTTCAATTTTGAGAAAACTGCAAATAATGTACAATGAGGAAGACACCTGTCCAATATGTATATCTGAAACAGACAAAATAAATGTCTCCCTGACAAGTGGACAATATGATTTTATGATTCAAAAGGCAGTACAGCAGTTCCTATAAGATAAAAGGTCTGCATGCTTTTGTCTTTTCAAAGCAGTATTAAATGCTAAGAGACACACTATAGTTATTGTAAATGCATGGAGATCATCCTATGTATGACCTTTCCTTTTCCTTTGTACAAGTTAACAACATGGCTTTTCTTTTTCAAATATATAATATTACATATTACTTGTTGCCTTTGCTCATACAATCATCTTTGCCTGCATTGTTATCTATGAATTCTTTCTAGGAAAAACTAATTTAGTGAAAATTATCAGTGTATCCTGGGGGGAAAAAAATCACTTAATGCCTCTTATTTTTGAAACAAATTATTTTAAGCTTTTTTTTTTTTTTAGATAGAGATAGAGAGGCTGAGGCTGTGAAAGAGAGACAGACCAATCAAACCATAGTTCTGAAGCTTCCATCAGTGGGGTGGGGCCTGGCTTGAATTTTTATATTATTAATTAAGAAAAAATTAATACACAAGTATAATGGTTACCCCACAAAACCCTTTGCTCAACTTTTACAACTTCATTCATTCATTTTTTTTTCTTTTTCTTTCTTTCTTTCTTTCTTTCTTTTCTTTTCTTTTCTTTTCTTCTTTTTTTTTTTTTTTTTTACCAGAACACAGATCCTGGGACTTTGGAGCCTCATGCATGAAAGTGTATTTGCACAACCACTATGCTAACTCCCCCACATATTTTATAACTTTAAATACATAATAATCTCTTCTATAACCACTCTCACCATATAAGACTCATTGAATTATCTTAAAACAAATATTTTAAGAAGCAGCCTCTGAATACTGATTTTGACAATTCCAAAATACGAAAGTTAAATTGAATTCTATGATTCATGCCTCCTTCTCCCCAAATGGATGTTTTTGACCCTTTTTAAGCATCTTTATATATTTTCCCACATCAGGGTTATCACTGGAGTCCGGTGCCTACATGACAAATCCAACACTCCCGAGGGACATTCCTCCCCTCATTTTTTATATTTGCAAATACCCACATACACCATGGAATATTATTCAGCCATAACAAATGAGCAAACATTGTAATTTGCAATGACATGTGTGGACTTTGAGGCAATAATGCTAAGAGACATCAGTCAGAGAAAGGCAAATATTATATGACTAACACACATTGGGGGCTGGACGGTAGCGTACATGGCACTAAGGACAAGGACTGGCATAGGATCCCGGTTCGAGCCACAAGCTCCCCACCTGTAGGGGGGTCGCTTCATAGGCAGTGAAGCAGGTCTGCAGGTGTCTTATCTTTCTCTTCCCTTCTCTGTCTTCCCTCTTATCTTGATTACTCTCTGTCCTAACCAACAAAAACAACAACTACAACAAGGTCAACAAAACAGGAAAAAATAGCCTCTATTGCCCCCAAGTAAAAGACTCTGGGGTGGGTGGGTGGGGAGAATACAGGTCCATGAAGGATGATAAATGACATCGTGGGGGTTGTATTGTTAAATGGGAAACTGAGGAATGTTATGCATGTACAAACTATTGTATTTACTGTTGAATGTAAAACATTAATTCCCCAATAAAGAAATAAATTAAAAAAAAAAAAGCCTCTAGGAGCAGTGGATACATAGTGCTGGCACCAAGCCCAAGCAACAACCCTGGAGACAAACAAACAAACAAACAGAAAACACATATACACATTTCCTGAATTCACAGATATACAAAACAGATTGGCAAAGGTGGAGAAGGGTGGAAGACAGACAAGAATGCATGAAGGAGGAAAAAAAAATTGCACTGCCTTGAATAAATTATGATAGAAAAAGCCCTATGTCAACAAAACAGGAAATGACAATTGTTGGTGAGAATGTGAAGAAAAAGGAACTCTGTTGCACTGTTGGAAATGCAAACTGGTGCAGTACCTCTGGAAAGACGTTTGGAGCATATTTTCAAAGCAAACATAGAAACACCTAATGATTCAAACCCCCAGGGGGAAATCTTTGCGAGTGGTGAAGTAGGGCTTCAGATGTCACTTTCTCTCTCTTCCTCTCTATCTCTCTCTTCCCTCTTGATTTCTGACTGTCTCTATCCACTAAATAAAGATAATTAAAAAATAAAAATGAAAAAAAAGAAACACCCAATGATCAAACAGTACCACTCCCAGGCATATACACAAAGGACATGGAAGCAGAAATTCTAAAGGATATGTACAGCCTATGTTTACTTTTATTTTTTTATATATTTTAATTTTGTATTACCTTTACTTATTTAATGGATAGAGACAGATAGAAATCAAGAGGGGAGGGGGTGATACAGAGGGAGAGAAACAGAGAGACACCTGTAGCCCTACTCCACCACTCATGAAGCTTCCCCACTGCAGGTGGGGACTGGGGGCTCAAACCCAGGTCCTTGGGCATTGTAACATGTGTGCTCAACCAGGTTCAGCCACCACTCAGCCCCCCACACCCTATGTTTATAGCTGCATTATTTACAGTAGCTGAAGTATGGAAACAAATTAAATCCCCGTTGACAGATGACTAGAGAATATTATTCTGCAATCAAAAAGGATGAACCAGTATTATCTGAACAAAATGGATGGAACTGGAAGTGATTATGCTGAATGAAAAACAGTAAACAGTAAAGTGAAGAACTACTGGATTGTATCACTCATATGTGAAATATAGATGATTAAAGCAAATGTTCTTGAAAATGACAAAAAAAAAGTGTCCAGATTATCTCTTGGATTTTGTGATATTGAAGATGGTTTGGAGAGAGGGAACACAAAACTTTGATGAGGTATCTGGAGATTCACTCATATCATGTGAGTATGAAAATACTCCTGGAATCTGATAATTTTGTAAAAACAATAGTAAATAAGTAATAAAATACTTTTTGAAACAATAGCATTTTATTATAAATAATTTGTCCCTGTGATAGTGAGTTTGTCTCACATATTTCACACATACCTGTAGCCATTACAGTTTCATCTTTTCCTTGGGTAAAAATCACGATTCGCTTCCTCTTCGGGTTCACCTTTGGCAAAGCCTGAGTCTTTTTGGCTATCTCCTTAATATCTTCAGTCTATTAAAAGAAAAATGGGAAAAATTCCCAACAACATTACAATAAAACACAATTTTATTAAAAGAGTAAGAATTTAGATTCTCACGATCAATATTGAAGAGGTTGGAACACACAGTAAAAGTTACTAACAAAAAATTTTTTCAGTACATACATAAGTGAAGTAAGATGACCTCCAAGGAACTGACCACCACGTTGCAACAATTCTAAGTTTATGATAAACTTGTCAATACCTTCATTTACCTGATTTTTGACAGTACAAATATAATAATGCAATACACATATATAAATATGATAATACATATTCTAGAGACAATACTGTAGAATCTGTAAATGTTTTAGTATCTCTGAAATGTAATAACTTAAACATAACTATATAGTAATTGTCATATTAAAAAATAACACCACTTATTATCAACAAAGACCCAGTATTCATTATTTATTTATTTTATTCCCTTTTGTTGCCCTTGTTTCTTTTTATTGTTTTAGTTACTATTGTTGTTGTCATTGTTGGATAGGACAGAGAAATGGAGAGAGGAAAGGAAGACAGAGAGGGGGAGAGAAAGAGAGACACCTGAAGACCTGCTTCACTGCCTGTGAAGCGACTGTCCTGCAGGTGGGGAGCCGGAGGCTCGAACCAGTATCCTTACGCCAGTCCTTGAGCTTTGCGCCATATGCGCTTAACCCGCTGCGCTACCGTCCGACTCCCAGTTTTCATTTTTAATTGCCATAAGATATGACACTGGGACTGGGTGCCAGCATGGCACTAGGAATTCACTGCTCCTAGCATCCTCTCTCTCTCTCTCTCTCTTTCTTCTTTCCTTCCAATATTATTTGATAGGACAGAGAAAAATTGAGAGATAGAGAGAAAGATAGATATCTGCAGACCTACTTTACTGCTCATGAAGTGCCCCCCCTGCAGGTGGGGAGGATGGGCATGGTAATGTGTGCATTTAACCGCATGCGCCACCACCACCTTGCCTCCTCCAGCCACTTTTCAATTTATATTTACAGATATACAAAAAGAAGATATTGAATTACCTTAGAGGTTTGTAGGGAACAATTGTGCTGACCTTTGCAATAAAAGTTAATAGGCTATTACTTTAAAAATGAAAGAAATGCCGTTTCCTACAAGACTTAATTTTCTTTCAAAAAGAAAGTTAAAGTTTCCTACCTGCTGGGGGTTAGGAAAGTGAAGCCAGTCTGCAGGTGTCTATCTTTCTCCCTTTCTATCTCCCCCTCCCTTCTCAATTTCTCTCTGTCCTATCAACAAAATGGAAAAAATGGCCTCCAGGGGAAGTGGATTCAGAGTGCAAGCAGTAAGATATCACATCATTGAAGCTTCCTTCAGTGTGATAGGGGCCAGGTTTGAATCTCGGTCACATACAAGGCAACTGTACCTATACAAGTGTAGGTACAATTTTTAGAGGTATGTTTTGTATCATTCTGGAGAACTAAAAAAAAAAAAATCCATATCTAAATTCAGTCAATCTCTAATTTGTTTCAGACCTTACTATCTAGTTTTACTATCTAGTTTTACCAGTATGAAAAGTTACAGATATAAATAAACACATTTTTAATACATAGGCTGTCTTTGATATGTTGTCTCTCCCAAAAGCCTAGACCAGGGAGAACAGAAGCAACTGGTTGCCACCCAGCTATATACAAGATGCTGTATATAGCTGTATATATAATACCCAGCTATATACAAGATGCTGTATATAGCAGTATATATAATACCCAGCTATATACAAGATGCTGTATATAGCTGTATATATAATACCCAGCTACATACAAGATGCTGGGTATTATACCCCAAACCCTATCAAAGGGACTTTCCAAAGTTAACCCTACCACCAAATAATGTGACGATAACAATAACTATACATTGTCTTCTTGAACCCTAAGACAACAGGAACCTCACATTTCCACTATAGAGCCTATATTTCCCCCAGTCCTGGAACCTTAGGGTGGGGCCCACTTTCCTGCATGCTGCTCTCAATTCAAATCAAATAATATTGTATCTGCGGATTGCAACCTAATCAACACACCCCAGCATGCTTCACTTCAGACTGTGACCAGAGACTTCAGGTGTGGAATGACAACCCTTCAGCTTTATCACTTGGGTGAGACCTTTCCTTTCATAGTATTCTCTAATTCCATTCCAGGTGTTCCACTCCCCAATAAAGTCCCCATACTTAGATATAGTCCAGATTCCCTGAGCTAGAGCATAGGTTCACACGTGCCCATAAACCAGGGAAAAATATATACCTGAAAGCAGAAGTACACAAGAGCATGCAGGGAATATCCCCCAACACTTCATCTGCACTATTCCAGTCTTTAGGTCCATGACTGTTCAACAATTTGGGTTCTGGATGCCAGCAAGATGCTGACCAGACTTCCCTGGACAGCCGACCCCATCAATGTGTATTGGAGCTCCACTTCCTCAGAGCCCCACCCTACCAGGGAAACAGAGAGACAGGCTGGGAGTATGGACCGACCAGTCAACGCCCATGTTCAGCAGGGAAGCAATTACAGAAGCCAGACCTTCCACCCTTTGCAACCCACAACGACCCTGGATCCATACTCCCAGAGAGATAGAGAATGGGAAGGCTATCAGGGGAGGGGGTGGGATGTGGAGATCGGGTTATGGGAATTGTGCGGAACTGTACCCCTCTTATTCTATGGTTTTGTTAATGTCTCCTTTCTTAAATAAAAAAATAAATAAATAAAATAAACACATAGAGAGTAACAAAGTGAATACCTATATATGAGACAGAAAAACTTAGATAAACAAGGCAGATAAGTCATAGTAGTATAGAAAGTAACAGGACTTATGAACATTTTAAGGGTATGCTGATTTTTAGTGAACAGTATTGTTCAACAAATATATAAGTAATTCCAGATGAAACATAAAACTAAGCTTATACTACATTTAGCATGAGAATTCCAAAGACTGTTCTTCCTGAAAAGAATAGCCACTTGTGGTAGGACAGTGCTGTTGACCTTTGAAAGATGTTGACTATATTACCTGGTTACTTATTTTAGAACTCTAATGAAAAAAGAAATTCCCAGCTTTGGTGGAAGCATGATTAGAAATGACTAGTAGCAATAAAAGAACCCTCAAAATGCCATATAACAATACTTTAATTCTCTCAAATAAGTGTACACATCAATTAAAATGACCCACATTTACTCCTCTAGTCTCCTCAGTATAAGAATCTATGAACTTTACTATAGTTTTGCATTTGAGTGAATACAGTTCATATTTAATAAAGAGGCACATTTCAGAAACAGATTTTTATCACATGTACTGGGTTTTTGTTTTTTTTTTAAATAGAGATCTTTCATAAAGGTGGGGTAAGGAATAAATTAAGAATCTATAATGACCACCTATGTCCATAGCCCAAACCTGGAAACAATCCAGGTGTTCAACAACAGATGAGTGGCTGAGAAACTTGTGGAAGATATACACAATGGAATACAACTCAGCTTTTAAGAATAATGAATTCACCTTCTTTGAGCCATCCTGGATGGAGCTAGAAGGAATCATGTTAAGAAGATAAGCCAGGAAGAGAAAGAAAAGTATGGGATGATCCCACTCATAAACAGAAGTTGAGAAAGAACAGAAAGGGAAACACAAAGCGGAATTTGACTGAGTTTGGAGCATTGCACCAAAGTAAAAAACTCTGGGGACTGGGGGAGGTAGATTTTCAGCTCCACTATAGGGGAGTGAGGGTAGGGATACAGACCACTGGTGGTGGGAATGGTGTTAATATAGATTCCTATTAACATATATTCTTATAAATCACTATTTAATTAATATGAGGAGAAAAACTGATTAAATGTCTTGAGCGGTTTAATGTATAGACTTCAGTCTTGAGTATATATTCCTTCAACCTAAGCACTTAAGGTTTCAAATTAGGAAACTGATTGAATTTTAACACTGTTCTTTCTCAACTTCTGTTTATGAGATATAGTTATATGAGGGCCGACCAGTGGTGCACCTGGTTAAGTGCACGTATTACAATGCACAAGAAACCAGGTTCAAGTCCCTGCTCCCCACATGTGGGGGGGAAAGATTTACAAGTGGTGAAGCAGGGCTGAAGGTGTCTCTCTGTCTCTTTTCCTCTCTGTCTCCCCTTCCCTTGTCAATTTATCTCTGTCTCTATCTAATAATCAAGTAAATAATCTTTAAAAAGACTAATTTAAGATATGGCTATTGGTAAATAGCATTAAATGACATAAATCATGGTAAGGTCTTGTATGACACAGCAAATCCTAACCATGGGATTTTCAAAGTAAAGCAAGTTCCCAAAGAACTTGGTTATAAGAATGATCATCTATTGCCTTCTCCTCATACTTTATAAAACTAGTATTCTTCTCAGTCCTGGAACCTATGGGGATTTGCTCATTGTCCTTCATGCTTCTTCTTCTTAACATCTCAAATTTGTCTTTTCAAAGGTAGCATATCTAGTTATATACCTCCTCTCCTTAGCTTCCTTCCCACTGGTAGATTGTTATCTCTTCTATTTAGGCTAACACATATATCATAATAGAATGATGAAATTACAAATGACTTACATATGATATGTCTAAATTTATTATTTCTATCTATAAAATTAAGAAAAAATATTTATGTTAAAACATGTTTAGAGTGAAGTATGCTAAAATCAGTGGGCAAAACTTTGAAGAGTATCAAGATACTATTCACTACAAAGGTTACACAATACACAGGAGAAAGTTGGCTGATATCTTTAAGCAGTGGTCAAATTTAGTAGTGTTATAATTGCTAGATCATATAGGATATTTACATAGCCCTCCTCCAATATCATCTCCATATATATATATATATATATTTTTTTTGTGTGTGTGTTTTTTATAATTTTTAAAAAATATTTATTTATTCCCTTTTGTTGCCCTTGTTGTTTTATTGTTGTAGTTATTGTTGTTGTCGTTGTTGGATAGGACAGAGAGAAATGGAGAGAGGAGGGGAAGACAGAGAGGAGGAGAGAAAGACACCTGCAGACCTGCTTCACCGCCTGTGAAGCGACTCCCCTGCAGGTGGGGAGCCGGGGATCGAACCGGGATCCTTATGCCGATCCTTGTGTTTTGTGCCACCTGCGCTTAACCCGCTGTGCTACAGCCCGACTCCCCCTCATCTCCATATATTAACTACAATGGTATAACATGACAGAGAATAGATGGTAAATGCTTTAATCCAGTAATAAAGGTTAATATCCTCAATAATAAGAGCGTATGACATGATGTTCATTCTTGATAAGCTAAGCTAAAGAAAGCACATCACTTCTCTGATATGTATGCAAAACTTCATGACCTCAAATTTAATTACGGAAAATATCAGACAAACCCAAACTGAGGTACAGTCTAAAAAATGACAAGTATTCTTTAAAAGTTTCAAGACTATGAATAAGAAAAGGATGAGAAAATGTCATAGATGGGAGCCATTATAAATAAGTATTATGCATTAGATTCTGGAATATACAGCTACTATAGGGGAAAAAAAAGTTGAAATCGGAATAGACTGCAGTTCAGTTATTCTTATTGTACCAGTCTTAATTTTTCCAGTTCTATTTTAGCCTTTTATTTTTTTTTAAGATAGAAAGGGAGAGAGAGAGAGAGAGAGAGAGAGAGAGAGAGAGGAAGAGAAAGAGAGAGAGAGAACAGTATCAAAATTTCCTTCAGTGTGGTGAGGATTGGGCTCAGACCTGAGCAGCACACATACCAAAGCAGCACAGTATTCAAATGAGCTATTTTACCAGTCCCATTATAACTTTTTTTTAAAAAAATATTTTTATTTATTTATTGGATAGAGACAGCCATGAATCGAGAGGGAAGGGGGAGACAGAGAGGGAGAGAGACAAAGAGACACCTGCAACATTATTTCAACACTTGTAAAGCTTTCCCCCTGCAGGTGGGTATGGGGGCTGGAACCTGGGTCCTTGTGCATTGTAACATGTGCACTCAACCAGGTGCACCACCACCCAGACCCCATTATTATAATTTCTTGATAGTGACTTGAATGAATGCAATTTTTCTAAATTTGAGGTTATTTAAAAATAAAACAGGTGGCTGGGTGGTAGCGTAGCGGGTTAAGCGCACATGGCAGGAAGCACAAGGACAGGAGCAAGAATCCCGCTTGGAGCCCCCGGGCTTCCCACCTGCAGGGGGGTCGCTTTACAAGTGGTGAAGCAGGTTTGCAGGTGTCTGTCTTTCGCTCCCCTCTCTGTCTTCCCCTCCTCTCTTGATTTCTCTCTGTCCTATCCAACAACAACAGCAATAACAACAATAATAACTACAACAACGATAAACAACAAGGGGGAAACAATAGCCTCCAGGAGTAGTGGATTCATGGTGCAGGCACCGAGCCCCAGTGATGATCCTGGAGGCAAAATAAATAAATAAACAAACAAGTAAATAAGTAAATTAATTAAATAAGAATAAATAAATACAGAGTCGGACGATAGCGCAGCGGGTTAAGCACACGTGGCGCAAAGTGCAAGGACCAGCATAAGGATCTCGGTTCAAGCCTCCGGCTCCCCACCTGCAGGAGAGTCACTTCACAGGTGGTGAAGCAGGTCTGCAGGCGTCTTTCTCTCCCCCTCTCGGTCTTTCCCTCCTCTCTCCATTTCTCTCTGACCTCTCCAACAACGACAACATCAATAACAACAATAATAACTACAACAATAAGGGCAACAAAAGGGAATAAATAAATAAATAATAATAAACATTGGAAGTGCCTGTAAGGATAAAGAGTGAAAGTCAAGTTACTAGGCATAATATGACATCTAGCATGTAATGTATTTATAAATATTTACTTCTTCTAATTACTATTTATTTATTAATTTATGTTTTTATTTAGTTTATTTATATATGGTGCCAGGGAATGAGTCCAGAGCTTTGTGCAAGCAACGTACTGCTGAGTAGTCTATTTCATGCTATCCAGAGTATATGGCTTCTATACATTCTGACAATGTTTTTATCGTTAATCACAAAACTATACAGCATGCTCATTATAAATAAGTTTATAAATTTATTTATTTTGAATAGAGACAGAGATAAATTGAGAAGGGAGGGGGAGTTAAGTAGATAGGTAGATAGATAGATAGATCAATCGATAGGGAAAGCAAGACCCTTGCAGCACTATTTCACTGGTTGTGAGGCTTCTCCCCTGAAGATGGGGGCTACAGGCTTGAGCCTCAGGTCCTTGCACACTGTAATACCTGTGCTCAACCCCATGCTCCATCACCTAGCACCTATCTTTTTTTAAATATAGGGTTGTATTTATTTTAAGGCATGTTTATTTATTTATTGGGGAATTAATGTTTTACATTCAACAGTAAATACAATAGTTTGTATATGCATAACATCCCCCAGTTTTCCATATAACAATACAACCCCCACTAAGTCCTCTGTCATCCTTTTTGGATCTGTATTCTCCCCACCCACTCACCCCAGAGCCTTTTACTTTGGTGCAATACGCCAGCCACCTATCTTAAATCAGTTTCTTTATTACCTTCACAAGTCTGCAGATCTTGTATTTAAGTTAGCTGGGGTTTTGTTTTTGGATTTTGTTAATTGTTCTGGATTGTATCCTTACTTTAATGAATTTCAAGATATTTTTAACTTTCCACAATAACTCTGAAAATCTAGTATACTCCTCTAATATAGTAAAGGTGAGAGAGATAGTAGTCCAGTCCATATAGCAAAAAGGATCATATTAGAGAGCTAAGCACTGGTTCTGGCTCTATTATGGATTAGCTATATTATATGTACAAGTCAAATAGCCTTTCTAAACGTTTTGTTATGATTTTAAGTGATAAAGGAATACATATCCCATACACCTTTAAAAGTCTGTGTATATTAACTATACATTGTAAAAGGGGGTTGTGGAGATAGCACGGAGGATTTCATTAAAAACTTTCATGCTTGAGGTTCGGAAGGCTCAGGTTCTGTCCCTATCAGGGAACACATTTATAAATTGTGAATTATTTTATAAAAGTAAAATTGTGTTTCTACTGTCATTGGTATATATATGTATCTAAGTAAGGTCAGGACTGTAAAGATCACTAACCATAAATTCTGGGGCAAGGTGGTAGCACACTGGGTTAAGCACACAGTGCGAAGCGCAAGGACTAGCTCAAGGATCCCGGTTCGAGCCCCCAGCTCCCCACCTGCATGGGGGTCATTTCACAAGTGGTGAAGCAGTCTGCAGGTGTCTGTCTTTCCCCCTCTCTGTCTTCCCATTCTCTGTATCCTATCCAACAACAACAACAATGGAAAAAGGATGGCCCCTAGGAGCAGTGGATTTCTAGTACAGGCATTAAGGCCCAATGATAACCCTGGAGGCAATAAATACCTTTCCATATTAAAGAATATACTTTTTAAGATTCATTTTCAACAAGCTAGTGATACAAACGCATGTCACTCTGTCACTGTCTACCTACTCCTGTAGAATACCAATTTTGGTATTTCCACACATTGTCTCACTTAACCATACCACATTCTGTTTTGTTTTCCAAATAGAAATTCCTATAATAATGACAGTGCTCATAAGATGTGTCAGTTTCCAGTGTTATCTCATACCTCCTCCTATTTCACTTTGTTCTAGTCACATAGACCTTCTGTCAGTTCCTGGAGTACTTAGTACATTATGCACTTTCTGGTCTGAGGCCTACTGTATTATTATTCTGTTTCAAACTTGTTTCCTTAATTGCTTGTTTTGCCTTTTCCTTTTTCTTTGCTTCATGGCTACATAGTCATAATCTTCAACATTCATTTCCTCAGACAGTCATTCCTTGACCACTCTTACCTACAGTAGGACTTCCAGTCCACCTTCTTTTTCACAGTACACTCTGGTCATTTCTATCTTCAGTGTTTATTAAAGTATTATCCATTTAGTGCTTAACATATATTTATTAAATCAGTAAATGATTAAATGAGGAGAATTAGAAAACTGTCTTCTTTTGGAATTTTGTCACTTAAGAATACAGTGTTGCCCTCTCTACATGAGAAAGACCTGACATTGTCTTATTCTAGAATCTCTGGTTGGTCATTCATTATACTTTTTTATTTGTTTTTTTAAAATTTTTATTTATTTATTTTTATATGTACTTATTTTCCCTTTTGTTGCACTTGTTGTTTTTCATTGTTGTAGTTATTGATGTCATTGTTGTTAGATAGGACAGAGAGAAATGGAGAGAGGAGGGGAAGACAGAGAGGGGGAGAGAAAGGTAGATATCTGCAGACCTGTTTTACCACCTGTGAATCGACTCCCCTGCAGGTGGTGCAGGGGGCTTAAACTGGGATCCTTACGCCAGTCCTTGCGCTTTGAGCCACGTGCACTTAACCCACTGTGCTACTACCCGACTCCCATACTTTTTTATTTGTAAGAACACAGGGATCTTAGAAAAATCCTGGGCAATTCCCTAGCAACCTAGACTTTCTGAATAATGTGCAGACTTCCTATCTGTGCTGATCAATGAATCTTTCTATGACAATGAATTTGGGTTGTCAGGAAAGTCCATTGACACATAGAAAAATATGTCATAACTTTTCTGACAACCCAATATATATTCTTTATTTACGCTGGTAGTCCCTGATTATAAAGACACTTGAAATATGTTCAGTGACACTGAAGAAGTGAACTTCAAATTTATTGAATTTTAATTAATTATTTTGCCTCCAGTGTTATTGCTAGGGCTTGGTGCCAGAACTACAAATCTATTGCTCCTGATGACCATTTCCTCCCCCCTCCATTTTATTGGGTAGGACAGAGAAATTGAGAGAGGAGGAGGAGACAGGGATGGAGAAAAATAGACACTTGCAGACCTGCTTCACTGCTTGTGAAGCGTTCCCCCTGTAGGTGGGAGAGTTGGTGCTTGAACACAGACCCTTGTGTAGTCCTTGTGCTTAGTACTATGTGCACTTAAATGGATGCACATATTTATTATTGGATAGAGAGAGAAATTGAGAGGGGGAAATAGAGAGGAAGAGAGACAGAGAGACACTTGCAGCATTGCTTCACCGCTAATGAAGCTTTCCCACTGTAGGTAGGGACCAGGGGTTTGAACTGAGTGCACTACTGCCTGGCCCCTAATTTTAATATAAAAAGTAAAATATGGCTAGTGGATGCTATACTGGGCAGCACAATTCAATACTTAACTCTTTCAGTTGTATAAGATAGTGGTGTCATCACTAGTCAGAATAACACTAAAAAGATCGGGATACTAGGGGTAAAATCAAGGCTGTGGAAGAAATGGAATGGGGGAAAAGAAATGCTTTGTTTTCTCTATGATCAGACACTGTATCTTAGGAATATAAAATAATAAAATTTGTCACTGAGGCTGGATGATGGTATACCCTGTGGCATGCACCAGTTACCACGAACAATGATCCAGATGCAAGCCCCAGGACCTACTTGCAGGGGGGAGGCTACGCAAATGGCACAGCAGTGCTGTAGGTGCCTTGCTCTCTCCCTCATCCTCTATTAAAAAGAAACAATGAGAAAAAACAAACCCTGGGAGCAGTGGCATCATCATGCAGGCACCAAGACCCAGCAATAACCTGGGTGACAAAACAAAAACCAAACCATAACAACAAGACTGCTGCTTGAGGTAAAACTGAGTAAGTGACCTAGCCAAGAATTCTTCACTTGGCGTATACACTACTGCATAAAGAATGAAAGTACAAATAATATTTACATTAGATTTTGGATGTTATTTTATTCATATTTAATAAATCTAATTTCGATATGGAATTTAAAAAGATTCCATAAAGAAAAATACTTTTTATTAAGCACCTTGCTTTATGCTTTAAAAATAGACACTTTAAATTGGTTGAGTTAAAGATATAAGGTGAATTTAAAAATACATTTCAGTCTGAACTGATTTTCAAAAAAAAAAAAGCCTCGTGAAACTTTTCAGATTCAGTATTGTCATGTTAAATTCTTAGCAGACCTGTCATTTAAATTTCACATTATGCAATTTTCAATCATATATGTAATAGAAAAAATATATATATCTTCTGCTTTGTGCTCTGTTCGCTCTAGTTTTTATCTCATTCTCCAGTGCTCTCCGAAGCTCTTTCTTCTTACTGAAAGGTGCCCAATTCATTTTAAAGATTAAGGATCTCTTTAAAAGAAAGATTATCTAAAATTTTACAGAAGAGCTAACCAGAAATATAATAAACAATACTGCTGAGGATACTTCTTTTATATATATTTATTTATTCTCTTTGTTGTCCTTGTTGTTTTATTGTTGTAGTTATTATTGTTAATGTTATTGATGTCATCGTTGTTGGATAGGGCAGAGAGAAATGGAGAGAGGAGGGGAAGACAGTGAGGGGGAGAAAAAGACAGACACCTGCAGACCTGCGTCACCACCTGTGAAGCGACTCCCCTGCAGGTGACTCGAACCGGGATCCTTCCGCTTTGCGCCATGTGCGCTTAACCTGCTGCGCTACTGCCCGACTCCCAAGGATACTTCTTGATGAGTAAACACAAGTTATTTTTAGAGGCATTTGGATTGGTCTGTTACCAGAGAGATCACCAGTGGCAATACCCGGTGGTTTTGCAAATTATGACAAAATTGGAGGGTAGGACCAGCAGATCTATTAGGAAGAAAAATGCTCATCTGCTCTTTCTTTTTCATCTTTTCACTTATATGTTCTTATTCTTTTTAATCTTTTCACTTATATTTTCTTATCCGTGCCTCAAATGTAGAGGTAAAATTAAAGTAGGAAGGAGTAAAATGCAGATTTTGTTGAGTTTGTCACACTAGACTTGAGAGCACTAATATATTTCCATAGATTTAGTGTTATTTTTTAAATACCATGCTTTATACCTGTACTTCTGTATTATTGGTTAATGGAACAAGGAAACTTTAATGACAGTTTGATATAATCAACTTTCCCCAGATAACGTTTTCATTCATGGGTTACATTTTATTAACAAGTCTTACTTAAGATTCTTCTACTCACTGCCATTGAACATTCTGTAATGCTTGTAATGTTTTAGGATAGCTATGAAGGCCACACCAGTACATTGTGTACCTCATCCAACCTTGCATATCATTTCAACATCACCAATAGACCAGCTTTTCTATGTTGGGAGGTAATATGATATATGATTATAATCTCTATAACTTTGCTTATATGCTGTAATCAATTATGGTAGGATTTCAGCAAAAGAACAAAGTTCTATAGTCACTAAATAAGAATAGAAAGGTTAATATATAGCGTTCTTAGTAAACTCCAAATGGATCAAGGATTTGGATGTTAAACTAAAAACCATAAAATATTTAGAGGGAAACATTGGTAGAAGTAATTTAGACCTAAGTCTTCAATGACTCAAATCCACTCTCAAGGAAAACAAAAACAAAAACAACATTAAATTGAAAAGCTTATGCACAGCACAAGAAACTACCACCCAAAATAAAGAAACTCCTTATAAAATGGAAGGTCTTTTTATGTTACAGATCAGAAAAAATAAATAAAATATACAAAGAGCTCACCAAATTCAGCAACAAAAAATAAAATAACAAACAACAACAAAAAACAAACAAACAAAAACACGACTCCATTCAATAGTCAATAGACTCCATTCAATAGGGGAGAGGATATGGACAGAATATTTACCTAAGAAGGGATCCAAAAGGCCAACAAACTTGGACTGGTATGATGTATTGCACTAAAGCAAAGTATTAAAGGGAAGGAGGATAGGGACAAGGATGGGAAGAGAGAGCTTTCAGGTCCTTGTACATGATAATGGAAAAGGCCCCAAGTTGAGGGTGAGAGTATTTTGCAGGCACTTATCATGCAAGATATGAAATTGTAACCATGTGTTAATAAATGCAAACCATTACTGCCCTCTAATTCACTGAATAAATTATGATAAAATAAATAGTTAAAAGAAGAAGAAAAGTAGTTTGTTGCTAAGAATGAATTTGAAGCAGGCATATTCAAAGCATGGAGCTTATGAGCACAATAAAAGATGAATTAGGTTTAATGAAGTATTTTTTTAAATGTTTATGAATTATAAAATCATGATCATTTCTTATGTGAGATGTTATATTTCTAAGCACCTAAAAAATTGCTTACTTACTATAACAAATACTAACTTTGGTTGCTACAGAAAAAAGGATAAAAATTTACATTGTGCATGCTTTTATCTTTGAAGAATTTTGCTGTAACAACAAAGAATTTTACTGTTGTTGTTAGCCAAAGTACCAATCATCTCTAGCTTATGGTGGTGCTCAGGATTGAATTTAAAATGTTAGTGACTCAGGCATGAACATATGTTGTGTAAACCACTTTACTATCTCTTCATCCTCTGGATATTAATATTTAATAACAAAACATAGTATCAGTGAACCTTTAAAAAATGCCTGGAAATATAAATTTATATCAGCATAATAAAAACATTATTTTAAAACCAAATATTTCCCAAGCTACACCAAATTTCATATATTAATTGCCAATTTAGGAAATAAGAATGTGAAAGTTAAAATTAGATTTTAAAAATTCTTGGAGGAGGGGGCTGGGTGGTGGCGCACCTGATTGAGCGAACATGTTACTGTGCACAAGGACTCAGGTTCAAGTCCCCAGCCTCCACCTGCAGGGGGAAAGCTTCACAAGTGGTGAAGCAGTGCTGTAGGTGTCTCTCTGTCTCTCTATGCCACCCTTCTCTCTCAATTTCTCGCTGTCTCTATCCAATAAATAAATAAAGATGATTAAAAAAATTCTTGGAGGACTAAGGAGATGTACAGCAGTTGCCTATCAGACTTTCATGCCTAGGGACTAGAGTTGCCAGGTTCAATCCCTGGCACTGCCATATGTCAGAGGTGAGCAGTACTCTGAGCCTCTCATTAAAATAAAAATGAATAAATATTTTTAGAAAATACCTGGAAATCTTTATGTTTCCTTCTAAATGGAACTCAATCTAAATTCATGAGTATAAGGTGAAACAATAAAACCAAGCTTCTTTTCCTTTTCTACCAGAGCACTGCTCAGCTCTGGCTTATGGTGGTGTAGGGGAATGAACCTGGGACTTCAGAACCTCAGGCATGAGAGTCTCTTTGCATAACCATGATGCTATCTACCCCTACTAAAACCCAAATTTCTAACGATCAGTCTCTCATAAACCAACAACAGTATGAGACAAAGTTTCCTGTCTTGGTTTATTTTCTTATAGGACCATGGAATAGGAAGTTTACACCACATGCACATTGCCCTCCTCCGAGTAGAGGAAGCTCTATGGTTGTTAAGTCCTATGACATGGATAACACGGACATATATCATTACTTTGTTATTCCATGATGAATCTGCTTTCAAACACTTAAATAACAGTCTATCAAAAATTAATGCAACACCTTTTCTATGAATTCAAAGTGAGCTTAATAGCACATCCAATCAAAGCTCTCAGCATCTCCAGATGATAGACAATGCTGAGTATGTAAATAAGGAGTTTCTTTATTCCAGCTGTAGTCATTTTAAATCCTTAAGTATTACTGCCATGTAACATTCTATGTTGCCGTACAGGAAAAACCATTCTGCATATTTCAGGCTTAATAAATATAACAAATAAGTCATAAAGTGAGTTGTCAATAAATCTGGCTTAAGATTAAAGTTAGTATTCTTAACAATTGACTAGAAGTATGATATTACATAGAAAAACACAGTTTGGTCTAGTTTCTCAATTTTGCCACCAAGCACCCCGTGGAGCTTTGAATCCTGACAGGATACTAATTTTATCAGGAAAATAAGAATCAGGACTGGATATTAAATCCTTAAATGTCGGATGATATATAAAAAAAAAAAAGGAAAAAGAAAGGGGGGAGGTTCAAACAAGAAGTTTATATAAGTAGGATTTAAATAAATCAATTCCTAACAACTGTTATGTACAACCTTTTGGAAATTAATTTGCATAATGATAATCTACACATGGTGCGGTTGAAATTATTTAAACGACATTATATTTCACTGTTTAGTCTTGCTCCACCACTGCTTTAGCAGTGAATCCATATGAAATGTAATGCAGCTAATGAGGTAGCTTTTTAACTGAACAAACTGACAGGCCCCATATCTGCAGAGGCAGCTTGAAACCGTGCCCAACCTCTTGGCTTCCCAAGAGGCTTTTCAAAATTCAATAAATAACATCTGTAGGCGATGTTGGGTGCAGACCTAGCAGAGTGCGTCATAACACTGTGCTGGCAGAACAAAGAAACCATGACGACTGCCAAGTTTCCATGGCAACTGCTGCGAGGCTCTGAGAGTATAATAGCACATCAATCACTGTCCAAAAGAACTTCATTATCAGCTAGAAAAAACCTTTAGGATCTGTTTAGTGTGCAATTGCGGGTTAACTCACCTCAAAGCCTTGCTCTCTAGCAAAAGTGGCAGCTTCCTGAAATAATAAAAAAAGAACAGTTAATTATAAAATGCTAGGTAATGAAGAAATAATCCATTTGAAACTCATTCAAAGTCTTTTTTTTTCAAATACAATTATCTTAATATACCCACATAGTTCAATTTTTTATTCTTACACCCCCCCCACAAAAAAAAAAAGAAAACAACTTTCCCCCTGGCATTAAAAAACAAGCACCACAATGTCAACACACTTCACAAGTCGGAATAAAGAAGATGTAGTGCATGTTTTCACTGCAGCTGTCACAGTGAGTTCAGGTGTTTTGACCCCAGCAAAGAAAGACAATCATTTGAAACCTAAGGAACAGTCTGGTGGTGGGTCTGTTTTTAATTAAAACAATACCTTTCAGAAAGTTTCTTCTGTGAGGAAGAATACCTAACAATATAGATTCTGAAGAGTCTCCATTTCGCAATCCTTAATGAAATGTAATTAGGCAGGGATCATCAAAATGTGTTGTAAAAATACCACAGATTATATGCTGGTCACGGGAGCAAAGTAAAACTTTATAATGGAAGGATCAGAACTGTCATCATCTTAACACAGCAACTGATCCTACCACTAACAGTACGATCATCAAATATTCTTTGCCTGTTATTATGGTACAGTATGACATAGACACATAACGGATTAAGTTGCCCAGCTAAACACAAATTAATCAAAATATAATTCAATAACTTGAAATCTATAGAAAATTCAAGGAAGAAGAAACAAGTTAAGCAACATGGCAAAAACAAATGGACAATTTCATAATATTCTATAGTATAAGTAGTTTGATCTTTTCAATTAATTAATGCCATGATATAGTATAAAGGGGGAAATGGTTAAGAGCAATATGTAGATACATTTTGAGTAAACCAGCTATAAAAGACATTTTTGGGATAACTGAGAAATTTGAAAATTAAATGGGTGGGAGTTGGGCGGTAGTGCAGCGGGTTAAGTGCAGGTGGCGCAAAGCACAAGGACCAACGAAAGGATCCCGGTTTGAGACCCCGGCTACCCATCTATAGGGGAGTCACTTTAGAAGCGGTGAGGCAGGTCTGCAGGTGTCTGTCTTTCTCTCTCCCTCTCTGTCTTCCCCTCCTCTCTCCATTTCTCTCTGTCCTACCCCACAACAACGACATTAATAACAATAACAATCATAGCTACAACAATAAAATACTAGGGCAACAAAAGGGAATAAATAATAAAAAAGAAAATTAAATGGGCATCAACTAGTAGTAGGAATTATCAATTTGATAAGGATAAACAGTGAAAAAAAAACAACAAAAAACCACAACTGTACTCACTTCCCTTTGTTGTTAAGAAAACAGGGTAACAAAAGTTGTGGAAAATTTGATGTACAATGCTGGCTAGATATTAAATATCTGAAGGGCGCAGCTTGATAAACATCACATATACTGATACTGTATAACTGACGTCTGAATACTTTACAACTACTTAAAACATGTATATCTTAAATTTAGAAGCGATACAAAAAGTAGAGGCAAATGGCTCAGTCAAACAGTGCTTGCCTCATGATGCGTAATGTCCTGGACTTGCTGCTGGGTCATATGGGAGCACCTTGGACACCACCAAAAAACTCTATAGATGATGGAGCAGTGCTTTGTTGTCTCTTCTGTCTAAAAAAATTAGAGTAGGAAAAAACTGGGGGTGGGGATGGGGAGGTTGGTTCAGCAGTACTGAGCATGTGTGAGGTCCTAGGCTAGTTCTGGCACTATATAATAAGAAAAAAAAAAAAAAAGAACCAGTATTTTTTTCAACTCCATTTCCTCTTGAAAATGAAAAACAAACAAACAAACAAATAAAACAACTACAGGCAACTGTCAAGGGTTTCTACATCTTAACTTTCATTCTTCCAAAATTATCTTTTAATAGAAGGGTAAGATTTTGGGTATGAGTAGTGAGCCAGTCCAACTTAACTGAAACGATTGCTGCATCAAACCATGTAAGGCAGAAAGTACAGTTAATATTTCCAGTGCAAACTTGGGTACTAAATACATGTTAAGGAAAACATGAAAGAAAAAAATGTAGGCATTTTAATCCAATATACTAATATGTAGTTTTAGAAAATCTATCTTGACAGTACAGAGAGGTTGAAAAAGATGAGTACAAGTGATCTCTGAAGTTAACAGAAAGTGGTCAGCTAAAAGTATAACTTCTTTGCAGTTCACTACAGAAGCATAAGGTTGGTAAGAATTAGCCTTAATTGATGAAAACTTTAAAAAGTGAATTATAAATTTGACAATTGGTACAAACAAGTTTGGCATCTTTGACAATTACTTACTTGCTGAATGAATGTCACAGAAAAGGATAAGGCTCAAAAGACAACAATATAGTTTTTTTTTTTCTTCAAACTAAGAATTAACCAAGTTAGTTTACTATGTGAAAAAGACAACTGGGGGGCTGGGTGGTAGTGCATCTGATTGAGTGCATATGTTACCATGTGCAAGCCCCTGGTCCCCAGCAGCAGAGAGAAAGCTTCACAAGTGTTGAAACAGTACTGCAGGTCTATCTCTCTCTCTCTCCTCCTCTTGATTTCTCTCTGTCTCTGTCCAGTAAATAAACAGTAATAAATATTATAAGGAAAAGAAAAAGACTTTCTAGAACTAATTTTTGATAAATTACTTCATTAAAGATACAAAAGAACTCACAAAATGTTATGCATGTACAAACTATTGTATTTTACTGTCAATTGTAAACCATTAATCCCCCAATAAAGAAATTACAAAAAAAAAAAAAAAAGTCACAACTATAAAGTTGATATGAAGAGTGTGTATGGCTGTAGTAACCCCAAGACCAAAACAAATAACCCACCCAAACTCAACGTTCATATAAAGTATCAAATGCTTTTTGAGTGTACAGTTTTGCTCATATGAATATTAGAAACAACTAACTGTTATGGTATAGAGGAGCTGACTAATTGCAAGAAGACACATATATAAATGAATGTCAGACCATTATTCTTCAAAGAAACCAAGCCCTAGGAAACTTCTGCATCTGTAAACTATTCCAAGTGCAGACATATATATATATATTATTTAAGAAAGGAGACATTAGCAAAATCATAGGATGGGGAGGTTACAACTCCACACAATTCCTGCCACCCAATCTCCATATCCCATCCCCTCCCCAATAGCTTTCCCATTCTCTATCCCTCTGGGAGCATGGACCCAGGGTCGTTGTGGGTAGCAGAAGGTGGAAGGTCTGGTGTCTGTAATTGCTTCCCTGCTGAACATGGGCGTTGACTGGTCGATCCATACTCCCAGTTTTTATGTTTTAAGATTTTATTTATTTATTAATGAGAAAGATAGGAAGAGAGAGAAAAAGAACCAGATGTCACTCTGATACATGTGCTGCCAGGGATTGAACTCAGGACCTCATGCTTGAGAATCCAATGCTTTATCCACTGCGCCACTTCCTTGACCATGTGCAGACACTATTTCTTACTGAGGATAGACAAGATGAAGAAAAGTCAACTCAATTTTCTCTCTGAGTTTCCCTTCATACCGGTTTGCAGAGCTGTGTACTATCACTGAAAAGCTAAGCACTTGTTCCATGACTTAAAAAGATCTTATCTTCTGACTTCCTCCCACCTTGGTCTTGATCTTGGGTCTTGATCTTGGGCTGGTGCCCTCAGTTACTCCATTAGAAAAGGCAGCTGGCTCACATCACTGCAGACTTTCTCACAGCTAACATTTAATCTGAAGATGTTTGTAGACACAATGATGGAACAATATTTATTTTTTTCCTCTCAGCAAAACAAGTAAAACAACACAAGAGAAAAGTTTGGACCACTAAGTTTTAAGTAGAATTTTAGTTCTTAGATTCATGCCACGGAGGGACAAAAGGAAAAGGCTCTGAGCAAAGAACCAGGGAAGAAAAAATGGGGGTATAGATAGTGGGCAGAAGAGTAGACAGGCTCCAAATATCAGGGGCGATTCTAAGCAAACTGATCACACTAACTTGAAAAGGACTTTTTAGTGTGCCTTTGCAGTAAAAGTGAGAAAAGGAGACAAGCAAATCCCCATCTGTGCTGCCCCAGGGCGCCACGTACTGAGTTTCACAAATCTAATGAAGCAGTCAGGTTAAAATCCAAGCGCAGGGTGGATGTGACATGTGCAGAACAGCTAGGGTTAGAATAGAGAAACAGGGTGGTTCCTAATGCAGGTGATTATCTATGTGATAATCATTATATTTACAGGCTTTCCATCTTAGATCTGACATCAAAAATCACAAAGGAGGAAATAAACAACTGACATAAAGGTTTTCCTGCTCCCCCGAGAGAGTGTAGCACTTTCATTCATGCATGACAAGCAACAAAAGCAAAATCAAACAAGCCAGGAGTATTTCTGAGAAGGCTGGATTTCACATTAACACTTCTTTCCATTTTGATAACTTTCACTATTATCCAGTTTCTCAGACTGAATCAGTGCCTATTGTTATCTATGCTATACCACTGTATTATTTTTGGTTTACAATGACTGATACATAATATGTCTTTTACAACAACAAAGTCATTTTTCTTTCCTGGAATTGAGAGTTGTGAATAAAATCATATATAATTAAAGTCTTAGATTCTCATCTACACCACGCTCCTTAGAATTTACAGTACACTTGCTGCTTCACCAACAAGCCTAAAAGGGTGTTAGTAAGACAATAATCATATATGGTTTTTTTGAGTTGAATTCTTTTTTAAAGGGTGAAATCCATTGTTAATGAAAACGATGGAACACTTACATTAAGAATCATGTAAATGGATTAGCTTGACACTGTTAAAAAGCACAGTTCTCAGATAATACAAAAAAGGGGGAGAAAATCATTTCCTTCTTATTCAATTGAGGTGAAAACTATTTTCTCTGTTAACACCCCAGTTACTATTTATAAAGTAGGCGACCTATAATAAACACCACCGAAGTAAAACTGTAACTTGTTCATATTCTTACTTCAATTCCAATAATTGCCTAAAAGTTATATAGAAAAACTAATGATTTCTGTAGATTGATGTTGTTTCATAACTTTGCCAAATCCACTTTTATTTGATAACTGCATTATTTTTCATTTGTAAAGAAAATAGTTTTCTATGTTATTAATAAGTACATCAAAGTTATTCTGAGAAGATAGTATGCCTTAAGACATTCATCTCTTTCCTCTGGTGTATCTGAAGTATATGATTATGAACTGCTACTGTTGTCATAGCTTTTGAACTTTGCCCTCCCACTTCCTGCTTGACTTCAAGACATTAAACTTAATTTAAATATACTACTGTTTGCTTATGCTGTCGGTCTATTTTAAAAAATAATTATTGATATTTAAGAGAAAGGAGGAGGAAGAGCATGCCAGGCCTGGGACTGAACTTGGGATCTCATGCTTGAGAGTTCAACATTTTATCCAATGCACTACATCACAGGCCATTCCACTTTATTTTAATTTATTTATTTATTTTGCACCAGGGATATAGCTGGGGTTTGGAGCCTGCATGACTCCATGATCCTCGGTGGTCATTTTCTTTTAACAGAGGTTGAGACACAGAGTAGGGTGAGAGAGAGAGTCAGAGAGAAGGGAAGATACCTGCAGCACTGCTTATGAGGTGGTGAGTGGAGCTTGAATTTGGGTCCTTGTACATGGCAACATATGTCTCTATGAGTGTGCCATCATCTGGCCTTTCCACTTTACTTAGAAATGTCATAAATGAAGAAGTGGAAATGCAGCTCATAACTTCATGAACTGAAACAAAAATGGGAGTGCCCACCTTGGGACCAAGTACCCATAACTATCCACACAAAGTAGCCTGTTGGTTCAACATAAGGTACTTGTTGTAAAACACAGAGGAGTAAAGGAAAAAAGAAAAAAAACACAGAGGAGGGTTGGGAAGATAGCATAGTAGTTATGCGAAAAGATTTTTATGCCTGAGGGCCCAAAAGTCCCCAGGTTCAATCCCTTGGAACACCATAAGGCAGAGCTGAGAAGGACTGTGGTAAAATGAATAAATAAAAACACAGGGAAGTAGGAAAGTCACCAGGAGCCTCCACAAGTCAAGTCATAGGTGTCCAGATTTGGGGGGAAAGTAAAGGCAGAACAGAAACAGACCAATTGTTTTACTTTGTATTTGCCCCTTTAATCCAACAAGCACTTACCTCTTAAGCATAGTATTAATCTAACAGATACTACTATTTTATAGGCATATCATTGTTACCAGTATTAAAAGATCTTAAAACGAAAATAGACAAAAGTGATTTCTAAATGGTGTAGTGTGGATGACAGTCTAGGACTATTTAGTCTCTGCTTTTTAGTCTACTTCTCTATCAATTCATGTATAAAATTTATCTGTAATATACACTTAGATATATAATGACCTCTTTAATTTTTCTGTCTTCACTGTGGCTTCAATGCTCCAGATTGACTTTTTTTCCCCAGACAGAAAAACAGAGATAGAATGACAGAGAGAGAGGGACTATAGCCTCAAAGCCTCCTTCAGTACCGTGTGGGCCAGGCTCAAAGCTGGATCATGCCCACTATTCAAATGTGCTATCTTTCTGGTTCTGCCCTCTTTGAATGACTTTAAGTGCAAACTGGTGAGGAAGCAGCAACAGAAAAAAAAAAAATTAAAAAAAAAAAGAGCACAGGGCTGAGAACCTGAAGACCTACAGTAAGGGTGTAATTTATAGCTAACGTGCTACTTAATCTTGAGAAAGCCATTCACTGTATCAGCTTATATCAATAAAATTGAAGTCAACAATATCTATTTCACTGGTTTGTTGCTAGGAAATACTTAATGTAAACCGTAAAAAATCATTTTGCCTATGGGATCCAAGTTCTTATTAAGATCTCAGGAGAATTTAAACAAACGAGTTCCAGAGCATTCATGGTACATTTAAGAATTTAGCCTAACTATGGACCATATGCATAGTAGGCAGCCTCTAGCAGGGTTCCTAATGATCCCTGACTACTGATATTCAAACCCTTGTAAAATTCTTGCCCTTTGAGTATAGACAAGACCTAGTGACATTCCTCCAACAAATATAAGACAGAAGTGATAGAATGTTTTTTTATCATCTGTCCATTAGCTCACATGTTCTCTTGAGACCTTGCTCAAGGGAAATAGCTTCCATGTGTGAATCTTCCTATGGAGAGGTTCATGGTTAATGGCCAGTGATGATCTCAGGATTGGCAACAGTCAGCTGAGTTAGCTTGGAAGCAGATCTATACCACGATTAGTACTGGCTGACATCTTAATTGCAGCCCTAAATAAGACTGCATCAGAGGCTTCAAGCTAACATTTTCCTGGATTTCTTACCCACATTTTATATATGAAGAAAGTAAGACTTGGAAAAGTAAACCAACATATACCAATTTAGATATTTTCTCATTCAGATTATGTTAATCTTCACAAGTAATCACATCTCTCTTACTCACTTTTTATTCTGCCAGAGCATGCTCAGCTCTGGCATGTGATGGTGCCAGGGTCTGAACTTGGGAACGTGGGAGTCTCAGGCATGAAAGTCATTTCAATAGCCATTACACTATTTCCCTGGCCCAAAAGAAATCAAATAAAAACAAAAATGTCAATAGATCAATCAAAGGGGAAGCAAATTATGGAGAGAGAGAGATGTACTAAATAGTTCATAAGTAAATATGACTAATCTCTCTCTCAGAGCTCTGTCTCATTCATAGCACCAAGGTCATCACTGTGATTTCGTGCCTTCAAACGACTCCACTGCTCCTCCCAGTGACCTCTTTTCTTTTCCTACTTTGATAGCATGTGAGAGACACAGAGATAGAGAAATAGGAAGACATCTGAAACACTGATCCACATCTTGTTAAGCTGTCCCTCTGTTTAGGGACTGGTGATTCAACCCAAGTGTGGCACATGGTAACATGCATACTCTAGTGGAATTGCCACAACCTGGTCCCCTACGGCTAACAATTTCTTTAAAGCAAGGTCACTGTGGTCTACTATCTGGCATGAAATTCATTGGCATCAGATTCAGTTACAATTTATAATGATGTTTATGTGCAAGAATAATCACTTTACTGAGACTAGAGTAACAGACTTAAGCAGTGTTGGGATTCTGAGATGAGAAACACTGAGTCAAGGTACAAGACCATTATTAGTCCTGCAATTCTCTAGTAATGATATATCTCTAAGTTATTCTGATAGTTTATGGTGAAGAACTACCAGCCAGGGTTATGTTTAAAACAAAACAAAAAAACACTACTTGCTGTTTATTTATTTTCACATAATATATACTTAAGATTTAGATTATTAAGCCTCTAAATATTTCGTTATGTTATTATTCAAATTATGACTCATTTTAAGATTTATTTAGTGATCTCTATCTCTTTTCCTCCTTCCCTCTCATATCTTCCTCCCTGTTCTATGCACGTATCTTGGGCCCCATGTATCCAGTCATGTCTCTTTGGCTAAGCAATCTTCTAAGATGCTGGTTTAACTTTCTTTTATGCAATATATAAAATATTTCATAAGCTTTCCATGATATTGCATTAATGGTACACTATTTTAAATTTCATACTACTTCTGATGAGAAAAAGTTTTTACTCATAACTAAAGTAAATGAATTCTAGAGAAAATAGTTAAGTAAAACATAAGCCTGGGAATGTCCTTTTAAAACAAAATTCATTCATGAAAATAACTGTTCTGGTTTTTCTAGGGAATGTAACATACAATTTCTTGGAGATTTTCAATGAGTGCTCTGACATTTATTACCATATGCTTCCTGTCTGCAGATACTGAATAGAAATATTATTTAACATTTATTGAGTGCCAAAAACTCTGCAGGGCAATGTATAAACTATAAAGACATTCATGGCCTCTATCCAAAAGGTTTAAAATAAAAATTAGATAGACAGTATATAAATTACACCTCAATAAATATGACTGAAAAAACTAAACAGTTGAAACACAGGCCAAAAAAAATCAGAATATACTTAACCCTTTCACAAAATTATTTACTAGCTGATGTGTCTATCTAGCAAGCAGAGTTATTCATTCCACTTAGAGCATTTCTAATAGTGGTAACCAAAAGAAAAAGTTACAAGAAGTGCTTCATCATATTTTGATTAATTAGCTATTTGAGCTAACTTATACAATTCAAGCTTTTCAATCACTGAAAGAAAAAATAAGAAACGTTATAGTTTAAGGAAATTCAAGGGCAGTAGTACCTTTACTGGTTATTTTTTATTTCATTTTTAAAAAAAATTTCTTTATTGGGGAATTAATGTTTTACATTCCACAGTAAATAAATAGTTTGTACATGCATAACAATTCTCAGTTTTCCATATAACAATACAACCCCCACTAGGTCCTCTATCATCCTTCTTGGACCTGTATTGTTCCCCCCCTCCCCCCAACAGTCTTTTACTTTGGTGCAATACGCCAATTCCAGTTCAGGTTCTACTTGTGTTTTCTCTTCTGATCTTGTTTTTCAACTTCTGCCTGAGAGTGAGATCATCCCATTATTTCAATTTTTAATGAGATAACATGTATTTGGCACAATGAAACCAAAAAGCTCAATTATTTTGCTTATCTCATTTGATCCACAGAAAAATTTCATTACACAGAGGAAAACCTGAGTTTAGAGATATTACAGTGCCTTCAAAACTACATAACAACTACGTATTATAACTGGTGTTTAGGTCTGAGGCAATTTGAAAAGTCTATGCTGATCTGCTCATGAACTCTTCAGTTTCTACATATCTCAGAAAGTATTGTCTTAATTTTTCAATACCTTTTTTGCTAGAAATAGAGTTCTAGGCTGACAATGTTCTCTTCTACTGTTTTAAGGTATTGCTTGCATTTGCTTTTAAGATAAGACTGCCATCATCCTTAGTCTTGATCGTCTGTGTACAGTGTGCCACTAAAAAAAAAAAAAAATTCTGTCTTCTTTTAAGACTTTTATTACCGTTGGTTTTATGCAATTTGATTATGATGTTCTCTGTGTAAAATTTTTCTTCTTTGGGTGAGTTTCTTGGAGTAGTAGGTTTATAGTTTTAACCAAATAGGGAACATTTTCAGGCTTCCTTACTTTAAATATTTTTCTATTTCTTTTAACCCATATAGAATTCTAAATATGTATATCAGGACACTTGAAGTTGTCTCACAGATCACTGACACATTATCTTCAAGTCTTTTATTCCTCAGTGATTAATTTTGAGAAACTTCTGCTATGGCTTTGAGATCTTTGGTTACTATTTTTACTTTAGTACAGCCTAGCCTCATCAGAGTACTATTTTTAAAAAATATATTTTCCATCTCTCTCCCTTGACAGGATTACACTTTCTCTTATCTTCTTGAAATACATCATATAAGCAGAAATGCTAATCTGTGGTGGTATGGGGAACTGAACCTGAGATGTTGAAGCCTTAGGCAAGAGAGTCTCTTTGCATAACCATTATGCTACCTACCCCTACTGAATACATTTTAAGTGACTACAGTCACCCCCTCCCCCGTTTATTGCAGTGAATTAGTTCCAGAGTCTACCGAGGTAAGTGAATTTCCGTGAAGTAAGGTTCTTTATTTATAAATTGAATATTTTCGTAGTTAGAGTTAGAAAATCTGTTTACGACCTTCTAAATATGTTTTTTCACATTATTAGAGCCCTCTAGATACGAAAAACACCCCTTTAGCTTTGCTTCTTTGTTGAAAGAGATAGTAGCTATTGCATGGATCTTCTTTTCATCTTTCTGGACGGAGTGAACAGTAGATTCATTCAAGTTGTAATAGCAGGCAACCTCCATGATTTTCTTGCCATGTCTGATCATATCCAAGAGTTTCACCTCCTTCTTCTTCACATTCCTCCGGCGCTTAGTTTCATCGTCAGAAGGCTTAAAAGAAGCAGCACATTCAGAAGCCATTGTGGGGCTTACATAAAGGTTCTCAGAAATCGCAAACCCTTCCAAGAGAAAAGATGCTTCTGATGCATAGAAGTGCATATGAGAGAAACACACTCTGGGTTGGTTTCACTACACACACACACGCACACACACGGAGTGGTCAAGTGGCTGCACCTGGTTGAAAGGATTTGCAGGAATACTCTAATACATAGGCCAACAGTCCATACATACATTAATTTTAATTTTAATACAGGGTGTACAATTGACTCAGACAACCGAGTGTGTGATTTATCATTTTCAATGCCTCAATCAACTTTTTAATGAATATATTTGAAAAAGCTGTGAGTGAAGCCGCAAAAGTCAAAATGTGAAGTGGCAAGGGTCAACTGTAATGCTTTTTTTTTTTTTCTTTAAAGGATGGCCTGGGACGTGGCACAGTCCCAAGTTCAATACCCAGAATGATGTTCTGTTTTCTTTTTTTTAATTTATTTATTTATTCCCTTTTGTTGCCCTTGTTATTTTATTGTTGTAGTTATTATTGTTGTTGTTGGCGTCATTGTTGGATAAGACAGAAAGAAATGGAGAGAGGAAGGGAAGACAGAGGGGGAGAGAAAGATAGACATCTGCAGACCTGCTTCACCGCCTGTGAAGCGACTCCCCTGCAGGTGGGAAGCTGGAGGCTCGAACCGGGATCCTTCCGCCTGTTCTTGCACTTCGTGCCACATGCGCTTAACCCACTGTGCTACCGCCTGACTCCCAACTGTAATGCTTTTTTCCTCACTATGTTTTATTTTTTTGTTTTCCTGTCCAATAATTTGACTATATATTAGATATGATGAGTTTTGTTTTTGGCAGTAGATTTTCCAGATAGACTGATATTTTACTTAAGAACTTCATAAACTACCTTATATATGTATATTGTAATACATGGTATACATTTTAACATAGTAGCTGTACTAAATCAGACATTTTACTTAACCAGCATCTAAATTTGAAACTTTCTGAATATTAACTCTATTCAGCTACAAAAACTCTTCTATTTTACATATGCTATTTGTCTTTTTTTTTTTTTTGCTTTTGTCTTACCAAGTAGATAGTTCCAGAAAGTTAATAAAATCTTTTTTTTTTTCTGGTTCTCTTTATCAACTACAGTAACTTCCAGTATAGTGTATAATCAATTCATTATGCCCAGAGCTAGCAGCCTACAGGGCAAATTCAGTCTATAAGTTATTTTTACAAAAAAAAAATGTTTCAATGAAAATAGAGATGCTCATACTTTAATGTACTGTGCATGTTGTTTTCGTGCTATCCAAACAAGGTTGTATAGTTCAGTAGATGTTACATTAACTGCACTTTTATTTAAAATGTTGGTGAATTTTGTGATATGCTATCACTAGAATATTTGTAAATTTCAAAATATTTTCCCCCTCTTTATTGAGTTAATAATGAAGAACTGATGATACTATAGAGAGCAGGACTTAAGATATATGAAATGTATGCCTTTGACAGGTCTAACTTCCTTCACTCATTGACAAAAAAAGGGGAGGAGGTGGTGCATCTGGTTAAGTGCATATATTATCATGTGCAAGGACCCAGGCTCAAGTCCCTGCTTCCTATCTGCAGGGGGAAAGCTTTACAAGGAGTGAAGCAGATCTGTGGATGTCTAACTTTCTCTCTATCTCCCCCCACCCCCAGTCAATTTTTCTCTGTCCTATGCAACTAAAAAAAAAAAAAAAGCCACTAGACCATTAGTACAAATATGGTAACTCCCATGATGCTACTTGTAAGTGTAGGGATTTGAATCAGGCATCTTGTTCATATTGGGCAAACATCCTACCAGGTAAGCAATCTCTCTAAACCCAAATAACTAATTCTTTTGAATTTATATACATGTCTCTGTTGAACAGTGATCACTTCTTTTTTTGTTGTTATTGCTGTTGTTGTTGGATAGGACAGAGAGAAATCGAGAGAGAAGGGAAAGACAGAGAGTGGAGAGAAAGATAGACACCGGCAGACCTACTTCGCCGCCTGTGAAGCAACCCACCTGCAGGTGGGGAGCCGGATTCTCGAACCCGGATTCTTGAGCAGGTTCGAGCCCGGACTCCTCAACAGCAGGGGAGCCCCTTCACAGGGGATGAAGTATGTCTGTAAGGTGTCTTTCTCTTCCCCTCTCTGTCTTCCCGTCCTCTCTCGATTTCTGTCTGTCCTAGCCAACAACAATGACATCAATGGCAACAGTAACAATAATGATAAAATGGGAAAAAATGGCCTCCAGGAGCAGTGGATTTGTAGTGCAGGCACCGAGCCCCAGCAATAACCATGGAGGCTAAATAAATAAATAAATAACTAGAGGGGCAGGGAGACAGCTGGCCCAATTAAGTGTACACTTTCCCACATGTATGTACCTAGAATTTAAGTCCCCAACAGCACATGGATCACCATACATAGGGAAGCAGGAGAGTAGTGTTGTTATCAGAGAGAGGGGAGGAGTGGGAGGATGGTTGAAGGGTTTCAAATGATATGATGCAAAGACATTTTGGTGGTGGATCTGGTGGACTATATACACATACCTATATAGATGTGAAATTATATTTTTAAACTTTTAATATTCTTAAATTTTATGCTACCACAACCCAATGTTAAATTAATATAAGAAATTAAAAAAAAACAAACTTAGGTGAGATGTAAAGAACAAAGAGGTATGGAAAATGAGAAGTGTGTGTGTGTGTGTGTGTGTGTGTGTGTGTGTGTGTGAAGACTAACCAGTGGTCTGACTTGGTTCAGTGATAAACAGAGTAGTAAGTACATAGTGAAAAACACTAAAACTTGAAAGATAGTTTGATTTGTAATGAATTAGAATGGACTGAATTCATTTAACTGTGTGACATGTAAGGGGAGGGATAAGAGATATTCAGGGTTTTGAGTGGAAAAACAATGTAACTGAGACTTTACTTGAGAAAGGCTAATTTGTGTAACAGCAGTATACTAACTGGATATAAAAAGGACGGTAGTTGGAGATTCTTAAATGGCACATTAGAGAATAGGTAATATGGACATTAGACTAAAACCATCAAATACACAGAGAAAAACATTGGCAGAACACTTCACAATATATGCATGAGAAATATCTTTGAAGACTCAAGTCTAACAGCAAGGAAAACAAAGGGGAAAACAAACCAGTGGGGTTATATCAATTTGAAAAGCTTTAGCATATCAAGAAGAACCATTATCAAAACAGAAAGACACTTTACAGAATGGGAGATAGTTACATGCCACATATTAGACAGACCAAAACAAAAAGAACTCACTGAACTCAGCAATAAAATGACAAATGCTCACATTAAAAACATGGAGAGGACATGGCCAGAAAAGAAATCCAGAGGATCAATAGAAATATGAAAAAAATGCTCAAAATCAGTGACTGTCAGAGAAATGTAAAGATGAGATATCATTTCACATCTGTGAGAATATGACACATCAGAAAGGACTGAAACAGCAAGAGTTGGTGAGTAATCAGGGAAATCAAGGAACCTTTCTACACTACTAGTAGAAATATAAATAGGCTCAACTCCTGTGGAAGGCAGTCTGGAGATATCTGAGAACACTAGAAATGAGCCTACCTCATGACCCTGCAATTTACCTCTTGGCTATTTATCCAAAGGAAACAAACACAACATTTCAAAGAGATCTATGTCCACCTATGTTCACAGTAGCACCATTTGCAATAGCCCAAACTTGGAAGTAAATCAATGATAGATGGGTGGCTAAGAAAGTTGTGATGTAAATCGATGGGGTTTATAATCAACAATATTTATACACCTTTCCCATATTTGGGAGCTACTCTCTTCCCTGATCCAGCATCCGGGTCCTTTTTCCAGCCATGAAACCATCTCCCCAGACAATAACTTGGATCCACCTACATATCAGATGTCAGACTCAGGGGAAAAAATAAAACTAGCATAGCCACAGGCCCTTTGGAATATAACTAAAATATGCCTACTAGCTACAAAACAAAGGACCCCCCCCAACTCTTCATCTGCTCTATTCCAGCCTTTAGGTTCATGATTAGTCAACAATTTATTTGACTTTTATGTCAATTCTCTTTTCAGCCACCAGGTTACAGATGCTACCAGGATGCCGACCAGACTTCCCTAGACAGATAACCCCACCAATATGTCCTGAAGCTCCGTTTCCCCAGAACCACGACCCACTAGGGAAAGAGAGAGGCAGCCTGGGAGTATGGATCGACTTGTCAACATCCATGTTCAGTGGGGAAGTAATTACAGAAGCCAGACCTTCCACCTTCTGCATCCCACAATGACCTTGGGTCCATACTCCCAGAGGGTTAAAATAGAAAAGCTATCAAGGGAGGGGATGGGATATGTAGTTCTGGTGGTGGGAATTATATGGAGTTGTACCCCTCTTATCCTATGGTTTTGTCAGTGTTTCCTTTTTATAAAAAAAAAAAAAAAAAGAAAGTTGTGATGGGAGTCCAGCGGTGGCGCAGCGGGTTAAGTGCACGTGGCGCAAAGCGCAAGGACCTGAATAAGGCCTGGTTCGAGCCCCCCGGCTCCCCACCTGCAGGGGAGTCGCTTCACAGGCGGTGAAGCAGGTCTGCAGGTGTCTATCTTTCTCTCTCCCTCTCTGCCTTCCCCTCCTCTCTCCATTTCTGTCTGTCCTATCCAACAAAGATGACATCTATAACAACAATAATAATAACTACAACAACAACATAAAGACAACAAGGGCAACAAAAAGGAAAATAAATAAATAAATAAATAAAAATTTTTTAAAAGAACCCCCCCCCACACACACACACCCATGCGTGCCGTTCTAGGAGAATTTAAGTGAAAAAAAAAAGTTGTGATGTATGTACGCAATGAAATACAACTCAGCTGTTTAAAATAAAACGATGAGGTCATTTCCTCTACCTCATCTTGGATGGACCTTGAATGAATATATTAAGTGAGCCAAAAGGAGGAGGAATATCAAATGAGCTCACTTTTGGATCAAACTTACAAAGCAAAGATAGAAACGGAAAACACAAGATGAAACTTGAGCTAGGTATTGTGTACCCAGGTATTGTGTATCTAGGTATTGTGTACCTAGGTATTGTGTACCAAGTAAGGCAAATGACTATGGAAAAGCAAAGGAGAGGGAGTAGTGGAATCCTGGTGAAAGATGGTAAGAGAGAATTTAAATTGGCCATGGGAGTGTTTCACAGATACCTATCATGGAAAGATGAAAAATTATATTCATATGGCAACAACTGTACTGTCAACTTACCATCCCAGTAAAAATACCTAGGGGGGTGGGGGGAAGAGAAACAGGTAATAAGCAATATATATACTTTCAGTCTAATCACTATGTTTATTTGGACAAAAGTGATAGCATCATTAAGCCACATGAGCACAGATATCCTTTTTAAATTTTTTTTAAATTATCTATTTATTTATTGGATAGAGCCAGAAATCAAGAAGAAAGGGGGAGTAGAGAGGGAAAGAAACAGAAAGAAAGAAACAGAAAGACCCTGCTTCACCACTTCCAAAGCCTTTCCCCTGCAGGTGGGGACCGGGACCTCAACCCTGGGTCCTTGTGCACTGTAACATGCACACCGAACCAGATGTGCCACTACCCCATCCTAGCAGAGATGTGTCTTTAAGCATCGGCTATGTTTTTTGTTTTTTCTTTTTCCTTCAAACTTCTCGGACTCCTAAGATAGAATTATAATAAATATTATAACCAACAAAGATATTAAGGAATCCATGGAAGCCCAAACCAAAGCTGACTTTTCAGCTTCTTATTTAGCATCAGGTACCCCAGTGCTTCTTCAGAATTTCTTGCTCTCATCCTTAAGGACTTAAAAACAAAATATTTTAAAGTACAGAAGTTATATGTTCTTTTTCTTTTAATATTTATTTTATTTATTTATTCACTTTTGTTGCCCTTGTTTTATTGTTGTAGTTATTATTGTTGTTGGATAGGACAGAGACAAATGGAGAGAGGAGGGGAAGACAGAGAGAAGGAGAGAAAGACAGACACCTGTAGACCTGCTTCACCGCCTGTGAAGCGACTCCCCTGAAGGTGGGGAGCTGGGGTTCGAACCGAGATCCTTATGCCGGTCCTTGTGCTTTGCGCCACCTGTGCTTAACCCGCTGCACTACAGCCCGACTCCCAGAAGTTACATGTTCTAAGATAAACATAGAGTGAGGAATTTTAGGTTTGTTCAGCAAGATAATGATATGAAAAGCAAGTCCTGAACTTGGAATCAAGAAACTTAGGTTCTAGGGCCAGGCGGTGGAACACCTGGTTAAGTGCACACACTATAGTATACAAGGACCCTGGTTCAAGCCTGTGGTCCCCACCTGCAGGGGGAAAGCCTCATGAGTGGCAAAGCAGGGCTGCAGGTGTCTCTCTGTCTCTCTCCCTCTATACCTCCTCCCCTCTCAAATTCATCACCTTGAAAATGAGAGGCTTTCTAAAGTCATTTTAACTCTGCAACTCAATTACAATGAAAATGATTTTTTTGGGGGGAAGATTTCTAACAACCACAGGTAGTGTGTCACTAGGGAGATCCTCTTAAGCAAGAAGTCCAGAGACTCCATTGAGAAACAACTCGTCTAAATCAGTCAATAGACTTAAATATCTATTTTCTGGTTACATTTTTTTCTGCAAAAAGCAAAGTGACCTTTTAGAAGACAAGAAAGGACTCATTCCTTCTTCCTAAAAACCAAATCAAGAAACATTTCACCTCATTCATGGATACGTAAATTACATTCTTGCCAAGAAAAACAAATTTTAAAATATGGAGGTTGGAAAATGTGAATCATCACTGGTATAAAATCTCACATTTATTAATTATGTTGTACTTTTTAAACTCCTGCTGAATACCATTAGATTTAAACATAAACTCAATAAGAATTTACGATTTTATAAATAGCATTTAAGTATATTCAGAAGTAGAAAAAAGGAACCATCTGATAGAAAGTAATTGTAGTTAAAATGAAAAGGTGAAAATAAAGACATAAAGGGACGAAAAGATGAAGAAGAGAAAGGATAAAAGTGACTATACTAGACTTGTAATTGAGGCAAAAATTGTGAACCAAATGCTTAGAAATTTTTCTTTGTTTTATGCATTTTCTTACTGATGAAATTCTGAATTAACATTGCAATAAAAGATGAGGCACCTGTCATTTAAGAAGCAGAAATTATTGCAGGCAAACTTTGTGCCAAGTTCTTAAGGATTTTAGAACATATGGAAAAGTGTACCACATGAGTGAAAATAACAATTCGCCCTTTATTCCACATTTAGTTTGGATTTTAACTTTCTTAAATTTTTTATTTCATTTTAACTTTAGCTATATTAATTAATCTGAAAAAAAAAGAGTAAGTGGAGTCCTACTATATTGTTCTCCTTATAACAAATTTTATGCTTTATTTCTTATCTACTTGCTTAAAAATCATCAGTATCAAAAGCAGTATCTTTAATTATTAGAACCTTTAACTCATTCAGTTGTCCTGATTACTTATCCAAATATTGTCATAACAACTCAGTAAGTACACTACTGGATCTAGGGTTAGTTCTAAGTCCAGTTATCTGACTTTTTTAATTTACTTTGTCACCCAGGCTTCTTGATTGCTCTATTCCAATGTTCCTGGAAGTGTGCCACTTCCCTTTCCCCTGAAAGGGTGAGAGACACACAGAGAAGGAAAGACACCACAGCACAGATTTATGGTTTGTACAGCACTCTCTTTCTGTGGTGTTCTCATGTGGTGGCTGGGGGATCAAAACTGGATCCGGGATTGATAACATATTTGCTTTGGTAAGTGAGCTACCTCTCGACTTCCCTGATTTGACTTTTCAGATTTTAACTCCATTTTTCTCCCTTTAAATTTATTGATTTACATATTTAATATATTGTTATTTTTTTTGTGACACTGGTGCCTCAAGTATGTGCATTTTCACCATTCATGGGTCAACTTTTTCATTATTATTTGTACTTCAATAATGTCTTATTTCAGGAAAGGAATTTTAAAATCTCTTATTAAAAGAAATTAAGATTAAGTGATTTTTTGGGGGGAGAGGTGACTAATGTGAGGTTAAGACATTAGAAAGGGAGAAATGGGAAGCTTTACAAGCAGTGAAGCAGTGCTGCAAGAACCTCTCTGACTCTTCTTAATAAGTAAATAAATACAATATCATTAAAAAAGGGAGAAACAAAATTGCTCCAGTACATGGCACAACTAATTTGAACTTGAATCATACACATAATGGGACATATGCCCTATCAGGTTATGGATGCTTTTCTTACTTATTTAAAAAAGGTTTTCACTTTTATTTTTAATTTTAGGAAGGAGAGAGAGAGTGAGAGTGTGTGTGTGTGGTGGGGTACATAGCACCTCTGGTATATATATGTAGGACAAGGAATCAAACTCAGGGTCTCACACACATGAATCCTATGCTCTATCACTATCTCCCTCGCCGTTAACTCCCCCTTTTCTGAACCCTTTTACTTTCTGCCAGTCTCTGTCCTGTAAGGGCTTTAAGTACATATTTTAAATAATTTAGAGTCTCACTTTTTCTCTTTATGCTACTAGCACCTAGCAGTTTTCTTAGGCCCCTGGCGTGCATGCGCTCAAACATAGACACCTGAAAAGAATAAAAAGTCAATCTTGATGAGTCAACAGAAAATATATAATCAAGGAAGGTAGAACAAGGCTACTGAGGCTGCCAGTCTTTCCCAAGTTTTCATGCTCCAGAAAACAGCAGAGGCAGAAGATAGACTTGGTGGTGTTATATGTAGATAATCCCCTGAATGTGTGATTTCATGTAAGAATACTCTTCAATAATGACTTATTTTAGGAAAGGAATTTAAAATTAGTTTATTTAAGGAAAATAAGATTAAAGTGGCTTTTTGAGGAGAGGGGACCAATGTGAGATTAAGGAATGACAACACAAAAAAGAGGACAGGGAGAGGACCATGCAAAGGGTTAAGTTTTTTTTTTTTCCCTCCTCCAGGGTTATTGCTGGGTGCCTGCACCATGAATCCACCGCTCCTGGAGGCCATTTTTCCCCCCTTTTGTTGCCCTTGTTGTAGCTTCGTTGTGGTTATTATTATTGCCCTTGTTGACGCAATTCGTTGTTGGATAGGACAGAGAGAAATGCAGAGAGGAGGGGAAGACAGAGAAGGGGAGAGAAAGATAGACACCTGCAGACCTGCTTCACTGCCTGTGAAGCGACTCCCCTGCAGGTGGGGAGCCGGGGGCTCGAACGGGGATCCTTACGCAGGTCCCTGCGCTTTGCGCCACATGCGCTTAACCCACTGCGCCACCGCCAGACCCCCCACAAAGGGTTAAGTTTTACAATCATCAGAACAGTCTTTCTCTTCTTCTCTTTATTAAAAAAAAGGGGAGGGGGGCTGATTGGTGGCACACCCACTTAAGCATACACATTACTATGTGCAAGAAACTGAGTTTGAGCCCCTCACTCCCAATCTTCAGGGGGATGCTTTGAGAGTGGTAAGATAGGTCTGCAGGTGTCTGTCTTTCTCAATTTCTCTCTGTCCTATAAAAAAAAGGGGGGGGGGAATATAGCTGCCAGGAGCAGTGGATATGTAGTGATGGCACTGAACCCCATCGATAAACTTGGTGGAAATAAAAAAGGGGTAGTGGTGGAATTATGCATACCTGAAGTCCCAGTAAAAGTCCTGGTAGCTAAAAAGAAACAAAACCCCAAAACTACTACTTCCATGACTAAGTACATGGGGATATGCATTGCAAATACAGTATATATATCCACATACATATGGAACATTTAGATTAAAAAATGAAATAGGAACAACAGAGGTTTGTCAGAGAAATGGTACTTCCATGGTGGGACTTGAAAGATAAACAGTGAAAAAGCATAGAAGGAAAAAGCATTTCTGGATGTTAAGAAAATTATAGGATTGAGGCACATAGGTCATCAAGGAGAACAGATGAGACTCTATTAGTTTCCTCAGTTTGAGAAAGTTTTTAGGTTTTGAAAATTAAAGATACAGTGTAATGCAGTGTTTTCATTTTTCAATTTTGATGTGCCCATCTCAGTTAAATGGTGTTTATAGGGATTTTGACTCTAAGGACACAAAGTGTTTAGCAGCCAAAGATGCAGAGAGCAGAGGGATTCTTGGGAAAGCTGGTAAGTAAAACAAGTTGTTTTATAGATATACTTGTGAGAAAATTATTAGACAATAGTATTCACTAAAATAGTAGTAACTTTCAATAACCCTTAACAGAGGTTAACCACTATAGAATATTCACTTTGCGGGAGTCGGGCAGTAGCGCAGTGGGTTAAACGCAGGTGCCACAAGGCACAAAGACCGGCTTAGGAATCTCGGTTCGAGTCGCTTCACAGGCGGTGAAGCAGGTCTGCAGGTGTCCATCTTTCTCTCCCCCTCTGTCTTCCCCTCTTCTCTCTGTCCTAACAGTGATGACATCAGTAACAACAACAATAATAACTACAAGAACAAAAAGACAAGGGCAACAAAAGGGACAATAAATAAAATTTTAAAAAAATACTCATTTTGCAAAAAAATTCACTTTGCAACTTGCCATAAATATATATACTTGCATTTATATAAATGTAGATTCTTATATATTTTCTACTTCGTTCATTCAGAATTACTAATTTGGTTCTCTAATGAAAAATGAAGAATACTATTTAAAACATAATGCAGTACTTTGGAACTCAAATTTAGGAAAATTCCTTAAGGGCATTTTGTAGTAATCAAAACATACTAAGTGTCAATATATTAATCTTTTTTTTTTTTTTACCCTGTACCCATGATTTGCTACGGTGTACCAGTAATAATAATAAAAAAAAAGACAGCTAAGGGGAATTTAACTGATTTAGTAGTTGGAGAAGGAATCTGTAGAATTGTAGTTAAGATTAGACATAAAGAATAAGTAGGGAGTTGGGCAGTAGGCTCAGTAGGTTAAGTGTAGGTGGCGCAAAGTGCAAGGACTAGCTTAAGGATCCCGGTTTGAGCCCCCGGCTTCCCACCTTCAGAGGAGTCGCTTCACAAGTGGTGAGGCAGGTCTGCAGGTGTCTATCTTTCTCTCCCCTTCTCTATCTCCCCCTCCTCTCTCTATTTCTCTCTGTCCTATCCAACAATGACATCAATAATAACTACAACAATAAAACAAGGGCAACAAAAGGGAATAAATATTAAAAAATATTTTTAAAAAGTAAGAATTTACCGTGTGATTAATACTAAAACAAGGGATGAAAATAGGCAAAGCAAAAAGCGTATATGAAGAAGCTGAGAGGACAGGAGACTTAGATGAGCTTTAAGACTAAAACAGGCTAGTTGGGTTAAAGAATAATGTAGACATTGTTATGGTTTCTAAAGTTTAGCTGAAAAATTAAATAAGATGAATAGCAATGCCACAACATTACTAATGGAAAAATGTTTAACATAAAACCACTTTCAGAAACCAAATTTTATTTTGCACACGACTTGTTTGCAAGGACAGTTTTAAAGTTATCAAGCACAAAATATAATGTGCCTGACACAAAGAACACTTATTTAATTTCTTGCCAAAGTAGGCATTTATTGGAAGCACATGTACTACACTAAAATGGATCCTAAAATCGTATGTGCCACATCTGATAAGGGGTCTAATTTATATTTTGGCATTTAGCTGGAAGCCTGGATTAGTGATGCAGCAACATAATAAGGACCTCATTTTCTGTTCTTTTATAGATATGTCATATTCACTTGGACACTGGTAATTCCAATTAGTGCAAACTGATGCACTAACTTCAAATAAAGGTTTCAGGTCAGGAACAAAGAATATAAGACTATCTCTAAAGAAAGTGAAGCAGATTGTTAAGCATGAAAAGTTGTATTTACATGACCAATCTCAATATAATCAGGTGTTTAAATCCACCTCCAGATCAGCATTTTTCTTTGCTTCTGTTACCCTTATTCTGGCTTCCAGATATATTTTAAAGCACAGTCTATCTATAGTATATGTAATATGTTTTAAAAGCCATCTATAATCTTTTAAGAATATCATAGAGGTCTTACTTATTTAAAAAAGGAAGGAAGGAAGGAAGGAAGGAAGGGAGGAAGGAAGGAAGGAAGGAGGGAGGGAGGAACTTGTTAGGGCTGGTGAGAGAGCTCACCTGGGAAAGAGACTGCTTTGCCATGTAAGAGACTTTGTCTGAGTCTTACTTCCATAGTGCTGGGGGCAGTTCAGTGCACAGTTTTACTCCCTCTCTCTTTAAGTCTGTTTCTACTTGAAAAAGTTACCCTGGACTGAGGAAGGAAGAAGAAGGAGAAGGAGGAGGAAGAGAGAGAGAAGGAGAAGAAGGAGAAGAAGGAGAAGGGTGAGAAGGAGGAGAAGAAGGAGAAGAAGAAAGAGAGGGAGAAGGAGGAGAAGACGCATTTATAAACATCTACTAAATGAATGCTATTGTCTCACTTTTCTGCTAGACAATATTCTCACCTGTGTATTAAGAGAAGGGCATGGCACAGCAGGTACTTTTTTTTTTTCCTTTAGAGGTGAGATGGTTGTTTAATTGCTCAGAAGCACAAGATATAAACCATTAAGTACAAAAATCCCTCTCAAAACCAAATTTCACTTCAACTTAGTTCTAATTTAAATCAGAGGATAAACTCTAAGGATCCATTATAACAAATTATAAGGTAAAGTTTAGAGGCAAGGCAGTGGGGGGGAAAAATGAAACTTTGTCACTAACCCCCCAAAAGCATGTTTTGATACTTCCAAAGAGAAAGAAACGTATTCATAAAATTCATTAACTATATTTTCAGCTTCTTCTATGTATATATTGTATATAGAAACAGTTCTATACATCAGTATCTCATAGTAGTAGTTTAAAGTGGAAACTAGTTTAAATGAACTAAAATAGAATATTTTCAGAGTTCTGACAATTTTTAAAAAATAAATCATTTAAAATTTTTATCTATATTGTTATATTGTAATTATTTATTTTTTAAAATATTTATTTTTAGATAGAGACAGAGAACAATCGAGAGAGGAGGGTTGGTAAAGAGGGAGAGAGACAGAGGGACACCTGCAGCCCTGCTTCATCACTTGTGAAGCTCTTCCCTGCAGGTGGGGATCAGGGCTTGAACCCAGGTCCTTGTGCACTATAGCATGTGCACTTAACCAGGCGTGCCACTGCCTGGCCCCCTGTAATTATTTTTGTTGATGTTGTCGTTGTTGGATAGAGAAATTGAGGGAGGAGGGTAAGACAGAGAGGGAGAAAGATAGATACCTGCAGACCTGCTTCACACCTTGTGAAGCAACTCCCCTGCAGATGGGGAGCCACGGGCTTGAACCAGGACCCTTATGCCGGTCCTTGCGCTTTGCGTCACCTTCACTTAACCTGCTGCGCTACCGCCTGACTCCCTGTTATGACAATTTTTAATTTTACTGAGCAGAGGGCAGCTTCATCATCACCATTTCCCCCTTAGATTTCATGTGAAAGACTAAGTCAAACAAATTCTTAAAATGGGTATTTTCTTTAAAAAAATTATGTGGTTTTGGGTTTCAGATTTTTCACTGGTAAAATGAAGAGGTTAAGTTCAGATAGCCTGTTATAAAGACCTTTCTAGTTCCAATCCTTTTTTTTTTTTTAAATTTTTTTATATTTATTTAATTTATTTATTCCCTTTTGTTGCCCTTGTTGTTTTATTGTTGTAGTTATTATTGTTGTTGTTGGATAGGACAGAGAGAAATGGAGAGAGGAGGGGAAGACAGAGAGGGGGAGAGAAAGATAGACACCTGCAGACCTGCTTCACCGCCTGTGAAGCGACTCCCCTGCAGGTGGGGAGCCGGGGTTCAAACTGGGATCCTTATGCCGGTCCTCGTGCTTTGCGCCACCTGCGCTTAACCCGCTGCGCTACAGCCCGACTCCCCCAATCCTATTTTATAACTAGAGAAAAAAAGTTTTTTTCTGAGCATAATTAGGACTGCAGGAGGTTACATCAACTGAGAATGTGTGGGGTTATCACTTACATGGGAAGTATTACTTGTGAATCGTCAAAAAGGAATTACCCAAGGGTTGACAAGATATCTCATTTGTGAGGCACACAAGTGCAAGACCCAGGTGTCTTGATATCTTTCTCTGTCTCATTTTTTATAACTGAAAGTATGGCTGAAGCAATAACACCCAGAGATGACCAAAAAATCTTGTTTTAATTATGTCTAAATGATTATAATGTGGTCTTCTTGGACGTGTCAACATTGCTAGGTTGAAATATTTCCCTCAATTGTTCACTTAAGTACTTATCTAGTTGTTGCTAGGATGAAATTTTGCAGATGTAATTAGAGTTCCTACTCAACTGATTTTAAATTAATCAAAGAGAATTTATAAGTCAGGTGGGCCTGACTTAGGTGAGTTCAATAAAAATTTAAGCTTTTCCTCAGTTGAGAAATCCTAAACAGTTTGTAACTATAGGTTTTTATTTTATTTTTATTTATAAAAAGGAAACACTGACAAAAACCATAGGGTGAGAGGGGTACAAATCCACACAATTCCTACCACCAGAACTCCGTATCCCATCCCCTCCCCTGATAGCTTTCCTATTCTTTATCCCTCTCAGAGTATGGACCCAGGGTCATTGTGGGATGCAGAAGGTGGAAGGTCTGGCTTCTATAATTGCTTCCCCGCTGAACATGGGCATTGGCAGGTTGATCCATACTCCCAGCCTGTCTCTCTCTTTCCCCAGTGGGGGGGGGGGGCACTCTGGAGAAGTGGGTCTCCAGGACACATTGGTGGGGTCGTCTGCCCAGAGGAGTCCTATTGGCATCATGGTAGCATCTGGAACCTGGTAACTATAGGGTTGTCTTTATTTATATTTATTTATTTTCCCTTTCGTTGCCCTTGTTTATTATTGTTGTAGTTATTGTTGTTGTTATTGATGTCACTGTTAGATAGGACATAGAGAAATTAATGGAGAGAGGAGGGGAAGACAGAGAGGGGAGAGAAAAACAGACACCTGGAGACCTGCTTCACCGGTTGTGAAGTGACTCCCCTGTAGCTGGGGATCAGGGGCTCGAACCTTGATCCTTACGCGCCGGACCTTGCACTTGCACCACGAGCACCTGCTGCGCTACCGCCCAACTCCCAACTATAGGGTTTTAACTTGCTCAACATCTTAATTTCTTTTCTCTCTTCTGTTCATGGTCTCTTTTTTCTTTCACATCTCTTTCTGCTAAGGATGTGTGGCGCTTCATGCTTCCAAGTTCTGTACCTCTCCTTCTTCTACACAAATCAGTTCTTTGCAATAAGTCCTTATATTTGACCTACATGGATCCACTAATTCTGTTTCTCTGGTTTAACTGACTTGAACTGTGACTTGACCCTGACTTGAACATAGGCCCTTGCACATGATAACACTCAATAATCAGGTGCACCACCACCCAGATCTCATAACAGTGCTTCCTAAGTTACAGAGAACATTTAAATATATTTGGATTGTTTTCATCAATATCTATGAAATGAGTGAATATAAATATAAAAAATATTGGGTATATAAAGACTATTTTCAGATGAAACTTTGAAGACCAGTGTTAGATTCCTAGTCATTGCATTGTCTCTTCCCTTCATTATCCAAACCAAGATAAGGGAAAGATCATACACTTATGCTCACTGCAGTAATACTACTCCACTTAGTTAACTGGCAAATGGTAGAAGAAGGGGAAAAAAATCTGGCAGACTAAAATTCACAAACTTCTGATGAACATAATTTTTGCCTACCTGCAAACTGGCTACTTTCAGGGTTTTCTTTGATGGTTTCTTGATTTTTAATTCTAGAAATGATTGTAGCAAAAGTTTTCTCAAACATAGTATTTTCCTAGCAGAATAATATTGCTATATAAGAGGACACTTGCAGGGAAGTTTATTTTGGTTTGAGAAAGGATGTTTATATGTAATTGTTTAAATGTAATAAATTATCATTTACTATTTAACAACTGATAAATTTATGCCATGTATTCCAAACTGCATCATGAACTTTTATAAGAACAGGCATGTAACTTGCACCTTTCTTTGTTTTTATTAAATAGATTTAACAGATATCACTGTAAATTTGAGGTATGCCACATGTTAATTTGACACATTTATATACTGTAATGTCTGCTGTTGTAACAATATTTAGCACCTCTATCACACTACATAATTATAATGTAATTTTGTTAACTATGTTTATTATTCTGTACTTTGGGTTTCTATAGTTTATTTACTACCAGTGGCAAGTTGGTTCCTTTAAACAATCTTATGCTTTTATGCCTTTACCTCCCATTCCCTGGCAACCACCGTCTTACTCTCTTTCCTCCCTTTCTTTCTCCCTTCCTCCCACCCACCCTTCCTTCCTTTCTTTCCTCTTTCTTCCTTCCTTCCTTCCTTTCTTTCTTTCTTTCTTTCTTTCTTTCTTTCTTTCTTTCTTTCTTTCTTTCTTTCTTTCTAGAATCTGACTCTGGGGGGGCAAGTGGTGATGCACCTCATTGAGTGCACACACCACAGTGCACAAGGACCTGGGTTCATGTCCCCAGTCGCCACCTGCAGGGGGAAAGCTTTGCGAGTGGTGAGGTAGGGCTCTCTCTCTGTCTCCCTCTTTATCTCCCCTTTCCCTCTCAATGTCTGACTGTTTCTATCAAATAAAGGTAATAATAATAAAAAAAAACCTTAAAAAATTCTTTAAAAAAAAAGAATCTGATTCTGGTAGAGATGGGGACTGAACTCAGGAGCTCACAGCTACAAGTCTATCACAAGTAATATAATACAGTACTTATGGTTTATATAAAAAAAGGGAAATGTGCAAACTTCAACATAATGCTAGAATTATAATGAAAATGACATGTCATTTTAAATGTGTCATTTCAGCATAGCTTAGAAAAACATTTGAATAGGAATAAGATGTGGTAGAAAATTTTGGGAGGGGGACTGGCAAAATTTATGAAGATTTAAAATACACATTTAAATTTCTTCTAGAGAGTAGCTTATTTACCCTAATAAAATATATACCTTAAAGCAATAGCACACAATAGTTTTCAGTGAGTCAACAAATGCAGCAAGTAAAAAGACCTAAAAGAGATACCATAAAACACCTAATCAAATAGTTTCTACTTAGACCTAGATATCCTCCTCATCTACTTCCTATTTCACTTCCTTTAATCACTCAAGTTTGTCAAAGTAAAGATTACAAAAGCTAGATAAGGGCAAGAGACCGCATACTTTATTTATTTATTTATTTATTTATTATTTATTTAAGAAAGGATAAATTAACAAAACCATAGGGTAGGAGGGGTACAACTCCACATAATTCCCACCACCCAATCTCCATATCCCACCCCCTCCCCTGATAGCTTTCCCACTCTCTATCCCTCTGGAAGCATGGACCCAGGGTCATTATGGGTTGTAGAAGGTGGAAGGTCTGGCTTCTGTAATTGCTTCCACGCTGAACATGGGCGTTGACTGGTCGGTCCATACTCCCAGTCTGCCTCTCTCTTTCCCTAGTAGGGTGGGTCTATGGGGAAACCGGCATACTTTAATGATGACTCTTTCTTTAGTCACTACCAGGTCACCCCACCATCCCTACCTAGTCAGGGAGTCCTGGGATCCCCACACAGACATGATAGGCCTAGACCTCTAACAGAGGTCACTGGGCATCTCCATAAGGAACAACATAATGGACCCTTTTGTGGGCCCCTACAGAACCTTGCCCTCAATGTGAATCAACTATGGTAGGGACTGTTGCATTCTCCGAAGGGAGGCAGGGCAACATACTCTACCACTTGAGGAAGGTGGGTCCGGAAAGCCTGGAATGTTCCAGGGTGTGAGCTCAGACCTACAGGGATGCAGAGGTTACACAGGCTCTGTGCTGAATATGCGCCCCAATTCAAATCGAGGGGGTTTACAGTTAATATTTTTACACCTTTCCTATATTTGGGAGCTACTCTTTTCCCTGATCCAGGTTTCTAGTCCTTTTATCAATTATGACACCATCTCCCCAGACAATACATTTGGTCCACCTGCTTGTTAGCTGTCAGACTCGGGCAAAAACTAGTCAAGTCATGGGCTCCTTGGAATATACCTAAAGTAGTAGATTTTTTTCCAAAATGGAGAACCCCCCACCCAGTCTTCATCTGCAATATTCCTGCCTTTAGGTTCATAATTAGTCAATAATTTGTTCTGCTTTATATCTTAAGTCTTTTTCAGCCACTAGATTCCAGATGTTACCATGATGCCAACCTGACTTCCCTGGTCAGACAACACCACCAATGTGTCCTGGAACCCTGCCTCCCTAGATCCTTGCCCCACTTGGGATAGATAGAGACAGGCTGGGAGTATGGATTGGCCTGCCAACACCCATGTTCAGTGGGTAAATAATTACAGAAGCCAGACCTCCCACCTTCTGCACCCCATAATAACCCTGGGCCCATACTCCCAGAGAGATAAAGAATAGGAAAGCTTTCAAGGAAGGGGATAGGATACAGAATTCTAGTGGTGGGAACTGTGTGGAAATATACCCCTCTTATCCTATAGTTTTGCCAATATTTCCATTTTATAAATAAAAAATTAAAAAGATAAATAAAAATAAAATAATCAACAATAACAACAAAACACACAAAAAAAACCTTTACTCCAGATACACAGATATGCACCACTACCATTTATAATAACAGTACCATTTATAATAACAAAACTAGAGACAACCTAGTAAAACTCCTAGTAAAAAGGAGAATAACTTATGGTGTGGTCATACAATAACACAGTTGCTCTAAAAAACAAGGAACATAAGTCTGTACAAATGGAAAAGGAGGTCTGGAATTTTGTTCAGTAAAAAGGTATAAATAGGGAGTTGGGCGGTAGCGCAGCAGGTTAAGCACAGGTGGTGCAAAGCGCAAGGATCCCGGTTCGAGCCCCTGGCTCCCCACCTTCAGGGGTGCCGCTTCACAGGGTTGAAGCAGGTCTGCAGGTGTCTCTCTTTCCCCCCTCTCCATTTCTCTCTGTACTATCCAACAACAACGACAACAACAATAATAACTACAACAATAAAACAAAGGCAACAAAAGGGAATAAATAAATAAAGTACTTTTTAAAAAAGGTATAAATATAAAGCATCAAGTATAGTATGATCTCCTTAATGAATACTTAAAACACTTTTTACAGTAAAAAAAAAAACTCATAATCTGGGAGGGTAAACTCAAAACTGCAGATAATCTCATAATGACATGTGGTAGGATCATGGATATTTCTTCCAAAACAATCTATTTTTGTAATGTTTGATTTTTACATGTGACTAAGAGAAAAAGGAATAGGGCTCAAGTGGAAGATTATAAAGACATGGCTGGTCATTTGTTCTAGTTTGTTTTCAATTAGTTGTATATAGAATTTTACATAATTCATGTCAAGTGAGATTGTTTTTAAATAATGTAAGGTGAAAAGATAAAAACATATATATTACATGCAAATTAACGTGTAATCCTATCAATAGCTGTCACTCAAATGAGTAGTTAGCTTCCTAAATATACAACTGTACTAATTTGTGTTTGAAAATTTAAAATTTATCTTATAAGTTTTAGTCAAGATTTTAAGGTAGTAAAGAAATGAAATAACATATTCCTTTTTTTTCACCCCCTCCCCAACATCTTAAACAGCTATAGCATAGCTATTTCTAGTAGCTTCTATAGAAACTCTTTAAAGGGCTGGGAAGATAGCATAGTGGTTATGCAGAAAGATTTTCAGCCTGAAGCTATGAGGTCCCAGGTTCAGTCCTCTGGCTGAGCAGTGCCCTGGTTAAAACAAATAAATAAACTTCATTAAAAAAAAAAAGCCCACCTACATGGGGAAAGCTTCATAAGTGGTGAAGCAGGGCTGCAGGTAGATACCTATCTCTCACTCTCTCTATCTCCCCATTCTCTATCAATTTCTGTCTGTCTCTATCCAATAATTAAATATCAATACTAAAAATACTAAATACTAAAAATTAACAAATAAATAAAAATGTTATTTATGGGGCTGGATGGTGGCACATGTAGTAGAGCTGACACATTAAAGTGCTCAAGGACCTGAGTTCAAGCCCCAGGCCCCACCTGCAGAGAGGGAAGCTTCAGAAAAAGTGAAACAGTACTGAAGGTGTCCCTCTTTCTACCTCTCTATCTCCCCTTTCCCTCTCAATTTCTCAGTCTTTATCCAAAAATAAATATGTAAAAAATATATATATATAAGAAGACTGAAAATTAAAATTGTAGCTCTAGTGACAATAGGTGTAGCTAGCAGCTTAAATAGAAATTAATCTTGCTTACATTGTATCTGGTTAGAAAAAGTTATGGAATAGTACCATTCTCTAACATGTCACAACATGGACAAGTGCAATCAAATGTAAATATCTAGTATGATTTACAGTACAGGATGTGTTCTTCTATTATTTGAGATTTGAACAACTTCCTACCTACTCTCAAAAATGCAAAAGTAACACACCATAAGAACTCAGAAGGGCCTGAGAACACTAGTCATGGAAATCTTAAGTCCTTATATATAGTGCAGCCTATGCTTATATACTACAAAGAAATACTGATTTTTTTTTTTTTTTTTTAGTCATCACCAAGGGTTCACTGCTCAGGGGTGACTTCTTCAGGTAGTGAGAGAGACAGAGACAAAGAGGCAGAGATAGAGAGAGAGACAGTAGAAGCACATTATGCAAGTGAGCGAACACGGTCAGGCTGGAGTAGTGGTTCTGCCTGTGGACTCTGAGACAGGCAAGTCAGCTAATTTAATGAGCCCAGAGTAATATCTACTCCATAAGAGAACTGACAGCATGATTCCAGTTGTGCCTGGTATCCTGCTCTTCTCAATTTTTAAATAAATTCCTATATATTTTTTAAGTTGATATATAAAACGTGATAGGAAAAAAGTTGAGACTGATTAGGCATTGATTAATAAATGAAAACTGAGAAATGTTTTTATGAATGTCTCTCCTGCTAAATCTCCTGAGAAGGACTGATAGATTATAATAGAGGGAATTTGGTCAAATATATGAGAGTTCCTGGTGGTAAAAGCTAGTGAAGCTGTTCTTTTAGCTTAGTGGCAAGTATGAGACAGCTTGAAAACCTGAAAATATATTCCTGCCAATTGCTTTTTTACATCAAAAGCTTTCTAAATCAATGATAAGCTATCTGCACCGAGAAGGCTATGGAATAACCTCAAGTTGTATATGCAGTCCTTATGTAGAAAATAAGCATGGCTCATATGGCATATTGCTATTCTCTATTTTAGAACTAGCACAGGAACCATGTGATGTGTTCATTGCTATGGTAACTATGTTTCAGTAGTGAACAGGAGAGCAAATGGGCATGTCAAACATGTATGAATTGTCAATATATAAATAATAGCTGCCCTGGAGCTGCAACAATCTCAAATTCCTTGTTGCACGACTAACCAGAAGAAAATTCTATCCTTTCTACTTTTTTTTTTTTCATAAATGAGGTTAACAAGCCTTTACTGCACTAATGTCTTCCCCATTCAAAAACAAAACACACCCAAATGAACAGTAGTGTTTTTGCTTCCAGGGTTTCAGTTGCTTCAAAAAGAATGTTCACCACCATCATCATTAATTCTATTATTAATTAGAGATATAAGCTTCTTTTAAAAAAAAGTTTGTGTAATGTTTTATGTAATATAAGGATAAATGACACCCCTGTCTTGGCTAGTATGAAAAATATTCTGCCCTTCATTTCAAGGGGTGTATATGACTAATACAGATTTTAAGGTTGTCCATAAAGGGATTATTATACTTGATTCCACTACCTTTTAAGATGGCAGGGTATTTGTAAACTTCTCAGTGCCCCCTAGGATACAAACTAAATGCCTTCATTTGTTTTCTTTGGTCTCAACTTGAAGTTAAGAAAATGAAGAGTAAAACTAAAAATCTCATTAGTCATTTATAACCAGTTGACAATGTAGTTGTAAAAACAGTCATGAAGGTGAGTTAAACTCAGATATATATATAAAAAAACAAATATAAATAATATATTTTAAAGGTAAACAAACAAACATTCAGATAACCAGAGTTTAGGATTAAGATAAACTTCTATTAGCTCCCTGTGTTTCAGTTTCTTTGATAGTACTTCCACTAGAGAATTGTAGTGAGAATTCAGTGATATAATTGTTATTTCTTTTTTAAAATTTTATTTATTTTCCCTTTTGCCCTTTTGTTGCCCTTGTCTTTTTATTGTTGTTGTAGTTATTATTGTTGTTGTTATTGATGCCGTTGTTGTTAGATAGGACAGAGAGAAATGGAGAGAGGAGGGGAAGACAGAGAGGGGGAGAGAAAGATAGACACCTGCAGACCTGCTTCACCGCCTGTGAAGCAACTCCCTTGCAGGTGGGGAGCCCGGGGCTCGAACCAGTATACTTATGCCGGTCCTTGAGCTTTGCACCACCTGCTATTAACCCGCTGTGCTTCCGCCCAACCCCCATAATTCTTATTTCTAAGCACTTTTTTTTTCAAAAAAATCTTAATTTAGCTATTTATTTATCGAATAGACAGAGAGAAATTTAGAGGGAAAGAGGAGATCAAAAGGCAGAAGGACCCCTGTGTGGGTTCCTCATAGGACCTTGCCCTCAACTTGGATCAACAATGGTAGAGAATGTTCCATCCTCCAAAGGGAGGATGGACAACATACTCTATGCTACACCTGAGGAAGGTGAATAAATATTGGGGCAGCTTGGAATATTCCTACTCATGACCACAGAATGTGAGCTCAGATCTACAGGGATGCAGAGGTCACATAGGCTCCTAAACTGAATATGGGCCCCAGATCAGATCAAATCGATGGGGTTTACAGTCAACAATATTTATACTCCTTTCCCATATTAAAGAGCTACTCTATTCCCTGATCCAGCTTTCTGTTCCTTTTTCAGACATGATATCATCTCCCCAGACAATAACTTGGATCCACCTGCATATCAGATTTCAGGCTCAGGGAAAACAACAACAACAACAAACTAGTATAGCCACAGGCCCTTTAGAATATAACTAAAATATGCCTACTAGCTATCTACAAAATGGAGGACCCCCCAAATTCTTCATCTGCACTATTGCAGACTTTAGGTCCATAATTGTTCAATAATTTGTATGTTAACTCTCTTTTCAGCTACCGAGTTCCATGATGCCAACCAGACTTCCCTAGACAGACAACCCTACTAATGTGTTCTGGAGCTTTGCTTCCCCAGAGCCCCACCCTACTAGGGAAAGAAAGAGACAGGCTGGGAGTATGGATCAACCAGTCAACACCCATGTTCATCAGAGAAGCAATTACAGAAGCCAGACCTTCCACCTTCTGCATCCCACAATGATCTTGGGTCCATACTCCCAGAGGGATAAAGAATAGGAAAGCTATCGAGGAGGGGATGGGATACGCAGATCTGGTGGTGGGAATTGTGTGGAGCTGTAACCCTCTTATCCTATGGTTTTGTCAATGTTTCCTTTTTATAAATAAAAAAAAATTAATTTTTTTAAAAAGGGAGGACAGAGAAAGACACTTATAGCACTGCTCTGAAACTTTCCCCCTGCAGGCAGGGATGAGGAGCTTGAATCCTGGTTCATATGCACTGCAATGTGCTCTCAACTGGAATACCACCGCACCCCTCACCCCCAAGCTAATTCTTATAATGGTACTTAGCCATTCTAATAAAAATAGTCATTGTGAATCTGTCTTCAGTATAAATTGTGTTCTAAATAGTTCACAGTGCCATTATTGTTTGGTTATATTAATACAATAGGTTCCTTGAGCTTCCTGCACCTTACCTTCTTAGCTTTCAGCAATAATAAGACATTGGGAGGCCAGGGAAACAGATGAGTGGTTATTCAAAAGGCCTTCAGCCCGGGGACTTCAAGGACCCAGGTTTCAATGCTATGCACCACCATAAATCACAGCTGAGCAGTGCTCTGATCTCTTTTTATTCTCTGTATTTTTCTCTCATTGAAATAAAAATCACAAAAAATTAAAAATGAAAACAAAGATATTGAGGAATTTTAAGTAATTACCACCACTAGATCTATATTTTGGCATAGTATCAGCACGTTTAGTAAACTGGAATAGGGGTGAGCTGGTGTACTAGGCATTTTGCACAGTCATATAATTTCTTCTCCTAGTCCTTTTCTTTCTCCACCTTCTCCTTCTGCCACTAGGGTTTTCACTGGGGCATGGTGCCTGCACTGTGAATCTACCATTACTGCCTGCTAGCTTTTTCCTTGTTTTCTTCTTTCTCCTTGATAGGACAGATAGAAATTGAGAGGGGAGAGGGAGAGAGAAAGAGAGACTCCTGAAGCACTGCTTCACTGCTCATGAAATAGTCTCCCCACCAAGATGGGAAGGTACACAATGGGGATTGAACTGAGGTCCTTGTGCACGGTACTGTGTACACTCAACTAAGTCTGCAACCATCTGGCCCCAAATAATCATTCTTAAAGACATTACCTTGGTCATTAAGTATTGTAAGATATCAACATTAGTGTTTTATATTTTTTGTTGTTGCCGCGAGGGCTTCACCACTTTGGACCATATATTTCAGATAGAGAGAGCCAGAGAAAGAGGCAAACATATTATAGCACAATGCTTCCCCAATGCAACTGGGGGCCAGGCTCTAACCCTTGGGGTGAGCTAAATGGTTGGGCTACAGTATTGATATTTTAATTAATTCACTTGATTGTGCTTATTAACATCTATTTGAATCTCAATCTACAACATACTATGTTCTAATGTAAAGCATTTCTTTAAAAGTAAATGTGTATCAAGACATAATATAACAAGATCAATCATGATGATATGAGGCTGCTTCTTTTTCCTAATTCCTTTATTCTTTTTAAAATTTAGTAATGGTTTACAAGATCATAAAATTACAGGGGTATAGGGAGTCTGGCAGTAGCGCAGAGGGTTAAGCACACATGGCGTGAAGTGCAAGGCCTGCTTAAGGATCCCAGTTCAAGCTCCAGCTCCTAGGGGAGTCGCTTCACAGGAGGTGAAGCAGGTCTGCAGATGTCTATTGTTCTCTCCCCCTCTCTTTCTTCCCCTCCCCTCTCTATTTCTCTCTGTCCTATCCAACAACAACAACATTAAAAAACAAGGGCAGCAAAAAGGGAAAATAAATTTAAGAAAATTAAAAAAAAATTACAGGAGTATAATTTCACATCACACCCTTCACCACAGTTTATGTCCTCCCCCCAAACCACCATAGTTTTAAAAAATATATATATGTTTTTTTAAAAAAAGTATTTTATTTACTTTATTTCTGAGAGAGATGCAGAGAGAGAAAGACACAGAGGCAAATACCAGAGCACTGCACAGCTCTGGCTTATTGTGGTATGGGAGATTGAACCTGGGTCTTCAGAGTCTCAGGCATGAGAGTCTCTTTGCATAACCATTATGCTATCTACCCCCTGCCCACCACCAGTTTTTACAAAGTCTTAGGGACAGTTTGGCTTTCTTTCTTTCCTTCTTCATGTGATTCAATTCACACATTTACGTATGTGTGACACTACCCTGTAGTTGCATTTCATTGAAATGAAGGGCATTTGGTAACAGATATAAACTATAGCTGAGTCCTTGAACACAAAGAACTGAAGGATAAAATTTTAACTTTTCCTCTTCTCCCCTTCAGTCACCTCTCTTTAAATGCAGAGTCAAGGGTGGGAAGTTATGCACTTGCTATCCAAAAGATTTTTATGCCTGAGATTCCAGGGTTTCAGGTTCAATCCCAGTTATGGACATAAATCAGAAAAATTGCTTGGGTAAAAAGAAGAAATAAGAAAATAAGCAGAAAGAGAGAAAGAAGGAAAGAAAGGAAGGAAGAAGGAAAGGAAGGGAAGATGGGAGGGAGAGAAAGAGAATGAGAGATGAAAAATAGATACTAAAGGATAAACTCAAGGTCATTTGATTACATGTTATCACTGAGATGGGTGTGAGACTGTCTTAAGGATAAGCTAGCAAAGACTCAAGTTTCGACAATAGGCACGCATGGAAAAATTAATCTTCATCTACACTTGCATCATACACTAAAATTCTATAGCGCACATAAATGCAAAATGGTAAAAATCTATGACCAAGGGGGCTGGGCAGTAGCGCAATGGGTTAAGCACACATGGCACAAAGTGCAAGGACTGATCCCGGTTCAGTAAGGATCCCGGTTTGAGCCCCTGGTTCCCCACGTGTGTGTGTGTGTGTGTGTGTGTGTGTGTGTGTGTGTGTGGTCGCTTCACAACTGTTGAAGCAGGTATCTATCTCTTTCTTCCCCTGTATTCCCCTCCTCTCTCAATTTCTCTTTGTCCTACCCAACAATGACAGAAATAATAATAATAACGATAAATAACAAGGGCAACAAAAGGGAAAAATTAGCCTCCAGGAGCAGTAGACTTATAGTGAAGGCACCGAGACCCAGCAATAACCCTGGAGGCACAAAAAGGGAAAAAAAAATATCTCTGACCAAAAAAAAAAAAAAAAAGGGGGGGGGGTGCAAAAAATAGTGACAGATAGATACAGCTATAAAATGACCATATCTGTAACCTTGGAAGGGGTTGGGGTTACAGAACTCTGGTGGTGGGAATGGTGTGGAATTATGTCCTTACTATCTTACAATTTTGCAAATCACTATTAAGTCACACACACACAAAAAGAATATACCTGGTCTTGTCTCTAGTTACTGGCACAGGATTTCAAAACATCTTGGAATTTCCTAAGTGATATGAGTCTTAATGAGGTAACTCCCAGTAGGTCCCTGGATAGTATCACAGTGGTGGCTGGAATTTTGGAAAAGTCTAATTCTCCAAAGATAGGGGAACTTGGAGACTCACGAGGCCAATTATTTATCCCTCATGAAACCAAAACTTTACAACATTGTAGTAATAATACTGCAATGGAAAAAAAGCAACACAAGACTCTGGACGCTGAAGTTGATTAGAGGTTTCCTGAACAATCAACCTGTTCAAGGACAGTAATAGGCTTTGACTCTAAAGGGGAGAGCCTCATCTGACAATGTAGGCAAGTACCTAAGTGAACTATTTTGTCAGCCCTGCTTACCCAGAAGCTCTTCATAGAATGCTCCCTCCCTCTTTCTATCTCATTTGGCTGTTCCTGAATTGTACTTTTACAATTAAGCATAGTACTTTTTTTAGAGTTTTGTGAGTCATCTATGCCAACTCACAGGGTTACAGGAATCCCTGAGCATGTAGCAAAGTTAGTTACACATGCAGGCAGGCTGACAACCTTCAAAGTTTGGCTGGAAGTTGAGGTAGGGTCAATCTTGTGGCAAAACGGACCCTTAAACATGTGTGATCTGGGAACAATTTCAAGTATTATTGTCCAGCACATCCAGTTGGGTGAAAACAAAGGTAAAAGATAATGACCAAGGAAGACCAAAGGACGTAAACATGTATTTGGATATTGTCAGCTAATAGTAATGTGTACATCACTGAAACACTGAGTGAATTTTCCAAACATAAAAATAATAGGGCTGGACATTTCTTAGTAAAAAAAAAAAAAAAAAGTCATTTCAGTTGGGAGAAAAAGTAAATCAGAACACTGCTCCAGCATATATGGTAATAGTGAATTTGGAACTTCTTATATTTGAGGTCTATGCTTTACTGCTGACCCACTTGCCAGGCCTATTTTTCTGTCTCCATGCATGTCTACACAGGTTTATTCATACTGTCCTAAGATATATAAATTTAGGGTTGTCATTCAAATTCAAAAGCCAGACTAATAGTCTAAGTAATATATAATTTTCCGTTTTAAGAAGGGAAAAAGAAGGCATTGAAATAGAATAAAGGAGACTGCTCAACACTTCACAAATCTAAGAAGTCTGTTTCCATGATTTACGCAAAGGAAAAAGGTTTATTGATACATGTTGTACAACATGGGAAAGAAGGTTTTTACCCCTCAAATCATTCCAATCCCTGTTGAATCATGGTTGTTTTTTAAATTCCCCAGGTTGGTAGGTGGAACTTGGAATCCTGAGACCTGAATTCTCATGATTATTTTTTTCTTTCTAAGGTCATTTCTCACCAAAGGAAGATTGGCAAGACCAAAGTGTACCCTAACCTCTCTTAATTTTTCCTTAAGAGTTTAAAAATTAACATTCAAAAACATTATTAAACTACAGGCTAATTTTAATGTAATATATAATACACAAAAGTGTCAAGATAAGGATCAATATATTATTGCTTACAAAAAACACTCATTGTCTTATTACCAGTTTCACCACTCTAAGTTGACTCTTCTTTTAAAAATATGTTGTGTATATATTATGCAGTTATTTTTATTTATTTTTTTATTGCCATCAGGGATATCCCTGGGGCTTGGTGCCTACACTATGAATCAACTGCTTCCATTTTTTTTTTTCTTATTTTATCTGATAGAATAAAGAGAAACTGAGATAGGAAGGGGAGACAGAAAGATAGACACCTATAGAACTGCTTGATCACTTGTAAAGTGCCTCCCTGCAAGCGGGGAGTGGGACTAACACCTGGGTCCCGGTGCACGGTGATGTGTGTGTTCAATCAGGTGCACCACTGCCTGGACTTCTGAGTTGACTTCTTCTTTTTTTTTTATTTAACAGGGAAAGAAAGAGGGAAACAAACCACAGCATCAGCTGGCAAAATAGTTCATCAGGATAGTGCACTTATTTTGCCATTTGACCTAAATTTGAGTCCACCCTCTTTGGTGCTGTGGTGTCTTTTTTCAGATACACAGAAAGATAGGGGTAAGGAGTGGTAAAGACATTGGTGTAATGCCTTTTTCAAATTCAGAAAGACAGACTGGAGAATCTTCCTTCAATAAGGTGAAGGCTGGGTTCAATTCCAAGTCCCACATGGCAGTGTAGGTTCATTTCCCAAGTGAGCTATTTTGCCAGTCCTACGTAAAGTATTTTAAACTAATCAATTATACTTTAAAGTAGTAAGAAAGTTGAGTTTGGAAGATGAAATCTTAAGTCTTTCTAAGATAAGAGTGATGATGAAGATGATCATATTTTTAAAATTTATTAATTTATTTACTTGTTTGTGGGGGGAAGTGAAGGGGAAGATGCCTAATGTATATTAAGTACATATTATTTGTTAGACAGTAGGGATATAGTGAACAACAAAAGTTCACTGGGAATGAACACATTCTACTGTGTGAAATAAAACACATGAACACGTATCTAATGCCAAAATGCCAGGAATAACATTTTTAAGATGGCTAAATAAATAGGAGTGGTGGAGGAAACAGGAGGTGAGAAAGTGTGAGGGAGATAACATTTTCATGGAGTTTTAATGAATAAGAACTTTGAGAGAAGTGGAGAGAATTAGAGATAAAGACAGAGGGATTAGAGATAAAGACAGAGGGAATAACTTATGAAAAGATTCCAAGGCAAAAATATACATGGTGCATACTGGAAAAAAGAACTGTTAAATAATAACAGAGAAAGCACTGTTTGTAGGGATGAAGTAGATAAGTAGAAAAGTGTAGGGCCAGAAAATGAAACTAAAACATACATGGTGATTCATTCATATTTCTGTAATGCTTTTCCCCTTACCAAAGCATTAGTTTGCTTTGGCTTGTGACGGTACCTCAGGCTGTCTGCTACTGATGGTTCTATCTACCCAGCCTTCCTATAATGCTAGTAAACAAACAAACAAAACTAAGATCAAAGAGTTTTCAAAGTTTCTACTATATAGAAAGATCAATTTTTATTTCATGGATTATTTTCAATGTGTGAAAGAATAAACTAATGAAGTCTGAATCATGTTACATTAGTAATTCAATGTAATTCTTGCATCAAATACATTTCTGAAATGCAGCTACAAATTTGTTCTTCTAATGAAAGATACTTGATGGCAATGCCTTAAAAACAGTGATAGCCAAATGTTTAACTAGTTCCAGCAGAACGAAGCATTCATTCACATGCAATGCTGGTAGAAATGGACAGTTATAACTCTTCTGGAGAGGAATTTGTTGACATGTGACAAAGCTACATATGCACTTATCCTTTGACCCAACAATTCCACTTCTAGGAATTCATCCTGGAGTAACATTTCTCACACAAAAACATGCATGCATGATAACATTAATTAAAACTATATTTACCTACAAAATACTGGAAAAATGTTCATGTCCATATACAAAAGAGTGACTAAATAAACTATGACAAATTCACACAGTGTGAATAAAAATGGAATTAAAAAATGAAGATTTAAAAAAAAAAAAATGAAGAAGATTTAAAAAAAAAATTCATGCTTTCTTGTACTGCATTGAAAAGTTTTAAAAGTAAATTAGAGATTAGGCCTAGAAGAATAACACTTTTTTTTAAAGTGATTTAATATTGGTTTACAAAAGGAATGATACTTCTGAGTAGACTTTTTGTATAGTTTTGATATGAAGAAACACATAAATGTTCTTCACATACTTAAAAAATAAAGAAATTAAAGGTGTTGGGAAAACCAAATGTAATATAAACAATAACAAATGTGTCTAATTTTATAATTAAGTAACACAACTACCTGAGAGGCTAGAAGGGAAAGGGACTAACTTCAATACTTTTAAAATGTATTTTGAGGGGCCAGGAGATAGCTAACTAGTCTAACTGGGAGTAAAGCACTGGGTTCTAGTGCCAGCACCAGATGAGAACATGTGAATGACACTAAAAGTTCCGTGCATGATGGAGATCTCATAGCTTCTCTCCTCTCTCCTTTTGCTCTCTCCCTCAAAAACAAAATAACAGGAAATTAGGAAATGGAGGTTTCTTGGCACTGCACTCCATGCATGAGGCCCTGGGTTCATTTCTGGACGCAGAATTAAAAAACCAAAAAAGTAGGTGGGGTCAGGTGGTGGTACACCTGGTTGAGAGCAAACATTACCATGCATAAGAAACTTGATTCGAGCCCCTGCTCCCCACCTGCAAGGAGGATGTGTCATGAGTGGTGACGCAGGTCTGCAGTTGTCTCCCCCCCCCCACTTTCCCTTCCTCTCAATTTCTCTCTGTCCTATTAAACAGAAGAAGAGGAGGAAGAAGCCGCTAAAACTTTGACTAGGTACTGAAAGATCAACCATAGAAATGCTCTACACAAATACTGAACTCTAGTTCATAATCTGATTTTCCAAATTTGAGATGATCAATTTGTTCTTCACACCAAGAGGTAGTTGTATAGGAATCTAGGATGCATATCTCGGTGCTTCCTACTTAAGGTCTCTCACATGTTTGCAGCCAATGTGTGGCTCAGGGCTGCAGCCATTTTTTATCTGAGGGATAAAACATTTGCTTCCAAGTGCATTATTATTATATTTGGTTGCTGGTATACCTAATGCCCTAGGACTGGGGACATCAGAGTGAGGGTTTGAAAACAGCAAGGGAGGGAAAACAACAGAGACATCACAGCAAATTTGTAATCTAATTATGGAAATGAGGTATCAGTTTTGCCAAGTCACTAGATCCAGCCCCATAGTCAGTGAGAGGGCACTACTAAATATCCTGTTTTGAAGGACAGGATCAGTGAGAGGGCATTTTTTTTCTTTTATAACTTATGATATATTTTATTAGTGATTTAATATTGATTTGTAAAATTATAAGGTATTAGGGGTATAATTCCATAATGTTCCCACCAGAGTTCTATGTCCTCATCCCCTCCATTGGAAATTGGAATAGTTCTCCCTAGGTTGCAGATATGGGTTGGCTTTCTATCTATAACTCAGTATCTTTATCAATATCCATTTGCCCATTTTTTTCCTATAGACCTGCCTTCACTTTTGAAGGGGCATTTTCAAGACTGCATTATCCCTCCCACATGAAAAACATACTCAACTTCTCCCATGGGTGGTTTGCAATACTGAAACCATGTTATATGTATTTTAGACTTAAGCAAGTAAGTCATTAAAATTACAGATAATGAAAGCCAGGTTTCTAACTGTCAAAAAAGAAAAAAAAAAGGAAAATGAAGAATGTTAGTTTTAACCCTGATGTCGGATTATGTTTCTGTCCTCACAAATTTTAATATAAATATAAAAAGCCTGGTTGCCTGTATAGCAACTAGGGGTTTGCAGTTAAGTGTTTGCCTAGTAGTGACTGTAGCACCAAGGTCAAGTGAACTTGGGTAGTGATCAATGTTATGAAGTCATGAGGCCCCTATACTCTGAGATCAGCGACTTACAAGTGCCTGGCAGTAACAAAGTATGTTTGAATGTGAAAGGAAGTTAAAGTCAGAATCCCAGGTGGTAAAATAGTATACACTCCAGGGGTTGGTAGAGAGCAGTCTAGTAGATTGTGGGTCAGCAAGGGAGCACATCTGGCAATGGAGTCCCCTTGCTAGCTGGCTATGGTTTGGAAGGTCTGCAAGATGCCTGCTGGCTGTAAAAGTGTAGCTTCTTTACTAGCAGTTACATGTGGGCTGCTGATGGCAGTGGCTGTGTGCTAAAACTTGATAAATCTCTCTTATTTCCCAAGTGAAACTAGTTACTTGCTACGGGAAAGTAAATCTCTTCTCTACCCCGTCCCACAACTGTGAAGAATATACTCTAATATAAACCCCCCCCCCCCCATCATGCCTATGCTTCTCAAGGCTGCAGAGATTTGCACTATGGTGCCTAATATAAAAACCAGCATTCTAGTTGGTTTACATATAGAAGGATACTGGGATTGGGATGCCACGGGAAATCTTAGCCCCTGCTCTCCAGAGTAAAGTTCTACACCTTAGTGATCTCCTCCTGACTTCAATTTATTGTATAGTCTGTGGTGGGGGTTTTTTCTTGGTGAGGATCCCTGAGCTCTGACCATTTGGACACCCTCCTTTAGTCCTTTGCTGTGGAAGTTTCTTTGCAGGTTGATATATATTTTGGTATAGTTTTGCTGTGATTTCAGGAGGAGACAGACACAGGTTCATCCTATTTGGGTACTGCCCACTGTTTCTGGTCTTTTCGATATATGCCATTCTCACAAGTGTACAAATGTGAGATAAAAATCTCATTGTGGTTGTAAATTTCATTTTCTTGATAATCAGTAATGATGAACATAATTTCATGTACATGTTGACCAACTGTAGGTCTTCCTTGAAGGAGTGTCTATTCAAATCTTCTGCCCAAAAATTGATTGGTTGTTTGTTTGTTTTTTCTGTTGTTGTTGAGCTGTTTGAGTTCTTTATCTAATTTTGGTAATAACCCCTGATCATTCTTATCTATTTTTGGCACGATGTACAAATATTTTTTTCCAACTCAGTAAGGTATCGTTGGTACCTCAGGTGTGAAAGTCTTTTTATTTAACCATTATGCTATCCCCCCAGCCTTTCAGTGAGGTTATTTTTTCTTTTTAACATGAAGCATGTTACTTTTGTATTTGCTTTTTTGCCTCCAGGGTTATTGCTGGGGCTCGGTGCTTGCACTATGAATCCACTGCTCCTGGAGGCCATTTTTTTCCTGCTTTGTTGCCCTTGTTGTTACCCTTGTTGTTGTCATTATTACTGTTGTTGTCATTGCTGTTGTTGTTGGATAATAGGACAGAGAGAAATGGAGAGAGGAGGAGAGACAGAAAGGGGGAGAGAAAGATAGACACCTGCAGATCAGCTTCACTGCCCATGAAGCAACCCCGCTGCAGGTGGGGATCTGGGGGCTCGAACTGGGATCCTTCTGCTCGTTCTTGTGCTTTGTACCATGTCCGACCCCCAATTTTTGTATTTTTTACTCTCATTTATTTCCCTTGATACTGGAGTTGTGTCCCCAAAGACATCACTAAGGCCAATGACATGAAATGTATTGCATCTATTTCCTTCTATGTATCATGTGGTTTTAGCTTCTACACTTAAATCTTTAATACATTAAAAATATGTATTAATTTAATGAGAGATTAGAACACCACTCAACTATATGGAGTTCCTGAGATTAAACCTGTGGTCTCAAGTATAGAAGAAATACATGCTGAACCGTTTCCTTGATTGTTACACATTTAATGCAACTTGAGTTAATTTTTGTGTGTGGTGTAATATAGTGGTCTAGTTTCATTATTTTGAATATAGCTGCCTAGTTTCCAAACAACTATGTTGAAGAGACTTTTCTTTCTTTGTTGTATGCTATTGACTCCTATGTTGTAAATTATCCTCCATGTATTCATGGGTTTATTTATTTTCTCCTCCTTCCGCTCGGCCCTTACATACCTCTTCTTCATGGGCTTATTTTTCAGCTATAGATTTTATTTCATTGAGCTGTGTCTACTTTAATGCCAGTACCATACTGTTTTGTTTGGTATAAGTTTAAGTTACAGTCTGATGTTGCAGAACACAATACCTTCAATCATTTTCTTAGGATTACTCTGACTATTCAGGGTCTTTTTGGTAAACAAATAAACAAAACAGTAATGTTTGTTCTATTTTCTTAAAGAATAGGATAATATTAAAGCTGCATATTACTTTGGATAAAATAACCAAGCTGACAATCTGTAACTAGACCAATGTTTAGCACCATACACCAAAAATAGTTCTAATGAATCAAAGACCTGCATAGATCTGAAACTATAGAACACATAGAATAAAACAACAATAAACTACTGGAGGAAATTGACATGAAAAATGTTTGCAGGCTCAACCACGTGGAATGTGAAATGAACATAAGACTAAATGGAACTACATCAAACTAAAAAGCTCCTACACGTCCAAAGCAAACTACACAAGGAAAAAGAGACACACCAGTAATTGGGAGATTTCTGCACATCACACATCTGACAAGTGATGAATAACAAACACTTATAAAGAAATTATACAGCTGAACAAATGATACTCCTATTTTTCCTCTTAATTTGTTCTATGTATATATAAATGCAATAGATTTTTTGCAAATAGATTTGGAGCATCCCACTTTACTGATATAATGATTTTAATATAAAAACTAGGTTTTAAAATATACTCCAGTGCTACTTCTACAGTCACATATTTTTATTAGAATAAGCTCATTTCATTAAATAAACTGGAGAAATCAAGGTATCAGGCCACCCTATCATCTGGGGCCCTAGTAGGGGAGTCCTAAGATTCCCAAACAGACATGACGGGCCTAGACCTCGAATAGATCCCTCTCTCCATTGTTAATGGTCCTCTCTATCAGAAAAAACACAAGAGACCCCTCTGTGGGCCCCCATAGGACCTTGCCCTCAACGTGGATCAACAACAGTAGAGAATGTTCCATCCTCTGAAGGGAGGCTGGACAATATACACTATGTTCCACCTGAGGAAGATGGGTCCTGAAATGGGGCAGCTTGGAACATTCCTACTCATGACCACAAATGTGAGCTCAGATCTACAGGGATGCAGAAGTCACATAGGCTCCTAAGGTGAATATGGGACCCAGATAACATCAAATCAATGGGGTCTACAGTCAACAATATTTATACATCTTTCCCATATTTGGGATCTACTCTCTTTCCTGATCGAGCTTTTTTTCTTTTCTTTTCCAGCCATGACATCATCTCCCCAGACAATAACTTAGATCCACCTGCATGTCAGATGTCAGGCTTAGGGAAAAAAACACACAAAAAACTAGTATAGTCATGGGCTTTTTGGAATATAACTAAAATAGGACTACTAACTATCTACAAAATGAGAACCCCCCCCCCCAATTCTTCATCTGCACTATTCCAGCCTTTAGGATCATGATTAGTCAACAATTTTTTTGGCTTTATATGTTAACTCTTTTTTTTTTCAGCCACCAGGTTCCAGATGCTAACATGATACCAACCGAACTTACCTGGGCAGACAACTTCACCAATGTGTCCTGGAGTACCCCTTCTCCAGAACCCCGCCCCACTAGGGAAGAAGGGAGACAGGCTGGGAGTATGGATCAACCTGCCAATGCCCATGTTCAGCGGGGAAGCAATTACAGAAGCCAGACCTTCCACCTTCTGTACCCCATAATGACCCTGGGTCCATACTCCCAGAGGGATCAAGAATAGGAAAATGTGGTTCTGGGAGGTGGCGCAATGAAAAAACCTTGGACTCTCAAGCATGAGGTTCCAAGTTCCATTACCAGCAGCACATGTGCCAGAGTGATGTCTGTTTTTTTCTCTCTCTCTTCTTAACTTTCTCATAAATAAAATCTTTAAAAGAAAAAAAGGGAGTCGGGCGGTGGCTCAGTGGGTTAAGCGCACGTGGCGCAAAGCGCAGGGACCGGCGTAAGGATCCCAGTTCGAGCCCCCGGCTCCCCACCTGCAGGGGAGTCGCTTCACGGGCGGTGAAGCAGGTCTGCAGGTGTCTGTCTTTCTCTCCCCTCTCTCTCTGTCTTCCCCTCCTCTCTCCATTTCTCTCTGTCCTATCCAACAACAAAGCAACGTCAACAATGGCAATGATAACCGCAAGGAGGCTGCAACAACTAGGGCAACAAAAAGGGGGAAAAATGGCCTCCAGGAGCGGTGGATTCATGGTGCAGGCACCGAGCCCAGCAATAACCCTGGAGGGAAAAAAAAAAAGAATAGGAAAGCTATCAGGGGATGGGATGGGATACAGAGTTCTCATGGTGGGAATTGTGTGGAGTTGTACCCCTCTTATCCTATGGTTTTTGTCAGTGTTTCCTTTTTTATAAACAAAAAAAAAAAGCAAAGGCATTACACAGATTCCCAATAAATCATTACTAAATGGATTAAATACTGTTTAAAGCCACAATAAATATTTCTATTTTCTCTGTAATATATATGTGTATATATTAAATATGAACTTTAAGTATGAAGTCATTACTTTTATATTATGGCATACTAGACAACAGTGAAATAGTCATTGATTTTTTCCTACAGTAATAGAAACAATATAAACAGTATTTGAAAAACTAAACAACATGGAAAGGCATTACTTTATGAAACAGGATTATCTCTATCTCCATTTAAGCAAAAAAAGACTTTCACACCTGAGGTTCCAAAGTCCTAGATTCAGTCTCCTTACTACCTTAAGCCTGAGCTAAACAGTGCTCTGGGTCTCTTTCTCTCTCTCTCTCTCTCATTAAAATGAAATATATAGGGGCTGGGTGGTGGCTCACATGGTTGAAATCCACATTACAGTGTACAAGGACACAGCTTCAAGCCCCTGGCCCCCACCTGAAGGCAGAAAGCTTCACAAGTGGTGAAGCAGTGGTGTAGGTGTCTGTCTCTTTTCTTCTCAACCCCCTCTCAATTTCTCTCTATCCAAAGTAAAGATTAAAAAAATAAATTAAAAAATATTTTTTAAATGGTGGGTGGTAGTTTGGTAATGAATCAAGTATTTTTAGTGAGGCAATGTAGTTTATAAAGGGAGGGAGAATTCAAATAAGAAAGGAAGGACATGTAGGTGAGAGACAAAATAGAAAAAGAGGAAAAGTGAGAGAAGTAGATGGAGTCGCAAGGTATACAGTTAAGTAGCCTTTGACTCTCTGAATATGTCCCCTGAAAGTTTTTAATATAGTATGTCACTGACATTAGACATGTTTGTGTTTCAGTGAATGTCATCTTTTTCAGAGACAGAAAATATGTCAGAAAACCTAAGTCCATTAAATCTAGGAGACAAGCAGAATCTTATGCTCTCGAATACTAACTTAATTGAATTTTTTTTCCTTAGAAAGAAAATATAAATGTCAGGACTTATAAGAGAACCATAAATTTTTCTTTTTGAAGGGAGCTAGATATGCTCTCTGAAAAGATATCTTATTCCTTGATTAGTTATACTAACATTGGATTTTGTTTATATCCCAAGATACTCTCACTAGATACAGTAAAGAAAGAATGGAGTGATTTATAGAGTCTTGAAATCAGAAAGGAGGCCTCTATGCTTTTTGGAAGACAAAGCTATATATATATTTGCTTCCAGGGTTATTGCTGAGGCTCGGTGCCTGCACTATGAATCCACAGCTCCTAGAGGCCATTTTTTCCCTTTTGTTGTCCTTGTTTATCGCTATTGTGGTTATTATTGTTATTGCTGTCATTTTTGGATAGGACAGAGAGAAATCGAGAGAGGAAGGGAAATAGGAGGAGAGAAAGACAGACACCTGAAGAACTGCTTCACCACTTGTAAAGTGCTATTTTATATATTTAAGAGGGTAGATTTACTATTTTTTATATATAGCTCCACCCCACATCCATGTGGAAACATCCAGAAATACAGATTTTTTTTTCCCCTATGGTGAGAATGCATATCTAGTAATAGTTAACAATATGGCATCTCTAAAATGCTTGGGAATAATATATATCAAACACATTCAATTAATGTAAAAATTTAAAACCTTTGAATATAAAATATGCATAATCTTGAAAAAGATTTTATATAAGTTAAAATACCTCTACAAAGACAAGAAAGTCTCCAACAAGAGACTATCTGAATAACTTTCATTTTATAGATGAACAACAAAAAAAACCTAACAAAATACTTCAGGTAAGACATACTTTATCAGCAACTGGGAAATAGTTCAGTTGGCAGAGTTCCGATGTTTCTTCCCCTATGAAACACTCTCAATCTCACATGAAATTAATTTAAAGACTTTTTTTTAAGAAACAGAACTTATCAAAGATCACTAATAATCAAAGCATTACTATTATTTGCAAAGTTTAAATTTTTGTTTTCATTTAAAAAAGATCAGTGGCTAATAGGAAGATTAAAGTGATTCAACAGTATGCATAATAAATATCAATAGTTCGTCTCTCAGCAAAACTCATTTAAAAAAGAAAACACTGGGAGTCGGGTGGTAGCGCAACTGGTTAAGTGCAGGTGGCACGAAGCGCAAGGACCAGCCTAAGTATCCTGGTTCAAGCCCCCAGCTCCCCACCTGCAGGGGAATCGATTCATAGGTGGTGAAGCAGGTCTGCAGGTGTCTTTCTCTCCCCCTCTCTGCCTTCCCCTCCTCTCTCCATTTCTCTCTGTCCTATCCAACAACGACGACATCAATAACAACAGTAATAACTACAACAATAAAAAACAAGGGCAACAAAAGGGAATAAATAAATAAATATTAAAAAAAGAGAAAAGAAACCGCTAGTCTCTTTGATTTGGTAAGGACTAGTGTTCACTTATAAGGAGATATTATCATTATTCAGGTTCAGGAAACAGACTCTATTGCTTAAAACCTATTTTAAATGTTTTTCTTTAAATGTTCTGATGTCAAGTATCTTTAGAGAAGCAATGGAGTTTGTCTTCTTGGCTCTCCATAACTATCTCACAATGATTGTAGAGCTACTTAACAACAAAAACAACCACCCCATCAAAACACAGTATTTTGCTTATTGTTACTCATTGATGTATCAGAGTTTTTGTTGCTGTTCTGGGGCTTCACCACTCTGGTTTTCAGACAGAAAAAAAAAAGTGAAACAACGAGAGACACACTATAGCATCAAAGTGATGCTCCATGGTGATATAGGACTTTCAAGTCGTGTACCAGGCTTGAATTGTGTGGCACACATGGCAAAGTAGGCCCCCTAATGGGTGAGCTATATTGTTAATTCAAACAAATTAGACTTTTTCTTCTTTTAATATTATATAAGTACCTGTGACATAAGTCATATCAATTTTCTTGGGCTATACTAGAGGTTTCCCCTGCCCTTAGAAATTATTTTTTTACTGGGGAATGGTTTACAGTGCATACTACACCCTCCACAGAACTGACAGGTTTAAAATGTATTTCCTAGTAGGAAAATGTATAATGTAGGAATATTGCCAGCAAATGGAGAGTTGAAACAGTACTGCATTATCTTTATAAATAGAAATCACCTGTCAGATTCATAATAATAGGTCTATGAGGAATTTTAATTAAAGCATATCATTCTTAGTCTGGGTGAACTAAACTGAATTCTGCTGTCCAATTCTCAGGCTACAATTTGTCATTTAAATGACCTTACAGTGCACTGTATAGGTGATGTGCTGATTCACTATAGAATTAAATAGTAACTCTTTACAAAGTAGTTATTATCATGAGATAATTGACCTTACTTGAGAGTTAAGCATCCGGAGGCAAAGTTGAGTGTACTTAATCCTGGCAGGTTAATTATCTAGAGATTATGGAGCCTTGAAAGGTATTACTCTTAAGAACCATTTGCAAGATGACACTATTTAAAAAAAAAAAATCAACCTCTTAATTTAATAAAAATGAAAAACAAGAAGAATAATCAAGTTCTCTAGTCATGCATTGCTAGATAATGACTACAAAGCAGCTTGCATTAGCAGGCATTAGTGGATATAAATACCTGCATGGAGAATGTCCTTTATTAAGTTGATTACAGATGTGTTTAGCTAACAAATGGTTGCTACTGAGGGAAATGTTTTAAGCTCCAGAGATGTCAGGACAAATTGAAAATAAAACACAATACTTAAAGAATCTATATACAGGGGTAGTTTCAAAACTACATTAACAATAACAATAAATTCAAATAAAATATAAAAAACACAATGTAACAGATTACCAAAATTTCTAATGAGTATCAAGCAGTCTTTGGTTTGATGATTAAAGTAAACCAGGATCTTTCATGGAAATAACCAAAATTTCATACATGGCATGGCTATCGAGGACGAGCCACTTTAGATGGCACTCCTGATAAACCAGAAAAAAAAAATGAAAAATCACCTGTAAACTCAACAAAATACAACTAGGATCTCTCCAGAAACTCATGAAGCCACAGCCACCAAGTTGTGGATGCTTCTACAATTTCATTCTGAACTCCCTGGGCAAATGACCTCACCAGTGTGCCCTGAAACCTCAACCTCTCCAGAGCCCAACTCCACTAGGGAAAGACAGAAACAGGCTGGGGGTATGGAAAAACTTGCCAATGCCCATGTTCAGTGAAGAAGCAACTACAGAAGCCAGAACTCCCACCTTTTGTACCCCATAAGGAATTTTGGTCCATACTTGCAGAGGGATAAATGTTAGGGGAAGACTACCAGCGGGTTCCTGAACACTCAGAAGTAGTAGGTGTGATGTAGAAAGGAAGAAAAGGCAGAACCATTGAAAAAAAATAAACACAGATAGACAGTTATAGAAATTATAGTCGGGGTAAGCGCAGGTGGAGCAAAGCTCAAGGACTGGTGTAAGGATCCCGGTTCGAGCCCATGGATCCCCACCTGCAGGGGAGTCGTTTCACTAGCAGTGAAGCAGGTCTGCAGGTGTCTGTCTTTCTCTCCCCCACTCTATCTTCCCCTCCTCTCTCCATCTCTCTGTCCTATCCAACAGCAAAGACATCAATAACAACAACAATAATAATTACAACAATAAAACAAGGACAACAAAAGGCAATAAATAAATAAATAAATATCAAAGATAAAAAGAAGAAGAAAAAGAAATAATAGTCAACTCATTTGTAATCTTGGGAGAACTAATGCAGTTTCCTGTGGAAGAAATAGGGACACAGAACTCTGGGTCCTTGATGATGGAAAAGTATATGTTTTAGTATCTCCTGAAACCCACTACGTTTTAATCAGATAAGCTCCTATGTTTCTAAGAGATCTTAGTTCTTCTTGTCATTTCTCCCCGCCATATATATGAAATATATGAAAAATTCATACACAAATACATATTATTTACTTTGGAGAGAGAGAGAGAGAGAAAGAAATTGAGAAGTGAGGGGGAAATGGAGATACCTACAGGACTGATTCATCACTCCTGAAGCTTTCCCCATGCAGGTGGGGGGCCAGGGGCTTAAATATGGGTCTTTGTGTACTATTATACCACCCACACTCTACTAGGTTCGACACCTTCCAGCCCCCTAGTTTTCATTCCTTAAAATCCTTTGTTTGGGGGAGTCGGGTGGTAGTGCAGTGGGTTAAGTGCACATGGCACGAAGTGTAAGGATCCTGGATTGAGCCCCCGGCTCCCCACCTGCAGGGGAGTCACTTCACAGGCAGTGAAGCAGGTCTGCAGGTGTCTATCTTTCTCTCCCTCTTTCTGTTTTCCCCTCCTCTCTCCATTTCTCTCTGTCCCATCTAACAAAGACATCAACAACAACAATAATAACTACAAAAAGGGCAACAAAGGGAAAATAAATAAGTATAAAAGATAAAAAAATTAAAAAAAATTTTTTTGTTTGGGTAGTGCCCCTGTGTTCTGTTTGTAGATCTCTGTTTCCTTGTATCCCTGGATGTGAGTTATGTCTCAGATCTCCTGAAGACAATGCCAAACATTATGTGAGCTTACCACTTTGTGTTATGATCTACAAATTTTCTCCAGGCAATAAGTTGGAGTAATAGGAGAATTTATTTTAGTTTATTTGTCATTACTCAGGAATCACTGTCCTTCAATAATGTAAAAGACACAGTTAAGGTTTACAAAGCATTTTTAAAAATCTATCTCTCTTTTAAATTATCTTTATTTGATAGAAATGGTCAGAAATTGAGAGGGGTGAGGGAGATATGACAGAAAGAAAGGCAGAGAGACACCTGCAACACTACTTCATCACTGCAGGTAGAGACCAGAGGCTCAAATGTTTACAAAGTATTTTTAGATCACTGTGGTTGTCAAAAAAGCCATCAACACAATCATATAGAACTTTTGAGAGGGGGAAGATGTCACAGGGCAAAAAACAAGAGTGCCCCCCCCACACACCTATGGACATCTAGTTTTTGACAAGGGAGCCCAAAATATTAAACAGAGAAAGGAAAGTATATTCAATAATGGTGCTGAAAAAATCATACTGAAATATCCAGAAAAATTAAACATTTCATCACACATAAAAGTAAACTCCAAATGGATCAAGAATGTGTATGTTAGACCAGGAATTATCAAATACTTAGAGGAAAATATTGGGAGAACTCTTTTCCATCTAAGTTTTATAGGCATCTTCAATGACTCAAGTCCAATTTCAAGGATAATAAAAATAAACCAAATTAAGAATTTGGTGGGACCACATCAAATGAAAAGCTTCTGCACAACAAAGAAGCCACCACCCAAAGAAGAAGACTCCTTACAGACTGGGGTAAGATCTTTATATTTCATGCATCAGACAAAAGGCTCACTATATTCAGCAACAACAAACAAACAAACAAATGACCCATCCAAAAGTATATGAACAGATATTTACCAAAGAAGAGGTCAAAAAAGCCAACAGACATGAAAAAATGCTACATCACTGATTATCAGAGAAATGCAAATAAAAACAAGATACCATTGCACTTGAGAAAAGATAGTAACAACAAATATTGGTGAGACTATGGGGGTTAAGGAACCTCCTCTGCACTGCTGGTGGGAATGTAAATTGATCCAACCCCTCTGGAGAGTAATCTAGAGAATTCTCTAAAGTCTAGAAATGGACCTATCCTATGACCCAGCAATTCCTTTCATGGTGATATATCCTAAGGAACCAAACACAACCATCCAAAAAAGATCTATGTATAGCTATGTTTATAATAATACAACTTATAATAGCCAAACCAGCATGCAACCAAGGTGTCCAGTACCAGATGAGTGACTAAGGAAATTGTGGTATGTATACACAATGGAATACTACTCAGCTATTAAGAACGATGAATTTATTCTTCACTTCATCTTGGATAGAGCTTGAAGGATAGAGCTTGAAGGACTCATATTAAGTGAGATAAACCAGAAAGAAGGTGAGTATGGGACATCAGGCATAGAAGTTGAGAAGTAAGAACAGAAAAGGAGAAACACAATGGAGAACTTGGACTGCGTTTGATGTATTGCAGCAAAGCAAAGGACACTGGTTGGGTGGATGGGGGCTTTCAAGTCATGGAGCATGACAGTAGAGGAGGACCTAGGCTGGGAGTGAGAGTGGTCTGGAGAAACATGACATATTATACACATGTATAAATAACTGATTTACTGTAAAAAAAAATTGATCCCCCAAACTAAATTATGCAAAAAAAAGAGTCAACATGGTTTGGCTTAGCTAAGTGTTAAAATTTTGAAAATTTATACTGCACATAGATTTGACTGGTTTTGGACAAGGAGGAAAACGCCTGCACTATGAATCTGCTTCTCCTATCAGCCATTTCCCCATTTTTATTGGCTAGGACTGAGAGAAATTGAGAGGGGAGAGGAAGATAGAGAGGAGGAGAAAAAGACACCGGCAGACCTGCTTTACCACTTGTGAAGTGACCCCCTGCAGGTGGGGAGCCGGGGTCTCGAAATAGAATTCTTGCATGGGACCTTGAACATCATACTATGTGAATTTAACCCAGTATGCCACTGACTTACCACAGATAAAAGAATTATATAGGTATTTATTCCTGAGAAATTCATTAATTTCTTATTTGATTAAAATTTAAATATAAAGAGAATACAGGTCCAAAAAGGATGACAGAGGACCTAGTTGTTATATGGAAAACTGGGAAATGTTATGCATGTACAAACTATTGTATTTACTGTTGAATGTAAAACATTAATTCCACAATAAAGAAAAAAATTTAAATATAAAATATTCCTCACAAAACCCAGCAATCTGAATACAGTTAATGCTACTGGAATATTCAAGAAGGAAAATCAGAGAGGAGACTGAAGCCAACTATTTCATTCTTTTATCACTTCACAAAGAGAGGAAGGAAAGAGACATGCACAGAGAGATATCACAATATATCTGCACCATATATGGAGATTCTCAAAGCTAATGAGGTGCCTAGCTCAAAGCCAGGACTTCATTTATAAGGTAAGGCACAAACTCTACTGCTTTATATAATTGAATATGACATCATTTTTATTTATCTTACTAAATTTCAACTACTTAGGAAGTTCCAGCCCATTAAGATTATTATGAATTGAACTTACTTGATACTTATTTCAGTGTTTGAGTAATCACAGTCTCTGAAAATGCAACTTTATGTGAGCCATTGATCCTTTATGTCAGCAAAACTCAGGATAAACACTGAGGTATATGACTAGAAACCTATTTATTTTGTCTTATTAAGACTGATTCACTAATATACCAAGGTATTTAATTGCGTTCTATATTTAATTTTCATTGCTCTATAATCTATATTATCTCAAATATAGAATTATCACTTTTTTCCAGGTAGAGATGTGCAGAGAGAGATACCACAGCATGGAGGCTTCCTTCAATATGGAGAGGGACACTGGGCACATGGCAATGCAGTACACTACCTAAGTGAGCTATTTCACCAATACTATAGACTGTTTATTGGTCTGCCATAATAAGAGCTGTATATTGCTGAAATGAATTCAATAAAAAATAATCAATTAAAGCTAATACACTAAAAAAGTAAAGTTATCCTGGCATGACTTGAAATTTTACTACTTTTTTTAAAAGTTTTTTTTTTGTACTATATATATTTATTGAATAGAAAGCCAGAAATGGAGAGAGAAGGGGGGTGATAGAGACGGACAGAGACACCTACAACACTGCTTCATCACTTGTGAAGCTTCCCCACTGTAGGTGTGGACTGGGGGGCTTGAACCTATGTCCTAGAGCATTGTAACATGTGTGCTCAACCAGGTGTGACATCACCATACCCCATGATTTTACTACTTTCTATAATGACTGGAGAAAAAAAAAAGAATTCCTTTAATAAGTTGTACAAAATTCTAATAAAACTTTAATAGTTTGAATCAATCACTCATGAAAGAATATTTTCATGTACTTATTGACAATTTGTGTATCTTCTTTGACATTTGTAAAAAATGTTTATTTAAATCCTTTGACCATTTTTAAATTTCAGTTCATCTTCTTGAAATATATATTCTGAGTATTAACTTCTTTTAAAAATATATTTATTTATTTATTCCCTTTTGTTGCCCTTGTTTCATTGTTGTAGTTATTCTTGTTGTCATCATTGTTGGATAGGACAGAGAGAAATGGAGAGAGATGGGCAAGACAGAGAGAGGGAGAGAAAGATACCTGCAGACCTGCTGAAGCGACTCTCCTGCAGGTGGGGAGCCGGGGGCTCGAACCAGGATCCTTACTCCGGCCCTTGTGCTTTGCACCACATGTGTTTAACCCACTGTGCCACCGTCCGACTCCCCTGAGTATTAACTTCTTAAGTTACAAGACAATAAACATTTTATTAGTACAATTTTGCACTTTTCTAAAACATGTTACCACATCATATCAACCAGCAAAATACCTGTATCCCTTCAATAAAGTCCACTAGACACCTTCCCCCTTTTTTTTCTGCTATGAAAAGTTACTTCTATTTTAGCATATACTATTGTTACTTTGCTGTCGATGCCTTAACTATTCTTGCATGTCTTTTTCTTTTAATATCTGGAGCCTTTCTTTGCTATTTTTCTAAGATTCTACCAACCTTTTAGCACAGTTTCTTGGGTATATAAATTCCTTTCTCTAGTCCCCACCTACAGAGGAGAAGTCTCACTATTGGTGAAGCAGTGATGTAGGTGTCTCTCCATCTCTCCCCTACCACCTTCCACTTCAGTTTCTCTCTGTCTCTATCCAATAAATCAAATCAAATAAAATCAAAATAGAACCCTAAGATCAGGTCATTTTCCTCCAAGGGCTCTCAGATAATTGATTATATAGATGATCAATTTATTCATATTACTATATGGTCTATAAAAATATTTTTACTTCTTTTACATTCCAGAAAAGAAAATTGGTAATGAATGAAAAACTAACATGTGAATGTCAGTTAAACGATACCTAATTTAAACAATACCTAGCAGATACCTAAGAATTCCTTTACTGTTACTTCTTGTCATTATACGAGTTTGTGAAATGTCAAAAAATATAGTATAATCACTAACGGGTGCATGCTTTTGAAGATACTGACACAATATCATAAAAAAACCCTTTATCCAGTTATCTCAATAACTATTACTAGGACAGATATTATTTTATTTCTAGGCAGATAACATAGTTCTCTTAGGTATAAAAATCAATAAATATAATCAAACTATGTTACAATATATAGTAAAAATCAGAATGAAGTTCTGGAATGAATAATAGGACACTTTTATACATAAAGGCCCATAGACTCATGTATAGTAAATGATAATGTATGGGTCACCTGAAAATATATTGAAAAACCTCTTTTTCCTTCCTCTTTCATGGTTTATTGAAACCTACAAGTTAAACTTCAGCTACATGAACTAAGAAAATTTACTTGACACTACTTATAATGAAAGTAAATACAAAAAAAGAAAGTAAATATACTCAGTAGAGTGTGAAGTAGCAAAAACTCATGCCAGTTTCTCACCTATAACATGTCATATAAATCCTATCAAATAACAGCATCATGATATTAGTAAAGACATGTAACACAATTTATGAATATTTGATAAGCTGTTTAGAAAATAAAGTGGCAAAGTAGTGCTGGGAAATTGTGCAGACGCAGTCACATCTACCATGTTGTCCCCTCAGGCTATTGCTAGTTCCCCAGAGAATTGGGACATTCTTGGAGCGCCTGCTCCGCCATGATAGTTGGAGTGCTTTGGTTACTCCTCCCCCTTCCCATTCTCGTGAGAGCTATTCCCATAAAAGCCCCTGCGCTCTCTTGCCCTCCTTTCACTTTGGTGATTAGATGCAGAAGGTTGCTGTGTGAGGCGGCCATTTTTGCTACCTCCACATGGCCCAAACTGCTGCTCTCTCACCCAACTCTGAGGTGCCAGTGCAAATAAAGGATTGTGTTCCCTTTCTGTTCCAAACCTCCTTTTTCTGTGTCCTGCCACCTCCGCAAGCGACAAAGTAGAACATTTATGCTATATAAATGTTAAATGAAACATGACATACCCATGGCATGTACTCAATATGGCTACATCCCACATTAAATGAGTAGAAAAAACACCAGCATTTACTCATAATTTGTTAAACAAACTCAGACTTTAAAGAGATACTTTATATGACATTTATTTTAAATTACATGTCACCTACCAATATATTACATGAAAAATTCATAGGAAAACATTATTGTTTATAAAACAAATCAAGATGAGAGGAAAGGTTGACTGAATTAGGTGAAGAAAGCATTCTTTAACTTGTTTATAGTCATGGTTTACATGTCAGGTATATATTCATGAAAGCTTGCAGAAATGTATAGTAACGTAAGTGAATTTTACTATATGTAAATTACAAACCATAACTACCTCGCCCTTAAAATAAATCAACATTTATTTTAGACAAATTAGACATTATTATGCACTGAAGGAAATGCAAAAAATAGAGTGATCTATATTGAGACAGTTTCCTGTATAATTCTCAAATATATTTATGCATACATTAAGTTAAAAATATATTTGAAAAACAGACAGTAACTTACCGTTTCATTTCCAAAAAGTATGTCAACATAAGGCAAGACTTTCATCAATGATTCCTTATAGAACTGGCTAATAAATGGGGCAGACAGATTCAATGTGAAAATCCTGTTCTTCTCAGAAGCATGGCAAGCCACTTTTAGTACTGACTCTGGGGAAACTGTAAGAAAAAAGCCCTGGGTAAAGAAAAAAAGGGGGGGGGGTTGGAAATTAGAAATGTCATTTTCATAAGAGTGACTCTGTGAGAATAAAAGAAATATATACAGTTATAAAATACAAGGGGGTAGCTGATGACACACCCAACAAATGCACATAGTAATAAGTGCAAGGACTCCCACAAGCATCCAAGTTTGATCCCCTGGCTCCCCACCTGAAACTGGAATGCTTCACAAGCAGTGAAGCAGGTCCACATCCAGCAACCCTGGATGCAACAACAACAACAACAAAAGGCAGAAAAATGCAACATCTGACTAGGAGAAAACAATTTATTACATACGTAGTATGTGGTTAATATATGCTATTCCATGGAAGTGTAAGAAACTTCTTATTTCATAGAGATTTTTAATACTCAATACTGAAAGAATTATGGGAATCTGAATACATGAAATATTTGAAAGTCCTCCATCAAGACAATAATTACACTTAAAGAACATAATGAAGACACACTGCTTCTGTTGAGTTTCATTTTTCAAAGATGTATGTATTTGTTTATTATAAAGAAATAAAGTGAAAGAGAAAGGTCAGAGAACTACCCAGATCTGGCGTGTAGTTGTAATGTATACGGGACCTGTCAGTGGGGTCTCACATACTGAAGTACTTGAGCCATTTCTCCAGCTCTCCTACATCTTTTCAATTTGGTCTCTTATAACTAACATGTTATTGATTAAAGAGTAAAATTGTCAGGCAGTTAGTACGGCAGTAGCTGGCAGGACTTGCATGCAATTGATTTCAGGTTTCACCCCCAGGTACCACAATGAATTGCCAGTGAGAATTGAGCATTGCTCTGAAAGAAAGAAGAGAGGAAAGAAGAGAGGGAGGAAGTGAGAAAAGAAGGTAACGAGTGCTCAACCACCCAGCCCCAGAAAAAAAAGGATAATAGCTTGTTGCCTTTTGAAACATCTAAGTTAAATTTCTTAGAAAGATTATGAATTAGAATTTTCAAAAAATGAGAAAATAATTCAAGTACACAGTACAAATGTAACTTTTTTTTTTTTTCCTCCAGGGTTATTGCTGGGCTCGGTGCCTGCACCATGAGTCCACCGCTCCTGGAGGCCATTTTTTTTCCCCTTTTGTTGCCCTTGTTGTTGCCTCGTTGTGGTTATTATTATTGCCATTGTTGATGTCGTTCGTTGTTGGATAGGACAGAGAGAAATGGAGAAAGGAGGGGAAGTCTGAGAGGGGGAGAGAAAGATAGACACCTGCAGACCTGCTTCACCACCTGTGAAGCGACTCCCCTGCAGGTGGGGAGCCGGGGGCTCGAACCGGAATCTTTACGCCGGTCCCTGTGCTTTGCCCCACATGCGCTTAACCCACTGCACCACCACCCGACCCCCCAAATGTAACTTTTATGTCAGGAAATATGTATTGTAAATAGGCACATATTTAGTGTTTGTGTGTATCTTGAACCAGGGTCTTGTGTACATGTGATTTTTCTGCTCCAAGCTGTTCATTCAGATAGACAGAGTTAGTACAGGACCAAATCTTTCTCCTTTCCACATACTTCCCATGTGTCACTGGGGCTCAAACTTAGGTCTTGCCCATAACAGTGAACACATCCTATCTAGTAAGCTACCTCTCTGACCTTCTAGACATTTAACATTAATTAAAGTCCATATATATTTCTGCTGTCCAGATAAAACAAAGACATGGATGCTTGCATAGAAAAGTGGGCTGAAGAGTGCACATTGAGTGGAGGAATGCACAATGAGCAACAGAAGATACAGTTGGAAAGGGAGGTTGTGTTAAAAACAGAAAGTGCCTTCCTTACAACTTGGATGCGACATGCTATGCAGAATAATTAAAGAGAAGGAAAAATACTGGATGATTTCACTTATATGTGATATACAAAGTAACAGACAATGTCAAACAAAACATGTCCTGAGAATCTGACTGCTGGAATGAGCTCCCCAAAGGATTAAGAGTAAGGGGAGTGGTAAGAACAGAAAGAGTGCAGGAATATTGATACTGAGGTGGTATGCATGATATGGGAACATACACCAAGAAGAAGTGAGAAACAGTACTTCAAAAACATACAGCCATATAAAACAGTGTTACCTCAATTAAAAAATAACTAAAAGTGGGGCCAGGCAGTGGCACACCTGGTTAAGCATACACACTACAGTATGCAAGGACCCAGGTTCAAGCCCCTGGTCCCCACCTTCAGGGGAAAGCTTCATGAGTGGTTAAGTAGAGCTGTAGGTATCTCTCTGTCTCTCTGTCTCTCTAACTTCTCTTCTCCTCTCAATGTCTTTCTGTCTCTATCCAATGATGATGATGATGATAATGATGATAATAATAATAACAACAACAAGTAAAACTGAGAGGGTAGGGAGATGGTCTACCTGGTACAGCACACACTTTACCATGCCTGAGACCTGAGTTTGAGCTGTGGAATACCATGCACAGGGCAAGCTTCAGTAAGGTGGAGCAGTACTATGGCATGTCTCTTCTTCCTCTTTCTCTATCCCCCTCCCCTTTTACCCTCTAGCTTAAAAGAAAGAAAGAAAAAAAGAAAGAAAGAAAGAAAGAAAGAAAGAAAGAGGAAAGGAAGGAAGAGATTCCACTAGGAGCAGTGCAATTATGAAGTCAGGAAGCCCCAGAGATAATTCTGGTGGCAAAAGATGTAAACAAATGCATGAATAAAAATAAAAAAGGGGGGGTCTAGCAGTAACGCAGCAGGTTAAGCACATGTGGCGCAAAGCACAAGGACTGGCTCAAAGATCGTGGTTCGAGCCCCCGGCTCCCCAATTACAGGGGAGTCGCTTCACAGGTGGTGAAGCAGGTCTACAGGTGTCTATCATTACCTCCCCCTCTCTGCCCTCCCCTCCTCTCTCCATTTTTCTCTGTCCTATCCAATAACGAACGACATCAACAACAACAACAATAATAACCACAACAAGGCTACAACAACAAGGGCAACAAAAAACAAAAGGGGGGGGGGATGGCCTCTAGGAGCAGTGGATTCATGGTGCAGGCACTGAGCCCCAGCAATAACCCTGGAGGCAAAAAAAAAAATAAGAAGAAAGTATAAAAAGGACACAAAAAGCCTTGAGTGGAAGATTAGGAGTCTATCAGATGACTTTGGGATGCATGATAGGTAATGCAGCTTTTCTTGAAAAAAATAGTAGCAACCTCATAGGAAATGTTTTATTATTACTATTTTAAATTATCTTTATTTACTTACTGGATAGGCAACTGAAAATTGAGAGATAGGGAGGAAGAGAGACACCTGTAGCACTGCTTCACCATTCGAGAAGCTTTCCCTTGGCAGGTGGGGACTGGGAGCTTAAATGCTGATCCTTGAGTACTGTAACATATGTGCTCAACCAGGTGCACCACCACTGGGCTCCCCAGAAATATATTTTTATTAGATATATAGAGAGAAATATCCAGAGGAAAGGGGAAATAGAGAGAGGAAAACTGAGACACTTGCAGCACTGTATCACTGCTTAGGAAACTTCCTGCCTACTCTGGCAGGTGGAGACGGGGGCTAGAGCCAGTGGTCTTTGCCCATGGAAATATGTATGCTCAACTCGGTATACTATCAGCACCCTGGTAGGAAATTTTGAATTAACATAAATTCAGAGAACAATAATTGATTAATGATTAATACAAGCATGAATTTTGTTCTGTAAAAGGAAATCATACTGTCAACTATTTAAAATGTATGCAGCAAAATCTCAAGATGACTAAATATTTTGAATTGCTACTACCTTTAATTGACAGAAAAACATTCAGAATAAAAACTGGCTTACATGATGAGAGTGTTGAGTTATGGTTATACTACTAGAGTGTTACTGGCCATCCAAATATAGATCATAAAGTTGGACTTAGGAAAAAGACCTTGGAAGATGTGATGATAACACAGGGGTTGAAAGAACCAAGGAAGAGAGTGTGAAAAAAGGTGGTAAAGGACAGACTGGATAAGAACAGGACAGAACAAAAGGCTAAAGTAAATGTGAGTACCAGAAGGAGGAATTTGAGAGTATAAGTGAGAGACAAATGGAAGGGAAATTACAAGTAAATACCTACAGGTGCCCAATGTTCTCAGGTACAGAAAGGACTAATGATGAGTAGGAGAAAGTACTTATGATACTTATGGAAGTAGTTGAAGAACGAATGGTGAGGTAATAAGAAAAGGCATGGATAATAAGTTATTTGGGTAGATTTATCAGTGAATTGTAAAAAAAAAAAAAATCATTTGAAATTAAATAATTTTTGGATTCTAGACACTGCAGTGAAAAACTCAACATCATTTCCTTACACCAAGTCCATGAAATGTCTACTGTTCTTATTCTCATTGTATGAATAAAGAAAGCAAGACAGGGAAGCCAAGAAACCTCCCCCAGGTGAAAGAATTTAGGTATTAGAGCCTAGATTCAAATGATTTCAAAGATAATGTTCTTAATTTCAGTAGGTAACAGAAAAGAAAATGGCAGAAAGATATTTTTAGTGGGCAAGTAGGTAAGTTGTTTTTAAGAACAAGGAAATGTTGAGAATTTTTGCTCTTCAATGAAAAAGACAGAGCAAAGACAACGGGATGAAGAAATAAGGAAAGGAAGATAATTAGACGGACGGAGTGAGGGTAATGAGGACTAGAAGGGGAGAAGAACTAACTTACAAATGAGATAAAATAACTGAAATGTTTTCTTAATTTTACCAAAAAAAAACCTATTGAAATAATTAATTTAAAACTAAGAGGTACCGTACCAGTTATATCATACAAACTTTATTATTTATTTCTTAAAAGAAAGATCATCACACTGACCAATGAAGTGCTAGGGACAGAATTCAGGACCCACTTACAAGTCCTGTTGCCCTTTTTATGTGCCACTGCAACAGGGCACTATCACGCAAACTTTCAAAACTTTAAAAAAGAAGAACATTTTACATTATTTTCAAATTTCAAACTGAATGTCCTAAAAAATTACTAATGTGACAGAAATGATGTGTTCTGAGCTCCATCACTGAAGAGTTTATAGCTCTTGTAAATTCCAAGATATTGAGAGAATTTCACTAAGAGAGAATCTAATTGTCCCATCATTGAAAAGTACCCCTAATAAGCTCTAGTGAAAGTGTTTTCCTATCATGGTAATATTTTCTCATCAGCTAAGATTCCAGTCCACTCATTCTTTATACTCAAGCCATTCATTCTTTACCAATACCCAACAGTTCTAAAAGGTAACATTAAAAATTTTTTTTATCTTACTTTTTAAACCAAATACCCTGTCGTTTGCAAATTATGAGCATCCAATCTGCTTCCTTTGCTATTTCTGTCACTTGGAGAATTAAAATGAACAATTTATACAGCATCTTGTCTCCATAGTAATATGTATGTACTTGCTTTTTAGTGTTTCATTTAATGAGAAGAGTTTAACACTTTCTCCTCTATTCCTCCCCTAACTGTTCCAGCATGAAATAACAGCTTCCCAAAGCAAGCATTCTGCCAGCTGTGAATTACCTATGCAGTCATAGAATGGTCTACATAAATAGTAACCTGGTCAAATAATTAAGCTTCCCACCAACTTCAGACTGAAAATTTGATCTGTACAAAAATACATCTGATTGTAATTGAGGTACAGAACTGTATGGCCCTGGAGTCTAAATATGGTCTCATTCCAAATGTGTATATTTTGTGCGTGTGCTTTACTTAAGAACGCAATGCAAGAGTATTGTGATATGGATAGTATAGCTTCTGTTCTTGTTAAGTATATGAAGTACTTACAAAAGACAGTTTTTAAATGAGGAAACTTTATAACTTCAGTTCCATTTTCAATAGTCTTATGTTTTTCTTTAAGTAAATATTTAGTACTTAAAACAGTTTAGAACTCATTATCTGTTAGATTGCAAAACCCTAGAATTGATGCCAATTATAATTTTTTATCTCCTTTGCTATACCATGTAACAGATCATTGTATCAACAACAATTTAAAAAGCACCATTATATAAACAACTTTTTTTTCAGATGTCAGGCTTGTGATAAAAGCAGGCCAATGTTTTACCTGGCTATTATAGGTTTGTAAAATACTCTATTTAATACCTTGTGGTTTCCTTATTAGGGACCAGTCTATGCAAGAATTAAACTTGCTAGTCTTTGTCTCAAAGAGCGACCAAAAATAAGGTAGATGCTGGGAGTCTGGCGGTAGCGCAGCGGGTTAAGCGCATGTGGCACAAAGCACAAGGACCAGCATAAGGATCCCAGTTCAAGTCCCTCGGCTCCCCACCTGTAGCAGAGTAGCTTCACAGGCACTGAAGTAGGTCTGCAGGTGTCTATCATTCCCTCCCCCTCTCTGTCTTCCCCATCTCTCTCCCTTTCTCTCCATCCTATCCAACAACAACGACATCAATAACAACAACAGTAACTACAACAACAATGAAAAACAAGGGCAAAAAAGGGGAAAATAGAAATAAAATAAAAAAAGGTCAGGAAAAGAAAAAATAATATTTATTGGTTGGAGGGTAAAGAGCATAATGGTTAAGCAAAGAGACTCTCATGCCTGAGGCTCTAAAAATCCCAGGTTCAATCCCCCCGCACCATCATAAGCCAAAGCTGAACAGCGTAAAAATAAATAAATAAATAAGGGCGATGCTAATACTTTGAGAGATTGGGTAAGATTAATCAGAAAAAAAAAATCAATAAGAATTAAGAGTGAAATGAAACAACTTTATCCATTAAAATTGAAAACAAATATAAAGAAATAAGCAGGAAATGGAGGAATGAGTAAAGACTAAACAGAGAATGATTTAATACTGGGAAACTTCAAATGAATATAATTTTTGATCTGTTAACCCAAGGATTGCTCACAGTATTTTATTTATTTATTTACTTGTTTGTCTCCAGGGTTACCTCTGGAGCTCGGTGCCGGCACTAGGAATCCACTGCTTCTGGTGGCTTTTCCTTTTTTTTTTTTTTTTAAATTGGATAGGACAAAATGAACTTGAGAGGGGAGAGGAGGGAGACAGAGAAAGATAGCCACCTGCAGACCTGCTTCACAGCATGTGCGGTGACTCTCCCCCACTGACACCTGCAGGTGGGGAAGTGGGGAATTGAACAGAATCCTTGTGTAGGTCCTTAGGCTTTGTACCAGTTTCGCATAGCCTAGTGTGCTGCTATGGCCCGATGCCCTCTCAGGGTATTTAAACACTGTAAGGATTGACTCACACCCTGTGTGCTTATGGTGGTGCTAGAAATTGAACCTGGGGCTTCTGATGACACAGGCATGAAAATCTGTTTCATGAACCACTGTGCTATTTCCTCACCACCACACTGTAAGCACTTAAATGGCTTAATATGATTTAAAAGGATATTGTGGAGGCTGGGAGGTTAACATATTACCACCATATGCAAAGACTCAGATTCCCAGGCCAAGCGGTGATGTAACTGGTTAAGCACACACATTACTGTGCACAAGGACCAGGATTCAAGCCCTCCATCCTTAACTGTAAGGGGAAAGCTTCATGAGTGGTGAAGCAGGGATGCAGGTGTCTAACTGCCCCTCCCCACTCAGTTTCTGTTTCTATCCAAGAATAAATTAAAAAAATTTAAAAGAGAATGAAAATATTACTTTTAAATACAAAACAAACAACCCAAAGACTCAGATTCCCTACCTGCCTGAGGGATGCTTCAGGAGTAGCAGGTCTAAGGGGTCTATCTTCCACCCTCTCCCTCTTTCTCAGTTATTCTCTGCCCTAATAAAATAGATGGGGGGTGGGGGGAGGCTGCTGGAAGCAGTGAACTCATAGTGTTGGCACTAAGCTACATCAATAATTCTGGTGGCAATTAAATAAACAAATAAATGTTATTACTGTTTAGCTTAGGCATGCTTCCTGTTACTTTGGAGGCCTGATACATAATGAAATTATATGCATATGTCAGTGACTGCACTGTAAAGCATTAACTTCCTCAATACCATATATACAAACACACACAGGGGGGAGGTGGGTGAGAGAGAGAGAGAGAGAGAGAGAGAATGAACAGTGGAACATCTTGAGACTCAGCATCTGGTTCTCTAAGTTCTTTTGAATGAGTGCTAGTCTGGGTGTGTTGGGGTTCTGTGGTAGTCCAAATATTCTTGTTACAACACATCCTTCTTCAGTCTTCCTTTTAATGAATAATGACTTATATTTGATAAGGTCACTAACCTCATATTTCACTCACTCGTTTTCCAGTCAGCTACCTACCCAGCACTAAGCAGTATAAAATGTACCAGGGCGGTGGGGGAGGGGTAAAGCAAACACTTTACACGAGGACCTGGACTCTAGTCCATGGCCATCACATGGGAACACCTTCACAGGGAAGTTTCATAAACTGTTTACCTGTAGCCCCCCACCCCAAATAATAACAATTTGACAGAGTCTAAGGAGGATTAACTATACAAAACTGTTTAACTAATCTGGAAATATTACTAACTGAACTTCATTGTTTTCATCTAACAAATGCAAATAATCCCTTATCAAGGTCTATTTATTTATTTATTTATTTATTTGCCTCCAGGGTTATTGCTGGGGCTCAGTGCCTACACTACGAATCCACTGCTCCTGGAGGCCATTTTCCCCCCATTTTGTTGCCCTTGTTGTCATTATTAACATTGATGTTGTTGTTGGATAGGACAGAGAAATCGACAGAGGAGAGGAGATGGGGAGGGGGGAGAGATAGACATCTGCAGACCTACTTCACCACTTGTGAAGCCACCCCCCTGTGGGTGCGAAGCCAGGGGCTCAAACTGGGATGCTTACGCTGGTCCTTGCGCTCTGTACCACATGAGCTTAACCCGTTGTCCTGTCACCCGACCTCCCCTTATCAAAAAACAAGTAACTTAGTGCAGTGTTTGCTATATAGGATGTTTTCCAATGACATTTATAGAATATTAATACTACTTCTTCAGTACTACTTAGAACTTTAGCAAGTTTCGATTTTGTATGAGTGAGGACATCTAAGTTACAGTTGTTAGTTACAATACAGCATAAATGTTTTAACATCAATATACAGTTGATAATTCCTTTGAGACATAAATACATATGACAAACTCCATCATTCCCTTTCCAAAAAGCTCTCCTAGTCTTCTCTCTTCCTCTTGATTTAATCACCCCACATCCTGCTGACAGATTAATCACCCTAATCACTCTTCTTTTCCTACTAAATTAAATCCAAATGCCTCACACCCTAGCATTCAAAGCTCTCCAAAATAGTGCTCTAACTTACATAGTAAACAGCTGTAACTGCTATTACTCCACAACATGTGTCCCTACTTCAATCATACAGAATCATTTGCTTCTCCACAAAATAAATCTTCTGACATTTTATGGTGTTCCTTCTATCTGAAATACCCACCACCTTTAACAATTGGAATTTTATCCCAACACTCCATTGTATTTTTCTACCAACTGATAGACAGAATCTTCTTTGAGGCTCCATAATAATTAAGTTATAAATCAAACATCCAAAAAACAACTAGTTTACTTAAAAAAAATAATCAATTTGCATTTGTCTTACTTCCCTAACCTCAAGAGTACTTTTTACTTTTATATTTTCTATAGCACAATCTCCAGTTTATATGTAACTTAAAGATATCTGGTTAAGGAGATGGGGAGTTGATCACTCAGTAGAATCCGAAAACTGCCCCAGTGCGAGTGTACCCAGTCATGACTCGGGACTCAAACTCAAATGTATGCTCTACTGAATGATGGATCTCCTATACTGCACCATGAAAATAGCTTTCTAACTAACAAATATGTGTAAAGAATTTTTTTCTTGCTCAATGAAGTTTGGTTTAAGATATATTTAAACTCAAGGTATGCAAAATATTTTTCTTGCATCAGGCTCTGAGGGGCCATGTTCAAGCCCCAGCACCACCACAAGCCAGACTTGAGCAGTGGTCTGGTTTTCTCTATCACTCTCATTAAAATAAATAAATATGATTAAGCCTCTTCTTTTGCTATATCTTGGATGGAACTTGGAGGAATTAAGAGAGATAAGCCAGAAGGAGAAAAAGGAGGAATACTGAATGACTTTACTCATGGGTGGGGCTTTTATGAGAGCTTTTTTGGAGGTCCTAGCAGGGTAGCGCAGCTACTTGTATACCCTGGACGCGTCAGTCTCTATTTGGGGAAGGCCATCCTCCCTGACTGAGTGCACAACTTCGGAAGAGACACACATGGAGCAGTGAGGGAGGAAGAGAACGCTCACCTAGCCAGCCAGATCAGCCGAATGAACCCTGGCAATCAATGGGGTGACAGATCTGTCACAGCCAGATCATCCTCACATCCAGTGGGACTTTTATGTAAAGAAAGGGTCCAAGATTCTAAAAGGGGAAGGGGAGGAAGTAGAAAGGGAGTGGAGCCTAGTATACGTAGAACCTGTTTATTTAAGAAATAGGCCTTAATGTGCCAGTAAAGAACCAATTAAATTTCTAATTAATGTAACTAATTAGTAGAGAAAAAAGCTGAAGAGTAGCATCTGGTTAAACAAAAAGACTTTCATGCCAGAGGCTTAGAGGTCCCAGGTTCAATCTTAGGCATTACCATAAAACAGAGATGAGGAAGTCAGGTGGTAGCGCAGTGCGTTAAGCGCAAGTGGCACAAAACGCAAGGACCAGTGTAAGGATCCGGGTTCAAGCCCCCGCCTCCCTACCTGCGGAGGAGTCACTTCACAGGCGGTGAAGCAGGTTTGCAGGTGTCCATCTTTCTCTCCCCCTCTCTGTCTTCCCCTTCTCTCTCCATTTCTCTCTGTCTTATCCAAGAATGATGACATCAATAACAACAATAATAATAACTACAACAACAAGGGCAACAAAAATGAATAAATAAATATTTTTAAAAAAAAGCAGAGATGAGCAGTGCTCTGGTCTCTCTGTATCTTTCTCTAATTAAAGTAAATCAATAAAATACTAAAAATAAAAGGGAAAAGTTTATGAAATAAAAGACCAGACTCTGCAAGATCATACAGGACATCTTTAAGAACATACATGGGTAGGGGCTAGGTAGTAGTACACTGGGTTAAGTGCACATAGTACAAAGCACAAGGACCCTGGTTCAAGCCCCAGGCTCTGCACTTGTGAGGGGGAGGGGTGTCGCTTCACAAGAGGTGAAGCAGGTCTGCAAGTGTCTAAAAATGCCTTCCAGGCTTCATTACTCGGGTGAGACCTTTCCTAGCTCATAGGACTCCTTAATTCCATTTTGGGTGGTGCACTTCCTAAGAAAGCCTCAAAACCTAGATATAGACCAGGTCCCATGAGATAGGGCAGATGTACATATGTATCCATAAATTAGGGCAAAATATATACCTTAAAGCAAAAGGGCACAATAGTTTGCAGTGAGTCAATAAATGCAGCAAGCAAGTAGAAAGACCTAAAAAGACACCATAAAGTACCTAATGAAATAGTCTCTACTTAGACCTAGATACCCTCCACACCTACTTCCTATAACACTTCCCTCAACCACTACAAAGTTAACCTTGTCAGATAAAGCAGCAACTACAAAAGCCGAATAAGGGCAAGAGACTGGCTTACTTTAATGATGACTCTGACTCTTTAGTCACTACCAGGCCATCCTATCACCTGGGGCCCTAGTCAGGGAGTCCTGGGATTCCCACACAGACATGATGGACCTCTAACAGATCCTTCTCTCCACTGTCACTTGGCATCTTCATCAGGAACAACATAATGGACCCCTTTGTGGGCCCCTATAGGAGCTGACCCTCAATGTGGATCAACAAAGGTAGAGACTGTACTATTCTCTAAAGGGAGGTTGGATAACATACTCTACCTACCACCCAAGGAAGATGGGTCCTGAAATTGGTGCAACCTGGAATATTACTAGCCGTGACCACAGAATGTGAGCTCAGACCTGCAGGGATGCAGAGGTCACATTGGCTCCTGTGCTGAACATGGGACCCAGATCAAATCGAGGGGGTTTTCAGTTTATATACTTTTCCCATATTTGGGAGCTACTCTCTTACCTGATATAGGTTTCTAGTGCTTTTTCAAGCTATGAAACCATCTTCCCTGACAATAATTGGGGTCCACCTGCATATCAGTAAAGCTATGAGCCCCTTGGAATATACCTAAAATAGTCTTACCAGCTTTTTCCAAAACGGAGACTCCCAAATCTTTATCTGCAATATTCTTGCCTTTAGAGTCATGATTAGTCAAGAGTTTGTACTGCTTTATAACTTAACTTTTTTGTTCAGCCACCAGGTTCCAGATACTACCATGATGCCAACCGCACTTCCCTGGGCAGATGACCCCACCAATGTGGCCTGGAGCCCTGCTTCCCCAGAGTACTTCCCACACACACTAGGGAAAGAGAAAGATAGGCTGGGAGTATGGATCGACCTGCCAACACCCATGTTCAGTGGGGAAGCAATTATAGAAGCCAGACCTTCCACCTTCTGCACCCCATAATGACCCTTGGTCCATACTCCCAGAGGGATAAAGAATAGGAAAGGTATCAAGGGAGGGGATAGGATATGGAGTTCAGGTGGTGGGAAATGTGTGGAGTTGTACCCCTCTTATCCTATTGTCTTGTTGGTATTTCCATTTCATAAATAAAAATAAAAATAAAATAAAAGGCCTCCGGGAGGAGTGGATTTATAGTGACAGCACCAAGCCCCAGTGATAACCCTGGAGAGGAAAAAAAAGAACATACATGGGCTTGGTTGTTCTCTGGGCCTCAAGTAACTTAAGGTGGTTTTATTTTAATTAAATAATTAATTAAATTTGATAAGACAGAAATTAAGAGAAAAGGAAGATAGAGAGGGAAAGAGAGACACCTGCAACACTGCTCATGATGCTTTCCCTCACCAGATGAGGACCAGGGACTTAGCATTTGCCCTTAAGCAAGTGCACTACTGATCAGTCCCCTGCTTGAACTCATTTTAAAGTAGTTTCTTCATAGAAAACAACATTGAATTCTCATTACTACTGGAAACAGTTGTTTAAATTTGAGTTTAAGAATGGCGAAAGCAGAACTTTTTTACTCCTTCGAGTAATTATAGTGTCTCTACAGCCCACTGTTTATTTTTATAAAGTAGCATTTTAATAATGGAAAGTGACTAAATTCAAAGTTACTAATTTATCATGTTAAGTGGTCAATGATCCCTTTTTTTTTTAATAAAAAGCCAAACTTCAAGCCATTTTCTATGTCATAGGGAAGATCTAAGCTGTCAGAAAATGCACTTACAACAGTGTTAACATTTTTCTTAGGTGTTGCCAGCATGTCAAAAGGAAACAATTGTTTTTATTGAAACTTGAACAACTTCTTTACTGCTGAAACAAACCTCAATTTCTGTTGGATTCATCTCTCACTCACAAGAGTAATACAAAAGGCCTAGTAGGTATAGAGAGCTTTGACACTAGATATGAAGTGCTCATGATGATAGAAGCTATGTATGTTAACGAAATATTAGTTTTCAGATCTCACCTACTATTTCCCTGCTCTCTTCTAGCTTTTATTAAATTATACAATTTGAAACTATTTTAAAAACAAGTGAGGGCACTGGGAAGAAAGAACAATGATGTACATCAGACTTTCAGGCTTAGAGTTCCAAAGGTTCCAGGTTCAATCCCTAGGAAAACCATGTTAGAGCTGAGCAGTGCTCTTGCTTTTCTTTCTCTTTCTCTTTCTCTTCCTCTATCTCTCTCCCCCTCTCCCTCTCCCAGGGTTATCACACAGGTAATTCACACAGGGTTACTCAGCAAGTAATGAGTAGGATGGGGTTTCCTGTTTGTGGCTTCATAGCTTCCAAATCCTTGTGCTTTCCACAACCCAGTTTCCCAAGAAGTCATGCCTTTCTCTCCAGGAAGTAATAACTTGATAACTTTGTAGCACTGTTAGATAAGAATAGTTTACACATTTCATAAGTATTTCCAGAGAAGACTATTACAGATGTAATCTGTGATGTACTATGTTGTCTTACAGCTCTTAAAAAGTAAAAAATCTTGGGGAGTCGGGCAGTAACGCAGCAGGTTAAGCACAGTTGGCGCAAAGCGGAGGGACCAGAGAGTAAGGACCCAGTTTGAGCCCCCCTTCCCCCCGCAGGGGAATCGCTTCACAGGTTGTGGAGCAGGTCTGCAGTTGTCTATCTTTCTCTCCCCTCTCTGTCTTCCCCTCCTCTCTCCATTTCTCTCTGTGCAACAAAGATGACATCAATAACAACAACAATAACTACAAGGGCAACAAAAGGGAAAAATAAATATTAAAAATTTTTAAATGCTTAAAAAATTGCTGAATAGAGATTTTAAATAGTGGAAATTTTAATCTAATACAATATTAATATTCAAATAAAATGTTCATATTTTTAAGAATATTACTTAACTGAAATTGGATCATTATTTTGGGTGACTCAATATTTTTTGAAATAAAAATATTCCACATCATATAGAAGAAATACACAATTATAATATAGAACTACAAAACTTACTACAATCACACATCTCTGCGTATATATCTGATTCAATAACTGATACCTCAGTGTATACAACATTATTTTCATCCTGAGAAGGAATCTGTGAGTCACTAAGAAAAAAACAACACTAAGAAAAAATGTTCGAGCCAGAAGAAATTTTTGGGGGTGATCTTGTTCAATCCAACTAGGAGTAATCTAAGACAAAGTTTAACTGCCATGCCCAAGAATAAAATAAACAAAAACAAAAAAATTCAGTTACCAGTCAGTCATGAAAAGTACTGAAATCTGAACTTCAGTTTTAAAGATGTTTTCCTTTTTTATCTGGCAGCCCTGTAGAAGTAACTCTTAACTACTAAAGCTTAAATTATTTTCTGAAGCTTTGTTCTAACTGTAGCAACATATTCTAGGAGAGCATATAGTATACAGGGACATAATATCTATAAGGAAATCTAGATAAAAGGAGAGAATGTAAGAAAAGAAAAATTCATGTTCAACTGCAATTTTCTTCTGTGTAATTAAATTTGTGGCTCTTAGTAAATCCCTGGTAATATTTTTGTGGGTTAACATAGTTCTGCACTATCATTAATTGCATAATATATCCCATATGTTGGACCTATTCAAAGTTAGTATGTAAATGTCTTTACAAAAATACATTGATAAAATCAACATTGCAGTGTATGCATAAAGAAGATTTTATTTCCTCAAACATCTTACCTAATTTGGAAAAACTTTTTTTCTTTTTGGAAAAATTTTTTATAAAGCAACTTTATAAAAATGCTTCTTCTCTTTTTTCTTTTTTTTGCATTGGAGGAAGCTTTAGCCCTGTGTTTGCCTCTCTATCTAAAAGTCAGCTTGATGCAGTGAAATCTCCGGGGGGGGGGGGGGTTGCAAATAATCTTCGAATATATTGACTAAATGTAATAGGCTCACACACTTTTATTTTCCAGAACTGCTCGCAATTAAGTTCTAAACATCATGATCCTTAAGTCCTTCAGTATATATCTCATTACTAAAAACATTTTCCTTTTATAAGTACAAAATGTAATGATACAATAACTAATTTTAGATATGAGCTAACATATAGCTCATTGGTCTCAGAAATGTACATCTTCCATTTAAGTCAATTTGGAAGCAGTCTAGACTACTTAAGCAGTAGAATGTAAGACTTGCATGCCTGAATCTGGGACTATGGATCGACCTGCCAAATGCCCATGTCTAGCGGAAAAGCAATTATAGAAGCCAGACTTTCTACCTTCTGCACCCCATAATGATCCTGGGTCCATACTCAGAGGGAGAAAGAATAGGAAAACTGGGGGCCTGGTGATAGCACAACAGGTTAAGCACACATGGCAGGTGAAACGCAAGGACAGGTGTAAGGATCCCTGTTTGAGCCCCAGGCTCACCACCTGCAGGTAGTCGCTTCACAGTGAAGCAGGTCTGCAGGTGTCCATCTTTCTCTCCCAACACAACTTATAATAGCCAAAATCTTAATGCAACATAGTTGTCCAGGTGGCTAAGAAAGTTGTGGTTACATATACACAATGGAGTACTACTCAGCTACTATGAATGATGAACTCACCTTCTTCACCTTGTGAGATAAAACCTAAAGGAATGAAATTAACTGAGATAAGCCAAAAAGAGAAGGATGAATATGGGATGATCTTAGTCATGGCCATGAGCTGAAAAGTAAGAACAGAAAGGAGGAAACACAATGGAGAACTTGGATTGCGTTTGATGTATTGCAGCAAAGTAAAGAACTGAGAGGTGGTGAGCATTCAGGGCCTAGTACATGGTGATGGAAGAGGATCTTAGGAGGGGGTGAGAGTGTTTTGCAGAAAACTGAGAAATTTTACACAAGAATCCAGATCTTTATTTACTGTAAACCATCAACCCACTCAATAACAAAATTAAAAAATAAAGAAGCCAACTCTCACCCTCAGCTAAGGAGGTACTATTGCTAAAATATTCACCTACTCAAAAACACAATCCAATTCCAATCAGAAACTCACAGTTTTTGAGAAATAAGAATAAAATTCCTAAAGTTCACGTGGACTCTCAGAGGACTCTTATACAGACAAAACAATCTTGCCAAGGAAAAACCAACATGGAAGGCTCAAGCTCTTGATTTCAAGACATATTGCCACAGTAACCAAAAGAGTGATCATGGCATAAAGACAAAGATATATACCAATATAAAATAGAGAAATCACAAAAATCACAGAATGTCATGTGTATGGCTAAAAGATCTAAGTTGGGTGCCAAGGCTACACAATGAGAAAGGGCAGTTTCTTTAGCAAATAATAATAACAATAATAAATAGTAATAATAATAAAAAACCTGTACACGTGTACACACACACAATCTTTTATAACACACACACACACAATAAACTGACTCAGTATGGATTAAAGACCAAAACATAACACGTGAAACCATAAAATTCCTGGGGCTGGCTGGTGGTGCACCCAGTGGAGTGCACAGAATACACTGTACAAGGAGTGGGTTCAAGCCCCTCCTCTCCATCTACAGGGGGAAAGCTTCAGGAGCAGACAAGGAGCCCTTCAGTTGTCTCTCTTTTTCTTCCACTCTCTGTCTCCCACCTGGCCCCCAATTTCTGACTTATCAAAAAGTGAAAATAAAGAAAAAATGCCCACAGGGAATAGTGACACATGCAGGCACAGAGCCACTGGTGGGAAAAAGAAAGAAAGAAAAAAATATATATATGGAGAGAGAGAGAGAAAGAGAGAGAGAAGACCACCAGGCTAGGAGTATGAATCAACCTGCCAATGTCAATGTCCAGCGGAGAAGCATGTATAGAAACCATACCTCCTACCTTCTGAACCCTATAAAGATCTTTGGTATACTCCATACTCCCAAAGGGATAAAGAATAGGGAACCTTCCAATGGAGGGGAAGGGATATGGAACTCTGATGGTGAGGATTGCATGGAATTGTACCCCTCTTATCCCACAAACTTGTCAATAATTAATACTAAGTCAATAATATATATATTTGATTTTTATTTATAAAATGGAAATATTGACAAGACCATAAGATAAGAGGGGTACATTTCCACACAATGCCCATCCCCCCGGAGCTCCATATCCCATCCCCTCCCTTGATAGCTTTACTATTCTTTATCCCTCTGAGAGTATGAATCCAGGGTCACTGTGGGATGCAGAAGGTGGAAGGTCTGGCTTCTGTAATTGCTTCTCTACTGAACATGGGCATTGGCAGGTTGATCCATACTCCCAGCCCATCTCTCTCTTTCCTAGTGTGGTAGGGATTTGGGGAGGAGGGGCTCCAGAACACGTGGTAGGGTAGTCTGCCCAGAGAAGTCAGGTAGGCACCATGGTATCATCTGGAACCTGGTGGATGATATTCCCAGGTTGAAAGCAGCTTCCTTGCAGAGCTCACACTAGGTGTTGTCTCCAAGCCACCATCTTGGCTCTACCCCATATATATTTTTTAACCCAGCATCTGAAAAGATAACATCTATTATGATGAGTACATTGAAAAATTATTTAAAAAATTGGAAAATGGGAGTCATGTGGTTACATGTACATGGCACAAAGCACAAAGACCGGCTTAAGCCCCTGGTTCCCCACTTTCAGGGGAGTCGCTTCACAGGTGGTGAAGCAGGTCTGCAGGTGTCTAGCTTTCTCTCCCCCTCTCTTTCTTACCCTTCCTCTCTCCATCTCGCTCCGTCCTATCTAACAATGACATCAATAACAACAACAATAACTACAACAACAATAAAAAAAGGGCAACAAAAGGGAAAATAAATTTAAAAAATTGGAAAATAATGTGTTGGTGAAATTGCGGAAAGACTGGAACCTTCGTACACAGTTGGCAGCAATGTTTTTAAAATAGGCGGTGGCACGCTCAGCACATATTACCATGAGCAAGGACCTGACTTCAAGCCCCCGCTCCTCACCTGCAGCAGAGCACTTCACCAGAGGCGAAGCAGGTCTGCAGGTGTCCAGCTTTTCTCCCCCTCTGTATCTTCCCCAACCCTCTCAATTTCTCTCTGTCCAATCAAATACAATAGAAAATAAATAAATAAATAAATAAATAAATGGGAAAATAGCTGCCTGGAATGGTGGATTCAGTGTTGGCACTGAACCCAGGTAGTAACTCTGATGGAAAATACATAAATAAACAAATGTAAAATGACATACTTAGTATGGAAAATGGTACAGAGGCTCCTCAAAGTATACAAATAGATTCTATAATCCCACTTCTGGACACATTTTTTAAAATTTATTCCTTTTTGTTGCCCTTGTTTTATTGCTGTAGTTATTATTAATGCTGTTGTTGGATAGGACAGAGAGAAATGGAGAGAGGAGGGGAAGACAGAGAAGGGGAGAGAAAGACAGACCTGCTTCACCCCCTGTGAAGTGACTCCCCTGCAGCTGGGGAGTCGGGGGCTCGAAACGGGATCCTTATGCCGCTAGTCCTTGCACTTTGCGTGCACTTTGCTTAACCCGCTATGCTACCACCCAACTCCCATGGACACATTTTTGTTCACCACTTGCAGAACATGGAGGCAACCTAAATGTCTATAAGTAGATACACAGAAATGTGAGATATGAGGGAGTCAGATGGTGGTGCACTGGGTTAAGCACACATAGTAGGAAATGTGATATATATGCTAAATGGAATATGACTTGCCCTTTAAAGAGATGTCTTGCCATATGCAAAGAGGTATAAACATTGAAGACATTATGTAAACTCAAATAATTCAGTCACAATAAGTCAAGACTGTTTACAAGACATATATAATTAAACACTTAGAAGCATATAGTAGACACATTATTATGTTCAAGGATCTGGGTTCAAGCTCCACAGACCCTACTTGCAAGGGGAGACACTTCATAAGTGGTGAAACAGTGCTGTGGGAGTCTTTCTCTCTCTCTCTCTCTCCTTTTTTATCTCCCCATCCTGTCTCACTCTATAAAAATAAGTAAAGTGTAAGGTAGAAAGGTGTTTGTGAGGGGCTGTGTGGGGAGTAGAAGTTATTTAATGAACAAGATTTCACAGTTTTATAAGATGAAAAAGTTCTAGACAGCTATCTCACACCAAAGTACATGTACTAATAAAGCATGTAGCTAACATGTGCTGTACATTTAAAAATGCTTACAATGATTATTTGCTTTGACGATACACAAAACATAAACCTGATGACCAAGTGTTTAAACATATTTACTACAGAGAACCTCAACAACATCAAAAGCAGTTCTAAGAAGTCATTAATGGATGGTCTAACAAGCAAAAATACTGAACTGATATGTTAGCTCCCCTGAATAGTGGACCTACTTAGACATGTGCAGGACCCATGTCTGAGTCTGGCCCCGTTGGAGGAATCTTCAGTACTGTGCTATTGTTTCCTCTTTTTTTCATTATCAATAAGAACTCATTTATTAATTAATTAGGGGAGGAGACAGAAGTAGAGCACCATTGATACACGGCATTGAACTCGGGACTTCGTGATTGAGTATCCAAGACTATTCATTGTGCCCTCTCCCAGGTCACCTTTCTCTCTCTATCAGAAAAAGTCAGCCCAGAGTAGTGAATCTGCAAAAATGACCAAAAAAAAAAAAATCAAAAGGGAACAAGAAGGCAAAAAATCTCTAGAATATCAATTGAATCAATTAAATTATGGCCTTTGTTGGCAATAAAAGGCAAGTGGAGATTGTCTTTAATGGTCATAACTGTACATCTATTTACTTTCGTATGGGCTGTGCCGCCATCTTCTGCTTCCTCTCTCAGAATCATTGACCATCTGGGGCTCTTGACTAGAAATAGCACTGAATGGAAAGGGTACTTGAGAAGTAAAGTTGCACTTTAATAGTGTAATAAAATACAAGAAGTGAAGAGGAGGAAATTGCCTGTATAGTGCAGTGAGAACTAATGAGGATTGCAGTACAAAGGAACTCGGGCACCTGGGTTTGATAAATGGTTGACAAAGACTAATGAGATAAGTGACTCCTCTCTCTAGTCCCATAAAGATGGCATTTACTTTATTTGATAGAAATGAATCAAGATTCTAAACTCAAGCATCATACAAAAATAATTTTATGTAAATTGTGATTCCAGATGTTTAATATGCTTTTAAACAAAAATGAATAGTGAAGATTAGTATCTTCCTTATGAAAAGTCATTTTTCATGAAAATTCAGAGACAAACACATAAAATAAAAAGTGAAAGTTTACCCTAGTAACTCAAAAAGTTTCTCTGATATAGACTTTCAAAAGGGATTTGAGTGTGAGGCTGTTCAGTGGCAAATGGACAGGTAAATGCATCCATGAGTTTTGTTCAAATGCCAAAAGATGTCACTGAAATAGTATAATGGACAAATTATTTGAAAAAACAAGTGGATCAATAATCTATACTTCAAAAAGAATAACTTTGATTTATTTCTTCCTGTAGAGCTAGAGCCTCAAGCATACACAATTTCATTGTTCCCAGGCCAAGTTTTTGATTCAGATAGGCAGATGGAAGGAAGATTGGATACAGAGGAGATCAAAACAACTGAGCTTTCTCCAGTACCTTGACACTGCCATGTGGTGCTGGCTGGAGCTCAAACCTGGACTATGTGTATAGCAAGTCACATACCAAGTTAGGGTACTATCTCTCTGCCTGCAAACTTTGATTTTTATTGCTTTCTCCCACTTAAAAAAACAAACTAAACTCAATCATTTAAAAATATTGGCATATGGACTGGGGAGACAGCACAGTGGTTATGAAAAAGTCTTTTATGCCTGAGGCATGGAGGTCACAGGTTCAATACCCGCACCACAAGCTATTGCTAACAGTGCTCTAGTTTAAATAAAGATAAATATATAAGTATATATATTCACATACACTGTAATACAATTTACCACATATGTCATCCCACTCTTGGAAGAGCTGCATTTCACAAATTCATTTCTTTGATTTGATAAATTGGAGCAAGGATTTTATTTATTGCATGTAAATACTACAAAATGTCTCATGTAACAGATATTCAATGAAGCTATGACATTTCACCTAATGAAGTACAGCCATTTATCTTGAATTTTTTTTTTTGTTGGAGGAAGAAAAACCTTTAAATGTGGCCTTAAGTTTGCAAAAATCAGCAACTTTAATCTATCTACTTTCTTTGACCTTTACACTCAACCTCAAAAAATGTACAACAACATAAATTTGATCTCCAAAGGCTGCTGCAGATCTCATTTTCTGCTGTTTTTCCATTAGGTATTTATGGGACTTGCTAGGGTTACAAGGGACTAGTAAAACTCCAAAGTAATCCTACAGTTCCTGTGTATGAATTCAGCTTTTCCCTTTGAGATGATAACTATTTTTTTCTCTTTGTTGAGACCTTTTCAGAATCAAGGATAAAACCAAGACTATGGTATAGTGTTCTTATTTAAGAGACAGAATGGGTAAGTTGGGAGAAGGTAGGGGGTAGAACACTAACCAAATTTAGCAGTTTAACTATTGAAACAAAATAATTTTTAAGACATTAGGAAGCTTGTTACACATTTATACTAATTGAAATCACAGCATGATCACATAGGAGAGAAACTGATCCAATGAAGTCTGAAGTTTGAAGATCTCAGCTGTGTGCATGCTGTCTCTTAACTGCACAGGAAGCCAGCTGCTTCCATTTATAAACTGTATAGAACACATGTGCTCCAATATACCCATGACATAATGTGTAACACTATACTTTCAAAAGAGTTTGCCAAGAAGTAGAGTGAAAATATGTTAGACAAAAAAACAATTTATATGCTTAAAGAATTTTAAGAAAAACAACCTTTAAGTTGTGTTTCCATTAAGGTGCTTTTACAATCAACTGTAAAATGTAAACAATAAGATGAATGAACTTAAAAAGAAACTAGTTCACTCATTAAAAAGTTTATCAGAGTCAAAATCTAAATAAAATCTCAGAGATGGAAAAATATTAAATCAGTCAATCATACCTACCACTCATCCACTAAGAACAAGGAAATATTAGCTGCAGGATAATAGACTATGAGACTAAAACTTTCCATGTTTTACATGAAAATAGACTAAATTCTAACCCATTTCTCCTAAATCAGATAAATTCTTGACTCGTTTCCTTCTTGACTCGTTTCCTTCATAGCTTACTTCTCTTCCAATATAAAATTATATCTATCTGCAAACTATGATCAGAATTTGATTCCTTCTCAAAACATCCTTTGCCAAACCCATAGTACATTATAAAGGCTTCCAAATTGATCTCCCTACTTCTATTTGTACTGCATTTAATTCTTGTCTATAGTGGCCAGGATAATTATACTAAGATATTAATCAGATTATGATTGCCTTGATATGAAATCCTCTAAAATATTTTTATTTCACTGAGGATATAAAGAGAAAGTCTTTATAGTGCCCTATAAAGTCAGATTCACCATATCCCTCTACTTGTTCTCTCAATATCTGTATATCACATTACTTTTCCCACAGCTTATATAGCCAATTAAATTGCTAATTAGAATTCTTGCACACTACTTGAACATGCTACATTACTGATATTTCTTATTTATTCCCCATGTCTAGTTATTCCTTCTCTATAATATACGGATAACTATTCCTTTCTCAAAATTTTTCATTGTTTTAAATGCTTCTAACCTGGGTGAGATTTTTTCACCTAATGGTTCTGTTTAAGAGTACAATCTCGCCTGGGGGAGACAGCATAATGTTATGCAAACAGACTCTCATGCCTGAGGCTCCAAAGTCCCAGGTTCAATCCCCTGCACCACCATAAGCTAGAGCTGAGCAGTGCTCTGGCGTTTCTCTCTCTCTCTCTCTCTCTCTGTCTCTTTCCCTCTGCATCTCTCTCTCTCAAAAAAAAAAAAAAAAAAAAAAAAGTACAACCTCTCGGGGGACCAGGCAGTAGCGCACTAGGTTAAGCACATATGGTGTGAAGCACAAGGACTGGCGTTAAGGATTGTGGTTTGAGTTGTTTAGACACATTTACTACTTAAGATAATGGCAAATATGAGTCAAAATGAAATTAGGAATATTTATGCCTGACAAGGAAACATCTTGTTCTTTCATTTTGAAAGTGATGATTCAGCTATGATAAAACTATAAGACTACCTGATGGCCAAGACACAAAAAACTATATGGATTTCAACACATATACTACTCATTCAATTATTTTCAGAAACTTCAGTAGTTTTAAAAGTAACTGTAGTTAGATTATTTTTCCTATACATTTATCTCTGGAGTTTACAGAACTTTAGGAAATCTCTTCCAATGGACACTTTTTCCTTCTGGGTGGCTGGAATTGAATCCAGGGCTTTCTACATATAAGGAATGTACAGTAATACTGACTTACATCCCAGACTCCACTGAAGGTACACTAAATGTTTTTTTCCTCCAGTAAGTACCATGATAAAAGATTTTTTTATTTTCTCTGTAAGTCAATAATTTAGAAAGCTATCTAATATTTAATATGAAATAGTGATACCATAAAACTACACAAAGCAATGCTCTAAATTTTCTGGTGTTTGGTAGTCTGAGTTCTGTTATAAAAAACAAAACAAACAAACAAAAAAGACAGACAGTAAAGAGATTAGACTGTTTTCAAAAGCTGTAAGGCATTTGTGTGAGATTTAAAACAGACATATGCGTTTAAAGTCAAAAACATTCAAATGCACAGTTAATCCACATAATAACTCAACAACCAAGATAGGTTCAAAGATCTAACAGATACCATATGCAACTTGTAATAAAACCTGAGTTAAGATATTTCAAGCAACAGGATAATTTCATTTTCCATTTTAAGTGCCCATTTATTTTTAGTTAACAGACTATGATATAAGACAACAAAACACTGCAATTTCTTTACAGTAAAGCCCTAATACAAATAAAATATTGTAGTATAGACAATCAAGTTAAGATTTGGGTAGCAATAATAAAAAAAGAAATCACTACTTAAAAAGAAGATATACATATTGCAATTATCTGTGAAACGAAAATAAATCTAGCTAAGAAGGTAGATAAAACAGGAGTCATATTCACTCTAGAAAATGTATGAGCTCCAAATCAGCCATTACAATAAAAAGTTACTACATGTGCAGCTTTATGTCATACTGAATGCATGTTTTCCAAATTAATACTCCACTGCAACTGAATTTATAAACTATTAGTATCAAAACAGGGAACAAATAAGAGATGTATCTCAAATATTGCACATTTTACAAAAGAAGGAAAATTAAATGGAATGCAAACTAGATAGATAACCAAAATCTTTGTTCTGACAATCATTATAATATATAGGGCTATAAATACCACTGAGAATGGGAAGGTAAGAAAAGTTGTAGAATGGAATCAATATGCAGATAAAATCAAATGTCAAATGAATAAAGCAATAAATATAATCTTTTATGTTAACAGTTTTTGAGACAAAAGAATAAATGTGTAGCAGCTGAACCAAGCAGAGAACTTAAATGACATTGTTAAAAGGAAGTATCATTTTCTATTTCTGGTTTCTCAAGTTTATAGTTGGTTTACTCTATGAACTTACTCTAAGTATTCCTTACTTCAACTACAAAAGATGTTCTGTAAATTTCAAGACAACTCACATCAGCAGTATTTCAGTATTACAATAGGGCCTTTTACTAGAAACTCAGTATTCCTAATTCATTCATCTGTCAGGCAGAACTTCCTGGTTAACAGTTCATTATGATGACATAATTTCTGACAAAGGCAATATCAGAAAAATGGAGAGAACCAGAACTAATGATTATACATTTGCTTTAAATATTTTCTTCAATTATTTGTAATTTATGAAATAATAATAACACTTCATTATATTATCCACATCATATAAACCTGAAGGTACAATTAACAGAGGGAAATGAACAAGCTTGCAGATATGTTTTTTTTTTTTTTAAGGGACAATTCTGTTTATATTATAGTTACTCGCAACAAAGTTGGCACATGGTGGGGACAAGGCAACTAGGATAGTCTACTGCTTAATTAAATTGAATATAAAATCATGACTGAATTTTTAGAAAATAAAGCATGCTTGAGTAGGAATCTTTTCATTTTCAGAGTTTACATCTTCATTACAGAGTTTAACATCTGAAAAACATGTGTGCAACTTTTAAAAAGCAGCTAAAAATAAAATTCAAGCCATCAAATGGAATATACTAAGTTTTATAATTACAGATAAGCAGACTAATAAGTACAACAAAGCAAACAAATCCCATCCATTTTACCCTCAACAAACTGAAACGAATTAAGTGCTTGTAGGTATTAGTATCATATAGCTTAAATCAAAAGGACCTTTTGGTACACGGAGCTATTACAAGCACTCTCCCTCCCACCCCTCAACCCCCATTAAGAACTGCTTTGTCTTGGGATAAGCTTGGGAGAATAATGTTCAAAGAGCACTCAGTAGCAGGTGTAATTTCACAGTATTTCCCCCTATAATATGGAGGAATAGTAAGATATCCAGAGAGAGGTAAAATTCAGAAGCCAATTCTACTTTGAAAACTATGCAGATATGTTTCTTCCTCCTTCCCCATGACATCTCTTTCATTCCCTCCACCCCTGTGACCCAGAATGAGAAGCTCTGGTTTATGGTGGTGTCTTGAGATTGAACCTGGGACCTCAAGTCTCAAGCAGAAAAGCCTTTATGCGTAATCATTATGCCATTATCCCAGCCCCAAATTTTCTTTTTTTAAAATCACTGAGAAACAAGGAAGTACCAATGAAGGTTGGCATGACAAATAGGCAAGGAAAAAATATATAGCCTATTTTAGGAGTGAAAATATTTTACTCTTGACAGCAGAGCTGATAATTTGTAGTAGTATTTTTTTTTTTTTTGAATTCTGCTAAAATTTTCGGTCCTTTTGAGATGTGAAAGATGTTCTGTGAAAAAAAGGACTTAGTCTCACAATAAAAAATATGTTCAAATTTTAACTATCTTTAGCTTTCAGCTAACTTAAAATGAAACTTTTCTCCACATGGAATATAATTTTGGAAAAATTGTCACTCACATTATGTTAAGGTAGAGTATGCATGTGCAAGTTTAAAGAAAAAAAAAAACAAAGTTTTAATTATATCTTGTTCTTTCCCATGTAGAATCTCAACCGATAGAATAATTGTAAGATCAGAGAAAAACCTCTAGGTGGTCTCTGGGTCAGTACTAACAGTAAAGTAGATGAGTAATTCAGAAAGAAATGTAGAGAAAGAGATCTACTTGCTTATGCTTGTTGGAAACTGGTAATGCAGGTGTGGTGCACAGAATGGATCTTTGTCAGCTTACTTTAAAGTAAGTGTAATAAAACTTCTAAAGTCAAACTACTAGCTAGCATATAATGTGGACTCGCTTAATATATGATATTGAGCCTGTGAACACATGGAAAGGAACATACTTTACCAGGTGAGCTATCTCCCTGACACCTAGTACAATTATGTTTATTATTATTTTCCCTCCAGGGTTATTGCTGGGGTTTGGTACCTGTACTATGAACCCACTGCTCCTGTGGCCACTTTATTATTATTATTATTTTTTGGATAAGACAAAGAGAAATTGAGGGGAGGGGAAGATAGGGAGAGAGAAACACCTGAAGACTTGCTTCACCACTTGTAAAGTGAACCCCCTGTAAGTGGGGAGCCAGGGGCTCCAACAGGGATCGTTGTGCGAGTCCTTGTGCCTAATATATTTTTTACAGCAGACATTTTGTTCATCCACTGTTCTAATTTACATAAATTGTCTCATTTTATCTTTACAAGACATGTCATAAAATTCCATTTTGCAAAGGAAGAGAGTAAGGTTGAAAAGTTACTTTGCTGGGCAGAGGCAGATAGCATAATGGCTATGCAAACGACTTCCACACCTGAGGCACCAAAGTCCCAGGTTCAGTCCCCACACCACCGTAAGTCACAGCTGAGTAGTGCTCTGGTTAAAAAAAAGAAAAAAAAGTTACTTTGTCCAAGTTCACACAATTTGAAAGTAGTGAACCTTAGATCTATATTCTAATAGTTTAACTATAGGGAATACCAACCTCCTTAAAAATTGTAGCTTTTATTTTTATTGGGGAAATGTTTTATAAGACATCTGTCTCAGATGTACAATACCACACCTCCCCCTATATATGTACAAGGACACCTCACCCACCACCAAAGTGTCATTTCCTTCAACAGCAGGGAACAGAGTCCCTAGTCACCTTTTAACCCTCTTCTCACTAACCCATTAGTAACCTCAATCTGCTCATATAGACCAAGGGTTTATTTGTAGCATAAAGGATATAGGACATAATTATTTCCAGTCTACACATACTAATTCAATTTCTATATATATTACAAAATTATCACTACAATAAGCCTAGATGACATCTATCACAATATAGTTAAAATGAATTTCTTCTTATAAGAATATTTAAGATATAGTTTCCCTAACTTTCAAATAGGCAGTAGAGTAATAGTAATTAAAGTTGCTGCTGTATATGTTACACTTCTATGACATATAATTTATAAGTAGAAGATTTTACCTTTTGAGCTCATCCTCCCATTTTGCCAGTCCTACTCCCTCATTTCTGGTACCTACTAATTTCTCCACACTCATATGCTTGTTTTTATATCTTCTTTTTAAATCAGGGCATATCTTTATAACCAATATGCTATCCTTGCTTATACTACAAAATTAAGTTGCTAATATTATTTTATACGTATTTTAAATAGAAATTAGAAAACATCTTATGAATAAATTTCACATACTCATTACAATGCTTTAAAACTTTTCCAACTTATCTCAGATGAACTCTACTTACAGTTTCTCTATAGTACACTAATGCCACAGGCTGAATCAAGCATGGTAATTGAAACTATGACATAATAAACAAGAGGGAAACTCTAGTCAACATTTTTACTAGAGAAATTTTAAAGAAATAGTACTACTAGTTGCCACTGAAATGAAATATATTTATCTAATCAAAGTTATAGTGTTCCTGAAGACTTCATTAGTTATTATTAACCAATCTTTCGATCTGAAAGAAATTCATTGTAAAATCATAGGACAAAAATATATAGACATAGCTATGAGAAATATTTGTGATATTAAAGTCTCAGTTTTGAAAGATATTTGTCACTAAAAATGTGCACACACATATGATTCTAAATATTTTTAGCAGTTACAAAATAAATTACATTTTTGTCATTGTTCTACAAATCCATTATGATTTCTCTCAGGGATATTTGTCTATAAGCTTAAAATAAGCAGGTCTTATGAAAATCCAAAAGCTTCATTAGTTCTTAAAAACTTGCTAATTAAAATATTATTAAATTATTAAAATTCAAGTTTATAAGTTGTTACTTTTAGGCAATCAATCAATGAGGTGATTGTTTCAGTCTTTTCTTCTAGAATTTTATAGGTTGGAGAGTGGAGAACAGAGAGGAAAGGAAATAGCCATAAAGTGATGAAGTAATTTCTAAAAGCAAAACCACTGAAAAGCCACTAATAACTTCAAGTGAAATGCCATATAAAAGCTTTTAATTGCCTAAAATTTGTGAAAAACTACCCAGGAGATCAACAAATTCACATCAATGGACTGCATTATACTAATAAGAGACCCCTGGCCTCTAGCCAGAGAGAACAAACAAATGAACCATTCTCATATGGCTGCAAATTATCCTAAAGGAAGAGAAAGAGACAGAATAAAAGTAACATGTTTGTGGAGTGGGAAAAAGATAAAATATTGATCATGCCAAGCTGAGGTAATTAGAGCCATTGATAAAGAGATGGGATGAATGTTCTCAGGCCTACAGAAATGCATCTTTGTCTTAAATTACCAATTCTCTAAGTTGGGCTCTTGCTAAAAAAAAAAAAAATTAAATTAAATTAATGAAACATCTGGATGGTATCAGGTGCATACCTTTTAAAAATTAATTACTTCTTGATCCTTTATGAAGTTCTCACTGGTGTGATTTTTCAAAAAAACATCTCTATGATGATGTGGCTAAATCACTTGCACACATATTAAAACCATGGTTTGCACAAATAACCATAAAGCACAATAATTGCAAGATGAAGACAATTTCAAAAAACAGTACATCTGATTAAATATCTATAAATACTTATAAAATTTGAGGCTTTGTTTAATTTCTTTATTATAGCAAAAGGTAGACATTTCCTTTTTATGAGGATATACCAACACCACTGTCAAAAACCTTAGAAGGTAGAGAAAAAAAATTTTTTTTGGAAAAAAATTCTTAGTCTTATTAGTAATCAAAATATCTGAGTAGAATTCTTCCAACTACTTTTCTATTGCTCAAATAACGCTCTCATTTTACATCTCTTGATATATACCCAAGGCATTTTGTTTATACAATTATAAATACATGCTTTTATAAGGCTGAAATAAAAAATAAAGCTCATATATCAAAGCTGATTTCCCTTCACCAGACTTATGTATGATGTTCAATAAGAAATTTTATAATTTATAATTTAAAATTACATTAAAATTTTGTAAGAAATAGCAAACCATATATATATATATATATATATATATATATATATATATATATATGAAGAAGGCAGCACCACAAGGCTTTATACTATGAATGCAGTACTTTGGGAGCTGTCAGTAAGTAGGAATGAATACTTGTTTCTACATTCTAGATATTATACATTATTGAGATGCAGATAAAATTGTCAGTTCATCTGAAAAATTTAAATATATACAAAAAACAATTGTTGACATTTTACCACCAAACAGGTCTAATGGCCTTAATTACAAATTTGCTAAAATGAGTGTTAATTTGTTCATGTTCAAATATATCTATTAACCCTGCACAGTGTTATACAGATTAATTTTAATATAGCATTATTAATTTCACTTAAGAGCCTTTCCACTATGAGTGGAAAATCAATTGAAGTGTAAAATCAATATATTGATCCTGATCTTTTAAGTTTCTTTACCCAATGTACTCATTCTTGATACAGGAATTAGTAGGCAAATAATTAATATAATTTATTTTTATCCTTTTACACAACACCTTTGTTTTCTTTCTTTCTAACTTTTCTCCTTTCATTTTAATATGTTTTTGTTGTAACATTTGATTTTTCAGAAAAGGAGGCTGGATTAAATCCATTTGCGCCAAAATCTTAAGTCTTTGTGAAGCACTGGCAGATGAAGTAAAATACTCAAGTAGTCACTATAGTTGCATTTGCTATATCAGTTCTCCAGCCCCCAAGCTTTTAGTGTGTGTGTGTGGAGGATATCAGAAAATATTGGCCAGGTTATCTGATAAAAATAAACTGCAAATCTGGATGAAACTTTAGAAAAAACTTGTTTCATTTCTAACTTTTTCAGACACATTTCAAGGAATAATAACTCTACTCATCTTTCATCATTAACATTTCTCTATAATTAAGTATAAAAACTACCAGTATTCTCTAAAACAACAACAACAAAAAAGCCCAGTTACCAACTTGTTACTCTAGAACACTACTTTTACTGTCTTTTTTTTTTTTTCCAGGGAGGAGGGAGTGGAAAAGTAAATAAACTCCTTTGTATTTTGTTACCTAATTTGCAGAAATCTATACTGGCAAAAAAAAAACAAAAACCTAAAGCAATGTTTATCTTTTTTGTAATAAGGTCATAAAAACCCACCAGAGCAAGATATCCTTTGTTCCCTCCTATACCCCCAAAAGAACGTTTCTGCTTGTCACTGGCTGCCAACATACTACATATTAAGATAAATCGAAAAGAAAATCACAATAACTAGAACTAGTCTTTAACTATGAAAAAGTAAGACCTAGAGCCGTAATTCTTAGGTGTTCCCACAGATGACTGGGAAGACAGCATAACAGTTGTGCAAAAAAAGACATCCATGCCTTAAGCTGTGAAGTCTCAGATTCACTTCTCAGAACCATCCTAAACCAGATCTGAGCAGTGCTCTGGTCTTTTTTTTTTTTTTTTTTTGCCTCCAGGGTTATTGCGGGGGGGGGGGGGGGGGGGTGGGTGGGCACCACAAATCCACTGCACCTGGAGGCTATTTTCTCCCCTTTTATTGCCCTGGTTGTTGTTGTGGTTATTATTATTGTGGTTATTGATGTCATCATTGTCGGACAGGACAGAGAGAAATGGAGAAAGGAAGGGAAGACAGAGAGGAGGAGAGAAAGATCTGTTTCACCGCCTGTGAAGCGACTCCCCTGCATGTTCCAGCTGGGGGCTAGAACCCAGATCCTTACTCTGTTCCCTGTGTTTCGCACCATGTTCGCTTAACCCGCTGCGCTACTGCCCGACTCCCAGTGCTCTGGTCTTAGGCACTGTTTTTTCTCTCTGTTACAATACAGTAAGTACAAAAAGAAGGAAAAGGAAAAGAAATTCCCACAGTAAGCACATAAACGAACCCCAAAAGGATGTCCAGTTTATCCCCTAACATTTTTTTAATACTTACAAGTAGAAACAGTGGGAAGTAAAGCAATGTATATTTATTAACAAATCACTGACTTAAAAAATTAAATACAAAAAGAAATATAAAAAGAAAAAATGAAATGCAAAGTGAAAAAAAGATAAGAGCTTAAACCATTTATCTAATAAAATCTTAGTGCCCAAACAAGTATCTCCTCTCATTGGAATAAAGTCACAGCAATTTACTTTATATCTGACAATAGAGGACTGAGAAGAAAACCAAAACTGCATGATTCTTGCCCTCATTGTTCCAGGGGAGTGGAGACATGTGCTAACACTGCTTTGAATCCAAGCACAATTAGGCCCAAATGCATAAGATGAATTATACAACAATCTGTATTTTTCATTATTTAAAATACCTTAATAACTCCTCCCTATTTTCCCCCACCATCTTCTCTTTCCTCCTCCCTCCTCCTCTCTCTTTCTGTCTCTCTTCCTCTCCCTCTCTCTCTGTCACGAGGGCTTCACAGTGCATGGAATATGACAGATTCCACTGCTCCCACTGCCCCCCCCCCCCGATTTCCTTTGAATAGATAGAAACAGTATGTGAAAGAGAAAGAGACAGTAACACCATTCATGAAACTTCCTTTATGGAATCCAGGATCCTGGTTCGAGCCCCCGGCTCCCCACCTGCAGGGGGGTCGCTTCACAGGTGGTGAAGCAGGTCTGCAGATGTCTATCTTTGTCTGACCCTCTCTGTCTTCCCCTCCTCTCTCGATTTCTCTGTCCTATCCAACATTTCACCATTCCTTTCACCATTCATGAAACTTCTTTAGTACATGGTGCTCTCATGAGGTTCTCAGAGGCTCAAACCTGGGTTCTCACAATGGTCAAGTGTTTGGTCTATGGGATTAACTATCTCTAAACCCCAAATAATAATTGTTGAATACATACTTTCCCAGAAAATTTCCAGGCCATGGTACATTTGTAATGTTTTGGAAAGTTAACACTTTAGTTGTACTCTTGATATCTACCGTTTTATCCCCTTAGTAACTGTATATAGTCCTGTGTTATCATACATTGGAACAGATTGTAACCAAATGTGAAAATTATTATGAGGTCACAGGTGATGGATTTTGTGTTTGCTTCAAATAATAAAGCTCTCATACAAGCGAATCATTACAGAAAAAAAATCGTCTTTTTTACAAAAAATAATGGATCAAGATCTGCATGTCATAAGAGATACATGGTTAGAGGGAGAAATTGCTGCAGTGTAAACCCTATGGCAACATTACTAACATCTAATGTTTACTTACAATAATGATTTTTATGGTGCTGGCACTTCAAATATGCATGATTCCATTGGGTGGTTTTTTTCCTCTAAAAATTTTCAGATAAGGGGGCCAGGTAGTAGCACATCAGGTTAAGTGCACATGGCACGAAGTGCAAGGACTGGCTCAAGGATCCTGGTTCGAGCCCCCAGCTCCCCACCTGCAGGGGGGTCGCTTCACAGGTGGTGAAGCAGGTCTGCAGATGTCTATCTTTGTCTGACCCTCTCTGTCTTCCCCTCCTCTCTCGATTTCTCTGTCCTATCCAACAACAACAACAGCAATAACAACAATAATAACCACAACAATGATAAACAACAAGGGCAACAAAGGGGAAAAAATAGCCTCCAGGAGCAGTGAATTCGTAGTGCAGGTACCGAGCCCCAGCAATAACCCTGGAGGCAAAAAAAAAAAAAAAAAAATTCAGATAGAGACAGGAAAACACACCACAGCAGTGATCTATGGAAGGCCCCAAGTTCATGATTCTCCCTGACATGTGGTGTCAGGACTGGAATCAGCAGCTTCACAAATGGTAAAGTGCAGATCCAACAAGGTGAGCTAACTTCCGGTGCTTCATATTTATTTTAATATACACCTCAGAATATCCTAGAAACTATGAAACATCTGATTGTTAACAAAGAAGGCTAGAAAACAACTTAAAATGTTTACTTTTAAAGGTTTGTATCAGTCATTTATATGATTCAGATTAAAGAGAAGATGAGGCAATATACTAATTCCAAAGAATGTGTTTCCTACAAAAAGAGTAAATATGCCTTATTAAAGGTATAAAAGATTTATCCACAGGAGAAATAATTTTTCCTCCTCCTTTTTAAAAAACATTATCTTTATTAATTGGATAGACAGCCAGAATTTTTTGTTTCATTTTTTTTGTTTTTCCCTTTTGTTGCCATTATTGTTTTATTACTGTAGTTATGATTGTTGTTGCTATTGATGTTATCGTTGTTGGATAGGACAGAGAGAACTGGAGAGAGATGGGGAAGACAGAGAGGGGGAAAGACACCTGCAGACCTGCTTCACCTCCTGTGAGGTGACTTCTCTGCAGGTGGGGAGCCCCGGGTTCGAACCAGGATCCTTTTGCTGGTCCTTGCGCTTTGCGCCATGTGTATTTAATCTGCTACGCTACCGCCCGCACCCCATTCCCATTTTGTTTTTTTTGCCTCCAAGGTTATTGCTGGGCCTCAGTGCCTGCAGTATGAATCCACTGCTCCTGCCGCCATTGAGTCAGACAGGTCTAAGTAGTCTAGATGCTCTATAATACTATCCATTTAATTAAAAGTAGCATTATTGAGATTAATTCACAGTATATGCATTTATACTATGAAAAGCAGTGAGTTACAGAATATTTATGAAAAATGAGTGGTCACTACCAAGATCAATTCTAGAACACTTTCCTAAGCACAATCCATCTCCTCTAAATCCTGTGCTCACTGGTAGTCACTCTCCCACCCGCCCCTTGCATTTTCTGCTCTAGGTAACCATCAATCATCCATTTCTGTCTCCATGGATTAATTGTTCTGAATTTTTCACATACATGGGGTTATATCAATATTTGGCCTTTTGTAAATGGTTTGTCTCACTATGTTTTTAGCTTCTGTCCATGTTGTACTGTGTGCTAGCACATCATTCATTCTATTGTTGAACAATGTTTCATTATATAGATTTAATTAATTTTCTCTCTCTAGTCATCAGTTGATTAGTATTTGATTTGTCTCTTTTTGGTTATTATGAACATCCATGTGAAATTTTTGTGCAGGCATGGCTGCATTCATTTCTCCTGGGAAATATTTTGGAATATAATTTATTGAGTCATTGGTAACTTTACATTGACCTTTAAGGGAATTGCCAACATTTCCATAAGGTACCGTGACATGATGTTCCATTACTCCACAACCTCTTCGTATTTGTTGTTATCTGTCTTGTTGATGATGGCAATCCTAGTAAGTATGAGTTTGAATTTCATTGTATGTGGTTTTATTTATTTATTTATGCAACTCAGCAGCCCCGCACATTTACAATACCACTGCTTGGCAAAAAGACACCACAGCACTGCTCTACCATCACTACAACTTCTAGCATTATTCACAATACTTCCATGTGGTGATGGAGTAAGAACCTTGGGCTTCATGCATGGTTAAGGTGTGTATTTTTTATTTCTCTGATGGCTAAGGATGTTGAATATAATTACATATATATACTTTATATGTTTTTCAGAAAATGGATGTAGTCTTGAGTTTCTAAACCTGAAAGAGTAGAGCAAAGGTGATGAAATTAGAATTAACTTGTTACATTTAACAATCTGTATAGCTGAAGGGACCCTTACATTTACTAAGCAATCACACACCAATTCAATTTACACTGCAACAGATCCCAATCTTGCAGAAGACTGTTAATGAAGAGAGCATTCATGTTTTCTTCATCTTTGACTCTCTCACATTACATAATAGGATACACATATTATGTAGACATTTAAGTTAACTAATATAATCTTATTTTCACCAATTCTACTCTAATATGGTATTAATAGTATTCAATCAACTTTTGAAAATGATCATACAGAATTAAACTTTGAATTAGCAAGATCATTACAAAATGTATGATTAGTACTCAGTATGTTTTTATTAAGCTCAGAGATTTTTCATATTAGGATGACCTAGTATGAAAAATTAGGTTGGCTTATATTTTATTTATTGTATTAGTCATTTACTATTGATTTAAAAATTTTTGATATAATAGGGGTATAATTCCACATAATTAACACCATCAGAGTTCTGTGCCCCACCCTCTCCACTGGATATTATACTGGTTCTCCCAAAGTCATGAATGCAAGCTGATTTTATAAATATATATATCCCATTTTATCAACAGTCCCACCTACACTCTACTCTTTCTAGTTCAGAACTAAAACTATTACTACTTCCAAATGTCTTACTATTTTTCCTCTTCTCTCTCAGATAAGAGAAGCCTTCCTCTGGCATTTTCCAGATCACTTCTTTTCATTGATCGCATAAAAATAAGATTCCTGGTGACAATTGCTTAAGTTTCTGATGGAATGAGGGTACAGAGTCCTCTGATTTAATTCCCTTATCATTTACAACTTTGAGAGTATGGACCAAAACTCTTTATGGAGTCCAGAAGGTGGGAGTTCTGGCTTTCCTAACTCCTTCACCGCCAGACATGAGCACTGGCCTGTTTCTATCTTTACCTAGTGGAGTAGGCATAGCTAAATTTAAAAAAAAAAGTTATCTTTATTTATTGAATAGAGGCAGTCAGAAATTTAGAGGGAAGGGAGTGATAGAGAGAGAGACAGAGAGACACTTGCCTACAGTACTACTTCACCACTCTGAAGCTTTCCCCCTGCAGGTGAGGACAGGGGGCTAGAACCCGGGTCCTGGTGTACTGTTAACGTGCGATTAACAAGGTGCAACAATGCCCGGGCCCAGGTATAGCTAATTTTTTAAATTAATTACTGCATAAGTGATAAATCTTACCTCTCTGAAGAGTAAGAGGCAGAAGTGGGAGAATGTTTATTTCTATGAAGTTAAAATTAAGGACTGAATTCTAGTTGACACTACCAGATTATTTAACTGAACTTTAATATCTGCATTTTAAGTGGGTAACAGAATTTAGCAGCAAACTGAATTCAGGAGCTATTAATAGGGCTAACGCATTAGCATGCAAAAAGCAAGTTATTACTGTTCAAGGGTAAATTGTAAATACATCAAACATTGAATCAGTTACTAACTAAAAAAAATGCTTTTTTATTTTTTAGAAAATAGCTCTGGCTGATGGTGGTACTGGGGACTGAACCTAGGATTTTGGAGGTTCAGGTATTAAAGTATTTTGAATAACCATTGTGTTATCTGCCTGCCCTAAAAAAATTCTCCAATACCAAGTCATTCGAATTAATCTGAACATTTTAGCTAGGTGTGGCACTAGGTGAGAGATGAGTAAAAGATGAATTTGAAATTTTTGAATTATGTAATACTTATATACATTACATACATTCAAAATTAGAAACAAATAACCAAATAACTTTTTTTAAAAATATTTATTTTCCCTTTTGTTGCCCCTGTTTTATTGTTGTAGTTATTATTATTGTTGTAGTTGATGTCATTGTTGTTAGGACAGAGAGAAATAGAGAGAGGAGAAGACAGAGAGGGGGAGAGAAAGACAGACACCTGCAGACCTGCTTCACCGCCTGTGAAGTGACTCTCCTTGCAGGTTGGGAGCCGGGGGGTTTGAACCAGGATCCTTACTCTGGTCCTTGTGCTTGGTGCCATGTGCACTTAACCCACTGCATGACCACTTGACTCCCACCAAATAACTTCTTATTATCTATTACGAGCATTATCTTTTAATGAGAAAACTATTTATATAAAGTGATAGACAAAGTTATATGACTTAACATTGGGTTGTCTGAAAAGTCACTTTTCCTTTTTTTTCTTCATTTTATTGGATAGGGCAGAGAGAAATTTAAAGTGGAAGGGGGAGACAGAGAGACCTGCAGACCTGACTCACTGCTTTTGGGGAGCCAGAGACTCGAACTGGAATACTTGTGCAGGTCTTGGCACTTTGTACTATGTGTGCTTAACCCAGTGCGCTACTGCCCGCCCCCCCCAAAAGTCATTTTCCTATGCAAAAATGTATCATGACTTTTCTGACAACCCAATAACCAAGTCTATAAGTACAAAACATATATGGTAACAAAGCATTTTCTATCTATTTAAATAAAAGTGCTTTGTTATATTTATGATTTCAAAATGGTATATTTAATTTGAACCTTAAGTCAGCCTAAAATGGTTTAATATTAGAGATTTATTTTTTGTAATACCCTAGCATATGTGCTTGATTTATTGTATATAATATATTTCATAAATATGAAAAACATATTTGGTGATTTAAGTAAATATTTTCAGTATGAAGGTGAAATTTCTTTTGAATGTCAAGATAGATTATAATCCATTAATATATCTTTCAACAAAAAGGATGAAATCTTCCACTGGTTAGGGTGATAACTCTTTCGTGTCAAAACTAAGCCGCTTTATCATGATAACCCAGAATAATGGTTGACTGTTCTAGGCACTTTATCTACTTTACAGATGAAAAATCAGCTCTACTTTCATGGAATTAGATTAATGCCGTAACAGGAAATACTTCTGGGGCTGAACTTGCTTCATGCCTTCAAAGCTGCCTGTAAATTTAAAGTACTTCCTGAGCTCAAAAGATAAGACAGGAGAATGAAAAAGAAAAACAGTACAGTGACCCTTTTACTGAAGGAAATTATTGCATCCTGAAAAAGCTGTTGAAAGCTACTTGCTAAAGGCTTTGTGCTCTAGAAAGCCTAGGGCAAGTCTGTTTCAGTTAAACATGGGGATTCTGGTAATATATCAGACAGTTGTTATAAATCTGTTCTGTCTATAATCCTTTTTGATAAACTTTAACTCATTTTGGTGAAAGCTAAATAAATAACTTTCTAAGCTTTTAGTACATAAAAAACCACTCACTATTTTACATTTAACATTTTATGAAGGATTATAATTTAAAACATTAGAAAAGTGATGACCAACCCTTTCCCTGCCTCAGCTCCAGAATTAAATTAGGTTTAGAACATGCAAGTCTGCATACCCGGTTGACACCGAAGTGGGCAGTCTAACGTAACATTAGAAGAAGAGGAGTCATTATGTGGAACACATAAAAGAGCTTTTAAAAAGCTGCTGATATGAAGATGAGAATATATATATATATATATGATAAATAATTAGGAAGACAAGATTACTGGCAATAGGTATACATTTAAATAGGCCCACATGAAACTGCAAACAAAAATGGTAAAACATGATTATATGATGCACTAATGAAGTGAAAAGTGCCGACAATGGAAATAACAAAGAAAATAAAAAGAAATAGATCTAATAATTGACAAGTATTTGCTTAGAATATACTCAGTTCTATGGAATACACAGAAGAAACAAAATACTATTGGTGCACAGTGAACAACTATTGAATAACAGTGTTAGTTGCTGATTATTAAGATAGGGATTGACTTCTTTTTAAAAAATTAATTAATTTATTTATTTCATTTTGTTGCCCTTGTTATTTTTTATTGTTGTAGTTATTATTGTTGTTATTGATGCCATCGTTGTTGGATAGGACAGAGAGAAATGGAGAGAGGAGGGGAAGACAGAGAGGAGGAGAGAAAGATAGACACCTGCAGACCTGCTTCACCACCTGTGAAGCGACTCCCCTGCAGGAGGGGAGCCAGGGCTCGAAACAAGATCCTTAACACCTGTCCTTGCGCTTTGCACCATGGTGTGCTTAACCCGCTGTGATACCGCCCGACTCCCAAGGATTGACATCTTTTCTCATCACAACAGCATTTTAGAAGGTACAGGAAAAGTCAAGCCAACAAACAGTTGTATGTATTCCAGGTAAGATGTAAAGGGAGATAATCTTAAGGAAAAATAATCAAGGATGAAATGCAACGGTTAGCCAAAGAATACTGAGTCAAGCCCTAAATGCTGGCATATACAGAGCTGTATTAGGCAACAGGGAGCAACAGGATAGTCATAGTATGCTAAGATTTCCATTGGCAAAGTCTAATAATCAGGTGGACTTGTTTATTCAGATTTGTTATGTTTGGTTATTGCAGAACGAAGGGGGCTTGTACTAAAAAAGTACCTTTGGAAAGCATCATACCATGAGTGGCATTATATATAACCATGAGAATGACTTTGATCACTGTGACTATAATAAATGAGAAAATTTCACAATATGGTTTTTCTTTTCTTTTGGCCCAGTTTTCTTCCTCAAATCATATGTGACTTAGCTTTGCTATTTTTGGTCAGATTATTTGTTTTAGCTGTTATATTCCACAGGAGTGAAACCATCTGTCTTTCACTTCCTTCTATCACTTAACATAATCTCTTTACTTTTCACCTATTTTGATACAAAAAGCAAACTTTCATCTTTTTAGTGGCACAGCAGAATTCTATTGCTTACACATACAACTCTTCAATCTAGTAATCTGAGGGATGGCATTTAGGTTTGGTATAGGGGACAACTTTAGATAAACTTTTGAGTTTGTCTTTTCACTATTACAAATAATGCTGCTATAAACAAATTAGTATTTTGATACCATTCTAATAAAAGAGGTGGCTTAACAGGTAAAGGTCAGAACCTAAATGCAGATGTTCTACAATCACTTTCATAACCATATTCCAGAGCACTGCACTGAGTCTTAAAATACATTGGAGGTTATGTAACAATATATGAATTTTGGAGGAACATAGTGCATGGCAGATACTTTTACATTATAATCTAGCTGGCTTTTTGCTTTCCTTGTTTAACTGCTGTGACTAGAACTTCTAGTACAATATATAAGAGAAAATTGCCTAGCCAAGAAGTTTTACCCAGTTATAGATTAATATTTTAATCTGCAATGCAGTTTGATTAGATTTTCCTTTTCTATCAGGGAAGCAGAATTCTAATATGTGAGGTTTAGAGTACGGTTTAATTTTGACTCATGGATGAAAAGTTTTTGAAGCAATATTTTTTGTAAAGGCTCTCTTCCTCAACACTGAATCAATTTTGTGTTTTCAACAAAGGCGTGTAGAGCATATCAGTCATTACTATTTGTGATTTTCTTTTAGATAGAGGCAGAAAGAAAGAGAGCAAAGAGACAGCAAAAGAAACCACAGCATCAAAAGTTTCCTTTCCTTTAATATGGTGGGGGCCAGGACTGAACCCAGAATTTGCAAAGGCAAAGAAAACACACTCTTTATGTGAGTTATTCACTATTTTTGTTACTTTCTCACTGACTCTCCTCAGACTTATAATTTATATCCGGATGTATCCTAGTCTTTTCCAAATGCATGCAGACTTAATATAATTCTAGTAAGATATAAAACCTCACTCCCAGACAGCTTTATCTTCTTTTCCCTATGTTACTATTATATGTAAAGTCTATGTTATATACCCGGCAACACATTTTTAAATGCATTATTTTATAAATTTCTCTGTCTTTTAAAGAAGTAAGAGAACGAAATGTACTAACCTCCCTATTTGCTATTTGGTTCTCACTTCTTTCTGTGGATTTAATATACAACCTGTTATCATTTCCTAGTTTTAATACAGTGCTATTACCATTACTTCCTTCAAGCTGTTACTGTCACTTATATCACATTTGATATGCCATAGGGCAACAGAACAATTAGATTGTGGCATCCATTTCCTGATAAATTAGCTAAAAGAATAAATCTATAGTCTTTTTATAATTACTTACATAATCATCATTATTAGTTCTCTTTATGCTGTGTCTAAATCTGAATTACTATTTGTTGTTCATTTCAGCTTAAAGAACTTTTATATTTCTTGGAGAGTGGGAGGTGGCTCATCTGGTAGAGCTCATGTATCACCATGGGCTTGAGCCCCTGGCCAGCATGTGAGAGTTCCTGCAAAGGCAGGGAGAGGGGGGTTTATCTCATGAGTGGAGGAGCGATGCTACAGTGTCTCTTCTCTCCTCTTCTACTTTCTCCTCTCCTCTCCTCTCCCCTCCTTCCCTCCTAACTAGAGGCAAAACAAACAAACAAACAAACAAAAAACACTGTCAGGGACAGGGTGTAGTTAAGTAGGTATAAGCCCTTACACTTAAAACAAATTACAACAGATTTGCTAATTCAGAAAAAAAAAAAAAGCCTTCATTTGAGATAGTTCTATACTATAGTCACTGTTGCTATTTTTTTCTTTCAATTTAAATGCCATCCCATTGCATTCTGATATTCATTAATTTTGATGATGTAGCTGATATTCTTTTATATCATGATTTTTCTCCCCTTGGTATTTTAAAGGCTTCTCTTTGTCAATCTTTCATTTTGATGTTTTGTAGCTTAACATTTATTTTACCTGGCATTCAGAGAGTTCTAGCATGTAGAGAGAGAGAGAGAGTAAGTGCCAGGGGGAATAATACAGTGACTGCTGCAACAAACTTGCATGACTGAGGCACCACAGGCCCCAGGTTCAATCCTCAGAAGCAGTATAAGCCAGAGTTGAGCAGTGCTCTGATTACATAACTCACTGGATTTGTGAGATTAAAAAACAGATGTAGTAACACACACACACACACACACACACACACACACACACACACACACACGATGGAACAAGTCTGCTTTCCCAAAGATAAAGTCTTTACAAGATTTTAATCTCATTCTATCATTACCTATCCATTCTTTTATTGTGCACCATCAGTCTTTTATGCTCTATTCTCTTCATCAGCCAATATACACATTCAAATGTCATTATCTTTAAGCAAACTGTGTACCTCATTCAATACTTCTTAACACGATATAATCTGTCTACTATTACCATCTCCCTGGCACAGTGCTTGGCAAATTCCCCATGGTACAAGACACACTTTTGTTGTTAGGAACAATTTTTTAAACCTGAAGATTATAATAAAGCATTATATAAGTCACTAGTGTGCATCACTGAAAATCAAGATGTATATACATTACACTAAATTCGCCATAAAAAGCCCATTTCTTTCACCAGACAATTATCCCCGTTGTCCCATTTTACACATACCCCTTTTCCTTTCCCTTCTGGTATCCACTGATTGGTCTAATGCTCTAAAAGCTTATTTTAATTTAATCCATCCATTTGTTTCCTCTATAAACCACATATGAGTGAAGTCATATGGTGTTTGTCTATGTCTGGCTTATTTCACTTAGCATAATAACCTCTATGTCTAGTATGAATACTGTCTCATTTCTTAGCTGAATCTCTTGTGTATTCATACACCACATATTTTTTACACATTCTTCTGCTGATGGGTACTTAGTTTTGTTCCAGTGTTTCAAAGTTCAGACCTAAGATGCAATATGCATGCGGATACATCTATTTCTTTTTAATTTGTCATGCAAATATGAAAATCCTATGGAATTGACTTAGTTTTTCAGGAATCTCCATTAGACTTTCCCTAATGGATGCATCACTCTGCATCCTACCAACACTGTGTAAGAATTACTTTCTCTGAACTTCTCTTTAAAACTTTGAGTTTCTTGACTTTTAGACAACAGACAATCTCACAAGTGTAAGGTGTGGTGTGTCAGAGTTGTTTTGATATGCATTTCCCTAAGAAAAAGAGTTGATGAGTATCTTCCTACAGCCTCACCAGGATTATTGCTGGGGGTTCTGAACCTGCAGCATTCCACCAATAGTAAATAACTTCTTCTGGTTTTCAGATAGAGGGTGAGAGAAAGAGAGGAAAGACAGCACAGCACTATTACACTGCTACTGGAGCCTCCCTCCCCTGTGCAGACGCTACCAGGCAGTGCGTGACTGGGAGCTTGCTCTTGGGTCCTCACACATGGCAAAGTGCTCTAGCTGGTGAACTCTCTGATGAACAAACTCTCTGATGAACATCTTTTCTTTATTTTCTTCCCCACGTTTTACATTTATTTATTTACCAATCAGAAATCAACAGAAATTGAGAGAGGCTGGGAGAGATACAGAGAAACCTGCAACACTGCTTCAAGGCTCACGAAGCTTTCGCCCTACCAGTGGGGGTCAGGGGCTTGAACCTAGGTTCTTTCACTTTGTAACATGTGTATTCAACCAGATGTGCCACTGCCCGGATCTCTGATGAACATCATTTAATGTACCTTTGGAGAAGTGTCTATTCAGGGTTGGGCAGACAGCATATGTAAATAACTTTCATGTATGAGTCTCTGAGTTCCCAGGCTCAATCCCTGGCTCCACCATAAACCAGAACTGAGCAGTGCTCTGGTATAAAAAAAATAAAAATAAATGTCTGAAGAGCTGGGCAGTGGCTCATCTGGCATGCACATGTTACTATGTGCATGTGCAGGGGAAGCTTCATAAGGAGTGATGCAAGTACTGTAGGGTGTCTTCCTCCTCTTTCTCCCTTTTTTATTGCCACCAGAGTTATTGCAGGGGCTTAGTACCTGTACTACAAATCCACCAATCCTGGTGGCTATCCCCATCCCCACCTTTAATTTTCATTAGATAGGACAGAGAGAAATTGAGATAGGATGGTGAGATAGAGAGAAAGATAGACACCTGCTGACCTGCTTCACCACTCTTGAAGTAGACCCCCTGCAGGTGGGGTGTGGGGGCTCGAACCTAGGTCCTTGTGCTTGGTAATATCTGTGCTTATTAACTAGATGAGAGAGGGAGGGGAAGACAGTATTCTTCAGAACATAATAGCTGAGAACTTCTCTAGTTTAGACAACGTCAAAAACATAAAGGTTCAAGAAGCCCAGAGGGTCCCAAACAGAATTAACCCAGACTTAAAGACACCAAGACACATCCTATTTAGAATGGAAAGGAATAAGGATAAAGAAAGGATCCTGATGGCCACAAGAGTCACCTACAGGGAGTCGGGCTGTAGCACAGCAGGTTAAGCGCAGGTGGCGCAAAACACAAGGAAAGGCATAAGGATCCCGGTTCGAGCCCCGGCTCCCCACCTGCAGGGGAGTCGCTTCACAGGCGGTGGAGCAGGTCTGCAGGTGTCTATCTTTCTCTCCTCCTCTCTGTCTTCCCCTCCTCTCTCCATTTCTCTCTGTCCTATCCAACAATAACAACAATAATAACTACAACAATAAAACAACAATGGCAACAAAGGGAATAAATAAAATTAAAAAAAAGTCACCTACAGAGGAAAACCCATAAGATTAGCAGCAGACTTCTCCATACAAACACTACAGGCCAGAAGAGAATGGCAAGATATCTATCGAGTGCTCAATGAGAAAGGCTTTCAACCAAGACTACTGTATCCTGCTAGACTGTCATTCATATATTATACCCTCACCTTAACTTTTGTTTGTGGTGTTAGTCTAATTTCATTCTTTAGCATGTGACCGCTCATTTCTTCAATAAGGAATTAATTGATCAAGCACCTGGATGAGGCAGACCATGTCAATTGACTAAAATGTAAACACTGTTTCTGTGTTTAAGTCACTGCAGAATGAGATCAAAATTTGCTAGGCTACACTTTGTGCTAGTGAATATTGGTTGTCAGTGCTATTATGGCAAAGTTGATAGGCAAAAATTTAAACAGTCCCAAGAACTACAGATCAAGCACATAGTTCATTAGTGAATATATTATTTTTGTGCCATGAGAATGATCATGGGACCTCAATGCCTACACAACTACACTGCTTTCATTTGACCTTTTTTTCCCCCCTGTATTTGATAAAGCTTAACTAACAGAGTAAAATAGAGATAAAAAGTAGGGAAGACACATGCAGCACTGCTTCACTGCTCATGAAACTCCACCCCTCCCCCACAGATGGGGATCAGGAATGTGATCCTAGGTCTTTTATTTGTGTACACCATTTTACTTTCTTTCTTTTTCTGATTTTTTTCTTATGATTTTTAACTTTATCTAATTTGACAGGACAGAGAGAAATTGAAGGGGGATAGAGAAGGAGACAAAGACAGAGAGACACCTGCAGCATTGTTTCACTGCTTGTAAAGCTTTCCTTCTGCAGGCAGGAACAGGGGCCCTGAACAAGGATCCTTGTGCATGGTAACATGTGCACTCAACCAGGTGCACGACCAGTCAGCAACCTGAATGTCATTTTAATTTTTACAAAAGTATCTCTTCTTCTTAATCTGGTTTATTTGGTGTGGGGCACTGATGAAATCATCATTTGTCTTCTTTATTTCTCCATTTCTTCCCACTATTCTTGAGAAATATTCCTCAATATGATGCTTTGGGTTTTGGGTATTCTTTCTATATCCACTGTTATGGTAAAGTCAGTATTCTAAAATTATTACCAAATCACTATAACTTACCTCGAAATCTAAACCTTTGACACACTTTCCAAGACCCACTTATATTTTAGACTGCAAAATGGTATCACATGGACATTTCTTAATTACATAACTAATTAATTATTTAAGAAAGACACCAGACCTCCCCTTTACTTGATGTGGCAAACAGTTAATCATATATTTCTAGTCCATCTCCACATTAGCAAGCTCAAGCAACGATTACTAAAATCCTGGGCCCCTAGGAACATCTTAGCTTTGTTCCACTCTAGGGTCCCTATTCTAATTTGCTTTGGTTCTTGTTTATCAAGCATTTTGTAGTGCTTTATATCTTACAGCCATCTTACAGTTGCAGGTGTACTGGGATTCGATCTTGACTTCTCTAGGCAGGTGACCTCACCAACATGTCCTGGAACCTCACATCTCCAGCGCCCTACCCCACTAGGGTAAGACAGAGAGACAGTTTGGGGGTATGGATCAACTGACCAGAGTCCATGTCAAGCAGAGAAGTGATTACACATACCAGAACTCCCTTCTGCACCCCCCAAAAATTTTGGTCCATACATGCAGAGTCAGGAATTGTTAGGGGAGGATGAGCAGAGCACTCTGAACCCCAATTCCCCTGGGACCCAGAACATTTGTGGCCAGGAGTCTTTATTTTTATTTATTTATTTGTTTTTCCTCCTCCAGGGTCATTGCTGGGCTCAGTGCCTGCACCATGAATCCACTACTCCTGGAGGCCCGTTTTTTTTTTTCCCCCTTTTGTTGCCCTTGTTGTAGCTTCGTTGTGCTTATTATTATTGCCCTTGTTGACACAATTCGTTGTTGGATAGGACAGAGAGAAATGCAGAGAGGAGGGGAAGACAGAGAAGGGGAGAGAAAGATAGACACCTGCAGACCTGCTTCACCGCCTGTGAAGCGACTCCCCTGCAGGTGGGGAGCCGGGGGCTCGAACCGGGATCCTTACTCCGGTCCCTGCGCTTTGCGCCACATGTGCTTAACCCACTGCGCCACCGCCCGACCCCCACGGAGTCTTTATTTTTATGCCATCACTGAGAGGAAAACACCAGAGGAAACACTGAGAGGGAAGAGGAAAAAGGAAATGCACTTGGAAGTAGTAATAGATTTAGGTTTAACTTAGAAAGGAAGTGAAGGCAAGGCCATAGAAATGAATAAAAATAAGCAACACCACACACACTCACACACACACACACACACACACACACACACACACACACACACTAAACCCATATCTCTGAACTTGGGAAAGCTATGGCATTTTCCACTGGAGGACAGAAGCACAGAGCACTTGTGTTGGGAATGGTGTGGAATTATATGCCTATTTCCTACAATTTTGTAAATCATTATTAAGTCATTAATAAAAATAAATAAGTAAATGAGAAAGATACCATAGTCCTGTTCCATTACATGTGGTACTGTGGACTGAACACAATGTCTCATACATGCAGGCATATGCTTTACCACCGATGCCTCTTCTCCAGCACATATTATTGACATTTCTAGTTCAAGTCTTCCTTAATCATTTATATTCCTGGATTTACCAATAGGGCCATGATTTTCAAGTTATACAAGAAGTCATTTATTATTACACAATTTAAAAATTTTAGTTACTTTATTTTTACTTATTTATTTTCAGGTAGACAGAAGTTGAGTTGGAAGGAGATAGAGAGGGTGAGAGAGAGACACCTGCAGTAGCGCTTCACTGCTCCTGAAGCTTCCCACCCTGCAGGTGAGGATCAGGGGTTTGAACCTAGGTCTTCGCACACTGTAATGTGTGTTCTTGACGAGGTAAGCCACTGCCTAGCTTCCGTCACCCTTGTCCCTCCAAAAGCTTTTGTATTCTCTCCTGTTTTCTAATTGGTTTCTTTATTAAGGTTCTTACAAACTCTCACCTTGACCTAGAATAAAGTAATACTTTCTAATTAATGTCTCTTAGTTAATCCCTCAAGCTCAATTTATGATGTCCCAGGTGAAGTTCTGACGATATTGGTTTCCTGACTACGAAAATACTTCTAATAGCACCATATGCTAGGTAATCAATTTCAAATTTTACCACTAACTTACACAAGTCAAGTTTGACATGTCAACAATTCCCTTAACATATGTAGAAACTGTAAATATTTGTAAAGTTATAGAATGACTGATTAAGACACATGAATTCAAAATAATTTTGAAAATAAAAACATCACTGCATTACTTATTACATACTTTTATATTACTATTCCTCTATTATTAAAGTCATTTCCTAACCAATGCTATTTTTACAAGTCTAATAATATTACTGCTACTGTTTTTACTCTTGGTTGAATTACATTCTAGCCTCCTGCTGTTACTGAAAAATGCATTAAAGCAGATCACGTGGTTTCCTTCGTGTCAACAAATGACGGCTCAATTAGGCAGATAAGTATCTACAGCCCTCAGCAGAATCTTCAGTCCATTCTCAGCAGTTTAGAACAGCACTCTGGTTAGCATTAGAGCTAAGGAAAGGAACACTTGTAATTCTTTAAGCATTCAATTAAATTTTTTTTAATTCAAGACTGGCTACTGAATGTTTCCAAACACAAACAGTGTGGAAGTAGATTTTCATCATGAATAAGCACTCTAAAAATGGATGTGTATGTAAATTTCTTAATGAAATGAGATTATGACATTTCTGATGCACTGTTAGCAGTGTAAACACTGAGGGAATGATGCATTTCACTAATTTTCTCATCAACCTAATAATTCTATGTCAGATGGTTAATTAATGGGCAGTACCCACCTGCACTGAGCTAGAGAACTTCAACTAAAAGATACATGTGAAGTCAAGGCTGAATCACCTGATACTTAATAAGAAGAAATCTCTGGAATGGAGAGCACAAAATAAACACGAAGTCCCAGAGCACGAATATTTAACATTCAATTTTTTTTACTCTTTAAAAAATTATTGGGAATTGTGTGGAGTGTACCCCTTATCCTATGGATTTTGTCAGTGTTTTCTTTTTATAAATAATTTTTTTTTTAAATTCTAGCTTATCAAAATTAGACTTTTTTCACACACTAAAATTTTCTTTTAAAGCTAGAGACATGGGGGCCAGACGCACCTGGTTAAGTGCACACAGTACTATGCTTAAGGACCCGTATAAGAATCCGGGTTCGAGCCCGCAGCTCAATAACTGCAGTTATGCATGCCTCACGAGCAGAGAAGCTGGTCTGCAGATCTCCCTCTCTCCCTCCCTCCCTCCCCCTCCTCTCTTAATTTCTCTCTGTCCTATTCAATGGAAAAAAAAAAAAAAAAAGGCCGATAGGAGATGTGGATTCATAGTGCCTGCATGGAGCCCAGCGATAACTGGAGGCAAAAGTAAAAATAAAAATAAATAAAAACTAGAGACAGAGAAGCAGATATAGATAGCAAAAGAGACAAGAGCTACAAATTTTCCTTCAATGCAGTGGGGGTCTGGCTCGAACTTGGGCTTCATATATAGCAAAGCAGCACAATATCTAACCCAGGTCCCTAATATGCAACATGTGTGCTATACTAGGCGAGCCACTTGCTTACACCTCCCTTTTATTGTTGCTGTTATTTTTAAGTGTTAGAAGGGACTGCCGAGATACCTCCCTTAGGTAATTCTAAGACACCATATGGGAAAGCCTGCATGGGAGAAACTTCACAAGCAGTGAAGTATTGACACGGTGTCTATCTCTCAACTTCAATCAACCCAAAGGAAAGAAAAGCAAAAACCTGGCCAGTAGAGAGAGCAGTAAAGTGGTGTAGACACTGAGCTTCAGAAATGAACCTGGTAGCAAAACAAACAAGCAAAAACTATAGCTATCCTTATATGTATCTGCATATACTTTGAGAAGACATATGCCTAATTTAAAAATGGAAAAGTTAGAACAAAGTATGTGTGTACTCAAAATAGAGTAGTTAAGCCCATTTAAAACTAAAGTAAACTAATATGCCATGAGTAATTGCCCAACAAATATCCTAAATAATGTCCTTGAGATACAAAAAACTAAATTATATTTATAAGACTAATAAAAAGATTGTGATAATAAAGTATTACTATAAAACAAAATTTTAATAAGGTTTTACTCAATATTTCATTTCTCTCAGAAACATTAATAAACTATGGTCTATTTAAGAAGATCAAAGATTTAAGATATGTTTGGCATCTGGGTTATATCAATGATCATATAATAGTTGTCATGTTACGATTTAATTACATAAAAGGTTACCTTTGGGAAGAATGGGGGAGGTTCTGAGTTGCTTCTTAGTTATTTTATTATACAATAGAGTCAAGACATTTAGATATGAGCTTTAGAATTGTGCCATAAGACCCCCACTTGGATTTTCTTAAGGTGACATTTAAAATAAGCAGCCGGGTGGTGGCACCCCGGTTGGCACACATGGCTCAAAGATCCGTTTGAGGATCCCGGTTCAAGCCCCTGGCTCCCCAACTGCAGGGGCGTCGTTTCACAAGCAGTGAAGCAGGTCTGCAGGTGTCTTCCCCTCCTCTCTCAAATTCTCTCTGCTCTCTCCAACAATAACTGCAGCAACAATAATAACAGTAACAGCAACAACAATGGAAAAAAGTTGGCCTCCATCTTTTTCACCTTAACCATCATAAACAACGGGTGCCTGCTACGCAGCTTCCCACCTCTCTAGCTCACTGGAAAGCTGGGCAGAGGATTGCCTTCCCCTGTTTCACACACTCATTCACTGTCGCCACAGTTGTTCTGGAATCTGTAATATATTTTGTGAGTGAGTTCCTTTGTGTAAATGTATTGAAACTATGCCTTTAATCCAAACAACTCTGGAGGATTTAGGGTTCCGTAAGAGGGATCTCAGATGCTAAGGAGGCAATTAATTAACTGTAGGCCTCATGTAGGTGGCTTGGGTTTTCTCATTCAGCTGGTCATAATCTGAAAACTCTTAATGTAGCTGTATTATTCCTAATGAATTCATATGAATGGTCTCATATGAATGTACCTCAAAATAAAAGATAAATTTAAAAATATTTGCATATAGGAATTAACATCATGAGTCCAAATCCTGGGTTCATCACTCACTAGTTATGAACAAGTCAATTGCTGCCTCCGTTTCTTTATGTATGAAATAGAGGTGATAGTAGTACCTGTCCATATAAACTAAGTTCATTCACATAGGAAAAGATCACAGACTGAAAGGTGTACTTGCTCTTAAGTTACTAGTAAATCATTCTTTCTAGCATTAAAATTTTCAGGGCACAACTTGTTAAATTTCTTTTCTTCTTTGCAAAAAGATTTATTTAAGTATTTATTATGAAAGAAACCAGAGTACTACTCAGTTGTGGTATATGGCAGTATTAAGGTCGAATGTGTTGCCTCTGAGACTTCAGACATTCAAGTCATACACTCTAACAATTGAGCTATAGCCACATCACTAAACTTTCTTTGTCTATTTGTATAATTGATCATGGTTTACTACACGAATCTGGTAGAGTGCACACGTTACAACGGACAAGGACCCCTGTTTAAAGCCCCTGTCCCTGACCTGAAGGAGGGAAGCTTCAAAAGTTGTGAAGCAGTGCAACTGGTGTCTCCCCCATGCCTATCAGTTTCTGCCTCTCCCCAAACACAGAAACTAAACTCAAAGATATATATGGAGTCCCACCTTTCTTTTTCCTCACTTTTACTTCTCATGATATCTTTCTTGGCACATTAATGTTACATTTAGCTTAATTGAAAGAAAGAAATAAAGGGGTATATACAGTATAATCTCTTTCATTCTTTACCACAAAAACTTCCTTGTGAATTCTTAAAAGACTAGCTAAATATTACTTGGTATTCTTTACAATGAATGAACTTGAAGTTTTCTCCTTAATTTCTCCTGTACAACTAAAGGACAGCCCATCTGAAAGAATCTTCCAAAGATGAAACAGTGACCTAACAAGTGGGAGGAGATATTTGCATATCACATGTGACCAGTGATTGATATTGAAAAATGTCAAGCAAACCAATAAAAAAGTTAGCAAAAGATATAACTAGACACTTGTCTATAGAATATACACAGATTGGGAGTCGGGCGGTAGCGCAGCGGGTTAAGCGCAGGTGGCGCAAAGCGCAAGGTCGGCATAAGGATCCCAGTTCGAGCCCCCGGCTCCCCACCTGCAGGGGAGTCGCTTCACAAGCGGTGAAGCAGGTCTGCAGGTGTCTGTCTTTCTCTGCCTCTCTCTGTCTTCTCCTCCTCTCTCCATTTCTGTCTGTCCTATCTAACAACAACATCAATAACAATAATAACTACAACAACAATGAAAAACAAGGACAACAAAAGAGAAAATAAAAAAAATAAAAAAATTAAAAAAAAGAATATACACAGATGAACCACAGACACAAAAAGTGTTCAACGTCACTTATTATTAAAGAAATGTAAAGCAAAACAAAAGTGAAGAGAATGGTCTATGTCAAATAGTTTGGAAACAACAAAGGCAAATGAGAGCAAGGATGAGAAAGGGACAGAGAGAAAGAGATGAGAGACACCACAGTATAACTCCAGTGCTCATGAAGCTTTCCTCTTGTGTGGTCAAGGGTTTGAGCCCAGGTCTTGTATATGGTAAAGTGTGTGCTTTACCAGGTGAGCTATCTCTTGGACCCCTGCAAAAATTTAAACATTAGGCTAAATAAAACACAGAAAAATAAGTTTAATATATATATAAAGAAATAAAAGAGGACCTACAAATACAAGAAAGGAGCAGGACGAAACAAGAAGTTGAATTCAGAGAAAGAAACAAAAATTTTAAAAATGTAATAAATATTGAAAATCAATGGGTAGGGGGCAAGATGGCTGCATACCCAGTTCAGTGCACATGTTACCAAGACCCAACCTGCAGAGGGTAACTTCACAAGCAGTGATGAAGCAGTGGTGCAGGTGTCAGTCTTTTTCTTTCCTTCTCTATCTTCCCTTTCCATGTCAGTTTCTCTCTGTATCTATCCAATAAATGAGTAAAGAAAATGTTTTAACAAATTCAGTAGGCAGGTAAAACTTTGCTAGGCATCATGTAAGACACAAGTCTGAACTTAAAGCTGAAGAAATTCTTCAGTGGACAAAGAGAAACTATAATTGGCTAAAGAAATGTGGTAGAATAATAACAGGGATACATGTGTGGATAAACCATAAAGAAAAGCACTGAAATAAAAATTACAGAATTCAAGATAATGGTTACCTTCAGGGTGGAAAAAAGAGTGACAGATGGGATCATGAGCTGCACAGAAATTCAAAAACACTGTGATGTTCTGGTTCATACAAATGAGTGGTGGAACACAGATTTCCTTTTGCTGTTGCCATCAGTGTAGAGAGAGACTGAGACCCATCAAAGCACTATTTCAGCATCCATGGAGTTCTACCTATCTGTGTTTTAGATGTTCCCATGTGGTTGGTGGTGCAAGGAATCAAACTCAGGGCCTCACACATGGAAGGTATGTATGTACTCAACAGTCTCACAATTCCAGATATTTACTTAATTTTTAAATAAAGGTTTTATTCAGAAATAATTTTGGATTTACAGAAAACTCCTAATATAATAATGGAATTTTAGAAAAGTCATGACACATTTTTGCATAGAAAACATGACTTTCCTGACAACCCAATATATACAGTTTCTACTTTAAATCAGAACACACACACACACACACACACACACACACACACACACACACACACACACACACACTAGAGGCAGAGAGAGTGAAAGAGACCATAACAACTAAGGTTCCTTCTGTGGGATAAGGGACTGGCACAAACCAAGGTTGCACACATGGCAAAGTAGCAAGCTATCCAAGCGAGCTATTTCATTTGCCCATAGTATTCATATATTATGTTATTATGGAATATTTGTCCAAAAAGCTAAGAAACCAACTTTATTGCATTTCTACTAACTAAAGTCTAATATTAATTTAGATTTCACCAGTTTTTACACTTCTGCTATGTTATTTGTTTTGTTATGGATCCAATCTAGGAAACCTCTTTGTATTTAGTTGTCATGTCTCTTCTGTTACTTTGTCATTGACAAGTTCATAAATCATTGCTTGATTTCATGACATTGACAATTCTGAGATATCTTTTTAGTATCTTGTAGAATGACCACTGATGTGGATTTTTTCAACTGCTTTCCTCATGATTAGACTGAGGCTATAGCTTTAGAAAAGAATACAAGATATTTCTTATTCACAGTGGATATTCCCTGTCCCACTCCAAAAATCAGCTCTGAACTCTAAAGAATTGTGCATCCTTTCATTGGAAAATGGTATTTACAACAATAGACATAGATACTGACTGTTGACTGTGTTTGATGCTGCTAGGGTATCACTGTTTCTAAGTTTCCTCACTACAAAATATATGTACATAAATTACTCTTAAATGTATAAATATCTACAATTATTTCTTTAATTACTAATTTACACTATTAAACTAAACATGTGATCACGTTACTATCTACAATACCATAGGGTTTACTCTCGCTCTCCCCCCTTCCTGGCTTATCTATAACATCTCTCTCCGACAGTTGGATACTTAAGTCTCACATCCATCATATATTTAGATATTTGTTTTATTTCAGTACATATAAAATATGGTTTTGAAACTGTTAAACTATAAGCCTATAGGAAACAAATATTTAGGGCAGGGAAGTAGGTCAGTGATAGAGCACTACGTCTTGCCTGCCTGATGTTCTTGCACGTGATGGAATAGTGTTGTGGCCAGTCTTTGTCTCTCTCATTTTCTCTAAGAAAATAAATTATAAAAATATGTGGCAATTAGGACACAATGTGTCTTTACCTTGAGCTTTACATTTCTCACTAAAAATCATTTCCCAAATTTACTTAGGTCAGTTCCTTCCCCAAACCCTTGCCATTTTAGTGAGGTATTACATTTGTAATTCAGACATAATGATTTGGCATTGTCTACACTCCACCATAGGATGCCCAACAGATAAAATTTGCATATATTGAAATTAATTGCTGGTTGTGTACAGTTATATGGATTTTCAACAAATATATAGTTCCATATAGTTCTATCATCCTAAAAGTAGAACTGTTTGTCCTCTTTATAGTTCTTTTCCTTCTTTGTTTTTTTCTAATTTAAAATCTGAAATAATTAAAATCAAAGCATTAATATTAAAATCATGATTTTTCATAGAACCTAAAAATAGAAGAGTAATTGCTTATGATATCAGTTTTGAAAGTTCACAATCTGGACTAGGAAAAATACATTTAAAACTTTCATTTAGCTTTTGTGGTGTTATTTTTAAATATCTAAGACTATTAAATCATCATTGATAATGCTCATGGTTAAGAACTGGTTCTATTTTAATGTACCTTTTTGCTACAGTTACAGGATATTCTCCAAGGAAGAAACCTAAAAGCTTTGTGCACAAAATGTTTAAGATTGAATTCTTAATCTTAAATGTTTAAGATTGAACTGTTTACTATAGAAATATTAATTTTTTGTAATAATACTCTAGAAAGCAATCTTACAAGCCCTAAATTTGCTATGTAATTATGTAAGTATACTTGGTCTTAATGGACATGATATTATAGTTCCTCGTTATCACAGAACTGAAGCATTTAATTTCAGAAGGATAGCTCCTCAAGTATTTTGACAGATAAGAGAAGAAAAATGAAAACCTTCAGACTGCTTATTTATTCTTTCTGGCTCTTAAAAAAATAACAACCTATAGGAGGTATGGAAGCTCCTTAAATTTATATTTACATAGTATATTAAGTCTGTATAGATTTCACAAAAAGAAATGACAATCATGTTCCCAAAGGCACATTATCTGGGAAGGTGGTTAACTACACAGGTCTAAGCAGCATATTCTATAAATAGCAGTATCATGAGTTAAGGACATTTAAGTTTAGATTTCTCCCCCTGGTGGTAGTGTCTGGATTAAAAACGTTTAAAAATATTTGAATAGTTTCTCGATGTCTATAGTTGTTACGTCAATTATAGGTAGGTAATCTGGGGTTAAAATTAGATTTAAATGAAACAGGAACAGATCTCAAAACTTTTCAAAAGGAAGCAACTTGTTTCCTACCGTTCCTTCTTCTTTGTAACCAAAATGCAATTATAACCATTACATCATCATAAATTACATGCTGGGGTTATCTCAGTAGGTATCTGCCAAATGTAAAACTTACAGATCTTCAATGTAATAATGATGTTTTATCATTTTAATTACAAACTACTTAAAAAACAACAACTCCCTAAAGTGCACCGATTGGGGTGGTCTAAATGAACAGTATCTTAGTAGCCCCAAGGATAGTAAAAATAGATTGAACTACCAAATTTCATCATACTTATAGCAGCTGTCTTCCTGCCTCTAGGAAGCTAAGTATTTAACAAAGCAGACAGCTTGGCATTGGCATCTGATTAGCTGTGTGCGTATTGTTAGATAGAATGTGCTTCGCGCTCTTTTGTTCTAGGGTTTGATTAGAAATCTGCAGAGCTGTAGCATTGTGTAACTTTGTCCTTAAAGCTTTTGAAAGGTACATGATGTTTCTTCTAGTACTGTACACAAAAGATGAATCGTTGCTTTTTAGGTAATATGCTTCACCAACACTTAGAAATTTTAAATAAAAGATTACTTTTTAAAAAACATAAGCAAAAACACTGAAACAGGTAAATCTTAAAATCATTTTAGACAAATATAGTTTCTACATATTAAAATGTTTAGGCAATAGTGTGATTGAATTATATTCAGATCAACAACTAAAGTACTGCTTAGGGGGAACGATAACAGTTGTTTAAAGCTTATAAATATAATACTCCATTTCTTAAAAAAGGTCAAGATTAAAAAGTGAATATTCAGGAAAAAAAATCAAGATGTATAAAAACAACTTATCAATAAACCAAGGCTATCTTATATAGAATTTGATGCAGGTGCCAAGCAAACTTAAAAAAGGTTACTCTCATTACTTTCTTCCTATAAATTTCTTTGACAATTTATTATAAATTATTATGCTTATTGGCAGAGTTCAAAATAAGTAGAGTCTATGCAAACAATCTACTTCAATGAGAAGTACATTCTTTTACTCTATCAAATCCATTGGAGGTAATCAGACTGGATGTTTTATTCAACAGGGCTGAAGAAAATTGTTCTACAAAAGGTTAATTCAAAATGGCAGAATAGAAAATGCATCTGTCAGTGGGGATCAAATTACAGGGCAAGCTCCTCTCAATGCTTAGAAAAACAAGTCTGCAGTTCTACAGATTATGTGCCTGTGTGTGTTTAAAGGGGTGGGAAAGGAGCTAAATATCTGAGCTAACCTCCAATTAAAGTCAATCATAAAAACAGCCAATTTAATGAGTGCAGATTTCTTTGGGTAATTATAACACCAACCACTTTTTTCTCTTTTAAATCTGTAATTCTGCCTTCTTGTTATTGCTTGCTTTGTCATTAATCGCCTCAGGACCTTGATTTCCTAGCAACAGACTGCCACCAAACATTTGGCTCCTGTTCAACATTTTCTTTGTGAAAAATGGCACTGCTGTTGCCGCCTGGGCTGCTGCAGCTAGACTGGCTGTGTAAGTGCTCTAATAATGTATTCTACTGGAAAAAAAAAAAATCACATGATACGGGTTGCAATGACTGAGCTCAGTAAATTACTGAGCTGGGAAGTTTATCTACAATCTAAAAGCTGTGTTAAGGGAAAGAAGGATATAAGGATTAAAAGATGCTCCTTCCATTATCAATAATTTGCAGGTGAGTGTTTACGAAGATATATTTTATTCTTAAATTGACAGGTTCCTGTTTAAGTTTATTTAGGAAAGGTACAAAAGGTCAATGTCCCTGAAATGTTGCTTGACAAATTCTTATTCTCCAAAATATCCCCAAACACACAAAAGAAGCAAAGAATGCTTTGCTGTTACTTAAAAGAGCAAATTAACCTATGTAATTGTCAGCTGTTTCTTTCCTATGTAAGGCAAAAAAACATGTGTATATGTAAATATGCCAAGAGATGGCAAAATGAGGTTTTCATTCACAACACAAACATCATACATGATGAAAATAAAACAATTTGAAAAGCCTGGTTTTTAATATACTATACCATTAAATAACTATTTTATTTAAATAGCAATATTAAGTAGATGCTTATTAATTTTTGTAATGACTGATGGGATTTAAGTAAGACCTCATGATTGGAAATCTAGTGACAATGTAGATATTTTTTTCATTTTTTACATGGTAGATTTATTGAGATTTCCCATGCCTTAGAAATACTGCCACCACTGGTAATGATAGTTATGGAAATTAACCTGGCATGTCAGATATGGTTTGCTAAAACCTTGCTTTAGTTCTCAGAAACGTAGCTTTATAAGCAGGGCATATTTCAGGATTGCTGTCAGTATATGATAATTCAATATACCCCAGAGAACACTAAGTATTATGGAATCATCTGTGAAACTAATAATTCAGTGGACATTCCAATTCGTACCTGTCTATATGCAGTGTAAAAACTTCCAAACACAGCTCATCTGAGGAACTGAAAATAATAGTTTACCTGAAAATATCACAATGTGCAACCTGATAGAATGAAATAAAAACTACATTGGCAAGTACTTATAGAGGAGTAATGACATTAAAAGAGCTTTGGTTATATTTAGACAGTTAAGATAAACAGCTACTTTGAGAAGAAAATAAATGGACTAAAGGTAGTTGAGTAATTTTATAGAATTCTGCTTATCACTGTTCTAAAACACATCTCACCATTGAGTCTGATTCCCCTCTTTATTGTATTTTTATAAAGAGCATCTCTTGGCTGTTCTAAGAAAATAAATATTCCTAATCAAAACAATGCTTTTGCATTTTCTTTTTTAAATTTTCGTTTATTTATTATTGAATGGAGACAAAAATTGAGAAGAGATAGAAAGTAAGAGACATGAGAAGAGAAGAGATAGAAAGGAAGAGACAGACACGCACTTGCAGCCCTGCTTCACCACTTGTGAAGCTGCGTTTGAATTTTCTCCCCCCCTCCCCCCCGCCAGGGTTATTGCTGGGCTCGCTGCCTGCACCATGAATCCACCGCTCCTGGAGGCCATTTCCCCCCCTTTTATTGCCCTTGTTGTAGCCTCGTTGTGGTTATTATTATTACCATTGTTGATGTTGTTCATTGTTGGATAGGACAGAGAGAAATAGAGAGAGGAGAGGAAGACAGAGAGAGGCAGAAAAAGATAGACACCTGCAGACCTGCTTGTGAAGCGACTCCCCTGTAGGTGGGGAGCCGGGGGCTCGAACCGGGATCCTTACGCCGATCCCTGCACTTTGCGCCACATGCGCTTAACCCACTGCATCACCGCCCGACCCCCGTGTTTGAATTTTCTAACAGAATTTAGCTGAATCTATATCTAAATTTTCATCATTATTTAATATGACAAGGTACTTGGCTGGAAAACGCTTTGAAGAGGGTTAAACCTGGAATGGCTGCTGGCTATGATAACATCACCCCAGAACTCATTCTTAACTCGGGCCCCGCGGCAAAGAAGTGGCTCACTTCATTCCTGTCCCACATCTTGGAATCTGAATCTATGCCCAAAGTTTGGTGTCGTGCGAAGATAATAGCAGTTTTGAAACCAAAGAAAGACCCAACACTGGCCGCCAGCTATAGACCAATTTCTCTCCTCTCCGTGTGTTACAAACTCCTTGAGAGGCTGCTTCTGTCACGTATTTCTCCTCTTACAGAGAAATTCCTATCACCCGCCCAAGCTGGTTTCCGCCCAGGAAGATCTACCTGAGAACAAACCTTGGCCCTCTCAACTTACATTGAAAATGGATTCCAAAAGAATTTAAAGACGGGTGCTGTCTTTGTTGATCTCACAGCAGCCTATGACATGGTCTGGCACCTTGGTCTCCTAGTCAAGATCTCAAGATGCCTGCCTCCATGGGTGGCCAACACTATATCGTTTCTTCTCCAAAACAGAAGATTCCGGGTGCATCTGGGTGACAAGTCTAGCAGATGGAGACTTGTCTCAAGTGGCCTCCCCCAGGGCTCTGTTCTGGCTCCTACGCTATTTAATATTTACATCAATGACCTCCCAGAAACTTCTTCAAGGAAGTTCATCTACGCCAATGACATCTGCTGTGCAACTCAGGCATCCAAGTTCGACATCCTCGAGGAAACACTCACGAAAGACATGTCTCTGATATCTGATTACTGTAAAAAATGGCGACTAATCCCTAGCACTGCAAAAACGGTATCATCTGTTTTCCATCTACACCATGCCTCGGCCTCGCGTGAGCTTAATGTGCAGTTTGGCGATACGAGAATCCGGCATGAAGCCCAGCCAGTCTATCTTGGCATTACTCTCGATCGCACTCTGTCATTTCACAAACATCTCATAAAAACTGCAGCAAAGGTGGGCGCGAGGAATAACATCATTGCAAGACTGGCCAGCTCCTCATGGGGCGCGAGCGCTTCCACACTACGATCATCATCTCTGGCATTCTGCTATTCCACTGCAGAATACTGTGCCCCAGTATGGTTCCGTAGCCCCCATGTCCACTTGGTCGATTCCAAATTATATTCCTCCATGAGGATAATTTCTGGAACCATCCGTTCCACCCCAGTTCCATGGCTGCCAGTTCTTAGCAACATCGCCCCGCCAGATATTCGTCGGGATGCGGCTTCATCTAAGTTCATTTCCCACATCTACGCTCGACCGGACCTGCCAATATACGCGGATATCTTCGCCCACCCTGTTCAACGCTTGATGTCTCGTCACCCAATCTGGTCCCCTACGCCTACACTGAACTTCTCTGTTCCAGTCTCTTGGAAACAGAGTTGGCAGTCAGCTGAGGTAAAGAACAAACACCTCATCACAGACCCCTGAAAGCGTCAACCCGGCTTTGACCTAGCACGTTATGATTGGGCCCTCCTCAATTGTTATCGAACAGGCCATGGCCGGTGCGCTGCTATGTTCCACCGCTGGGGAGCCAGAGACGACCCAAACTGCCCCTGCAGCTCCAGACAGACTATGACCCACATAGTCAACGACTGCCACCTCTTCAGATTCAAAGGAGGTCTCGAAACTTTACATCAGGCTCAACCTGACGCTGTTGACTGGCAAACGCTAGAAGAGACTTGGCTGGGATTTCATAAATTACAAAAAAAAAAAAAAGTAGTCCACCAGGAACACTGGAATAGTGCAGGCACAAAGCCCCTGTGAAGCCCTGGCAGCAAAGTACAGGGAAAAAAAATATTAAGGATCCTATTGAACTTATTAAAGCTAGCAAGTTAAATAAATCTAAAAGAAGAGATATATAATAATATATTGATGAAGTCATATTCTTTACCTCATATTGGATGGAACTTTGAAAGAATCATATTAAATTATATATGCCAAAATGAGAAGGGTAAACATGATCTCATTCATATATAGAACTTAAGAAACAAGGACAGAAAGGGAATACACAAAATGAAACTTGGACTGCTTGATGTATTGCACCAAAGCAAAGGACTCTAGAGCTGGAGGTAACCCGGGGCATTATGGTGGAAAGGACCTATGTTGCAGGTGGATATGTTTTGCAGGCACCTATTGCAGGAAGATGAGAGATTGTTCTCCTATGTCAGCAACTGTAATATGATCCACTAACTCCTGAATAAAAAAAAGAAAAATGTTGGGACTGGGTGGTGGCATAGCTGGTTGAGCGCACGTGACAATGAGCAAGGACCCGGGTTTGAGCCCCCAGTCCCTACCTATATGAGGAAAGCTTTGCCAGTGGTAAAGCAGTGTTGCAGGTGTCTCTCTGTCTCTCCTTCTCTATCACCCCTTCCCTCTAGATTTCTGGCTGTCTCTATCCAATAAATAAAAGAAAGATAATAAAAAATAAAAATAAATGTTTCTGAGACATCTCTCAGAATATATGGTCCATTTACTTACTACATGTGTATCTTTTGAGGAAAGTAAAAATTTTTGGAGGGCTGTACATTTTACATTTCATTTGATTGTGGTTATATTCGTCATGATCTTAAACTTAATTATAATAATAATTTATTATATAATGGGAAAAGATAAAAATCCTTAGAAAAATGAATACAACAGAGTTGAACAGGGATGAGAGGATGAGAAAAAATTAGTTGTTTGGAGAGTGGATATTGTAGGCGAAGATGGGTGAGCATTAAAGAGGAAATTATTCAACAATTCGTCACTATTTAAAGAGAAATAGTGCCAGAAATCTGTATATAGGACAACAGGAATGTAATCTGGAAATGTAGTAATCTTTCAGAACATCTACAATTTAGTATTGCCTATAAACCTAATTATATCAGGACAATGCCAGTAAAAAATATAAATACACTCTAAAAGTCCAGAGGGTTCCCTTTAGCTATCAGAATTTATTTCCAAGAGGTAGAAAGCATGACACACCCTGAGAGGGAAAAAGTCAAATGAGTCCAATTATATAGCTGAGAAACTTGGTGGTCTGGGAGGTGGTGCAGTGGATAGTGTTGGATTCTCAACCATGAGGTCTCTAGCTTAATTCCTGGCAGCACATGTACCAGAGTCTGGTTCTTTTTCTCTCTCCTCCTTTCTCATTAATACATAAATTCTTTTTTTTTAAAAAAATATTTATTTATTCCCTTTTGTTGCCCTTGTTTTTTTTTATTGTTGTAGTTATTACTGTTGTTTTGATGCTCTTGTTGTTGGATAGGACAGAGAGAAATGGAGAGAGGAGGGGAAGACAGAGAGGGGGAGAGGAAGACAGACACCTGCAGACCTACTTCACCGTCTGTGAAGCGACTCCCCTGCAGGTGGGGAGCCAGGGGCTTCACTGTTTTCAGCCGATCTTGGATGGACCTTGAAAAAATCATGTTGAGTGAAATAAGTCAGAAACTGAAGGATGAATATGGGATGATCTCACTCTCAGGCCGAAGCTGAAAAACAAGATTAGAAAAGAAAACACAAGTCGAACCTGAAATGGAATTGGAGTATTACACCAAAGTAAAAGACTCTGGGGTGGGTGGGTGGATGGGGAGAATACAGGTCCATGAAAGATGATGAATGACATAGTGGGGGTTGTATTGTTAAATAGGAATCTGGGGAATGTTATGCATGTACAAACTATTGTATTTACTGTTGAATGTAAAACATTAATTCCCCAATAAAGAAATAAATTATTAAAAAAAAATAACTACAACAATAAAACAACAAGGGCAACAAAAGGGAATAAATAAACAAAAAATATTTTTAAAAAATTTAAAAAATAAAAATGTCTGTCTTAAAGAAAATAAAAAAAATAAATTGTACACTTTAGACTGGGGAAGCTTATAATGTAATAAATATCTCAGTAAGATGATATAAAAGATTAAATATATATTAATTTTATTTATCTAAAAACATAGAGACAACAGAATATATAGGTAAAATCAGAGTAGAATATTAAGGTTCTATAATATAAAAACTTAAATATGTTAGAAGAGAAACAAATTTGCAGATACTAAACCGTTTATTTCCAGTTAATATGATTTCGAGGATATAACAATTAGTACTTAAAAATATACACTACCATCATAATGTTTTATATTTTCCTATTCTTAATCATAGTTCCAAATGGATATAATAAACATTTCACTTTGTCAAGCAATTGTAAACTGGCCTGACCTATATAAATGAAGTCAATGGCAGGAGAACAATTTCAGTAGACTGTTAATTCATGTGAGACTCCATATAAAAGCCTACTGTCTTATCAACTAAATGAAATACATATGTTTTTATTTTCTTACCATTATAAGAAAAACAGCACAAAGTATGATTTCCAATCTCATACAAAGTATAAGATTTCACTGTAATGTTATAAGTTCCAAACAGAAGAATTCCCAATATTTATCTTTAAAGCTGAAAACTTTGTGGTATTGTACATGCTTAAGGTCTTTGGGTCAATCCATAACATCACATTAAAAAGTGTCAAGTAAATTTCAAACATAAGAAATGTGAAAAAGAATGGCAAAGTATAATCAAACCCAGTAAATAGGACGTCTTAACAGCAGTTAGTTATTGGGGGGGTCTATAGTCGGTGAAACAACACATAAGAATTCAGGTTCCTCATCAAAAATACCACCACCACCAACAACAACAACAAAAAAACAAGACAAACAAACAAACAGAATTATATGCCTGACAAAAATAACTTTTAAAAATGTAGGTGAGATAAAGACACTTTTTTCATACATGAAACACCGAATGAATTCACCACCAATGGACTCAAATACTTGAAATGCAAAAAAATGCTCTTCAGGCAAAAGGAAAATGATACCAGATGGAAATCCAATTCTGAGCAAAAAAGAATGAAGAACACTGGAAACGGTAATAAAACAAGTAGTTATGTTTCTGTTTTTTTTTTTATTTAGACCTCTTTTTGCTGTACAAAAATTTGAGTGTATAGGAAATGTGAAAATAAAATATGTATGATGTGTAAATTGTATATTAATTAAGTTATTAAAAGTAAATATTCCAAAAGTGTGTGACAATGGTAGAATCTGAGTCAGGAGGGACTAAACTGAAGAATGCTTGTAAAATTCTTATATATGAAGCTATATGGTACTATCTGAAGAGACCATGCTATCACTAAAAAGAAGAAAAATACCAAAAATAACAAAAAGTATCTCTTAGAGAGATACTAAGTCAGCAAAGAACATAAAAAATATTGCATAAACCCAAAATGAAGCCAGAAAAAGAAAAGGAGAATGAAGAACAGATGTGACAAATTAAAAACAAATACTAAGATGATGGTTTCTAGTCTAACCACATTAACAATCACATTAAATGGGAATGGTATAAACATTAAAATTAAAAAATATAGTTAGAATGGAAAAAATGTGATGTAACAATATGTTGACAACAAAAGATAAACTTTCTTTTCTTTTCCTACCAGGGTTATTGCTGGTGTTGGGGCTCCGTACCTGCACTATGAATCCACCATTCTTGTCTGCTATTTTTTCCTCCTTTTTTTAAAAAAAATTCTTTATTGGGGGATTAATGGTTTACCGTCAACAGTAAATACAAGTTTGTACATGCATAACATTTCCTAGTTCTCCACAAAACAATACAACTCCCACTAGGTCCTCTACCATCATTTCCCAGGACCTGAACCTTCCTCCCACCCCATCCCTCACCCACCCCAGAGTCTTTTATTTTGGTGCAATACATCAACTCCAGTCCTACTTCCACTTAAGTGTTTTCCATTCTGATCTTATTCTTCAACTTCTCCTTATGAGCGAGATCATCCTATATTTATCCTTCTCTTTCTGACTTATGTCATTAAACATGTTATAATGGTGATTTCACCTTCACACCAACCTGGATGGAGCTTGAAGGAATCTTGTCTTTCAATTTTTTTTTACTTTACAGGACAGAAAGAAATGGAGAGAGAAGTAGAGAGGAGAGAAAGACACCTACAGACCTGTTTCCCTGTTCATGAAGCATTCTCCTTGTAGGCGGGAATATAGCACATTACCAGGGGCCAATGTAATAAATGAATCAGGCAGTAGCTGCAACATTTTTATATACATATAACTGTAAAAAATCCATATAAAGGTGCAGAAGTTACTGTTTGATAGAAGATATCTTAGAAAATTAATAAAATATTTGCACGGAACCCATAGTTAAAGGAAACAAAGTCTTGCAAGTTGAATGAAAATGAAAACATGACATAATAACAAAAAGCATGGAGGGTAGAGAGAGTATAAAAAAAGCTTCAAATAAATGAGAAATAGTACCCATGCTTAAATAACTATACTGTAATCCATTAACTCCCTCTAGACCTCTCATAAAGTAAAAAAAAAAAAAAAAAGAAGAAGAAGAAGAAGTAGAAGGAGCAGCAGCAAACTAAGTGAAGGTGGTGGTGTGGGAACACAATAGAGAACAGGAATGAAAATCAACCTGAGCTTAGAATTTTAATTAAAAAAGTGTCAGAAGATAATACAAAGTAATTAATTTCACAAAGTATTAACCAGCCTGAACATTCATTTCTTGAAGCTTTTATACAAAAATGAGGGAGTTGGGCGGTAGTGCAGTGGTTAAGCAAAGTGCAAGGACTGGCATAAGGATCCCAGTTCAAGCCCCGGGCTCCTCACCTACAGTGGAGTCACTTCACAAGCGGTGAAGCAGGTCAGCAGGTGTCTATCTTTCTTTCCCCCTCTCTGTTTTCCCCTCATCTCTCCATTTCTCTCTGTCCTATCCAACAGTGATGACATCAATAACAACAACAATAATAACTATAACAATAAGACAACAAGAGGAACAAAAGGGAAAATAAATATACAAAAATGAAAGTCTTTTACATAACCACTATACTTTTTTCACTGCCTTCGATAATGAGTATTTAAAAATGTTTAATTTCTTTAAACCTGAATAGTTCAGGAATGATTTTTTTTACTTAAGTTCAGATTATTCTACTTAATTGAAATCTGTGCTTAGGGACTTCCGGAAGCAGAGCTAGGCAAAGGAGCAGATCGCTTTCTCTCCTCTCCTCTCCTCTCCTCTCCTCTCCTCTCCTCTCCTCTCCTCTCCTCTCCTCTCCTCTCCTCTCCTCTCCTCTCCTCTCCTCTCCTCTCCTCTCCTCTCCTCTCCTCTCCCGGATCAACTAGGAATACCAAAGGAGACCACCCGGGACTGAAACAAGACAGGACTTGAATGACCACAGGAACCCACTAAATCACCGGTGAGTACAAACACGTGTGGCTGGTGACAGAGAGGAGAGAGGAGCATAAGGAGAGATTAAGTGACTGCTAACAGACTGGGAGTATGGACCGACCAGTCAACGCCCATGTTCAGCGGGGAAGCAATTACAGAAGCCAGACCTTCTACCTTCTGCAACCCACAATGACCCGGGGTCCATGGTCCCAGAGGGATAGAGAATGGGAAAGCTATCGGGGGAGGGGGTGGGATATGGAGATTGGGCGGTGGGAATTGTGTGGCGTTGTACCCCTCCTACCCTATGGTTTTGTTAATTAATCCTTTCTTAAATAAAAAAAAAAAAAAGTGACTGCTAACAGTCCAGCAGTTTATCAGTTGAGACACCACCTCCAGTCTGCTCCACCAACAAGGGGACAGCTGAAGGGAGGAGAAGACGCCCCAGGGACTCACCAAGTACAACTCTGAGTGTCCACTGCTACTGCCCTCGCTACTGCCCTCAGAATCTGGAGCAGCGACAGGGCCCTCCCTGGGGACACCAGGGGACAGAGATCTAACCAGGAAACTCAGGAGAAGACCTATACCTCAGTGACATAGCTGAGGGGCTGTGAAAATCTCTTTGCATAACCACTGGATTATCTCTGCCACACCCTGCTTTATGTCTTGGTCAGGAGTCAGTGATTAAGCTGAAGCCTATTGATAGTTTAAAAGCCCTCAGGCTCCCATAACCTACAGGGAAGGAAAAAAAAAAAAGAGGCTTTTAAACCACTGAGCTCCAAATCAAGAGATTTAAATACTATTGAAACAACTGTTAACTTCTGCCACTGTGAACCCTTTAATTAACTTACTTAGACACAACTCAATCCAGGCAATCGTGATCAATAATTTGAAAAGTACTGATAAAGGGAACTCATAACATAATATATAAAATGGTTAAAACAACAAGAAGAAATATTGGAGAATCGAACCAGGACAAGAGTCCAGCTAAAAGTCCTCCAGAAGATGAAGCACAAAACGAGTTCAACATCCAAACATTAGCTAAGGAAATAATAACAGGAGTGAGTAAAGAATTTGAAAAAATTGTAATCAGAAATACAGGAACAACAAATGAGACTACGGAAGAAAATACTAATTGTTTCATGGTTATTAGAGAGCTGAAAGCTGAAATCGCTGAACTAAGAAGGCAACTAGCTGAACAAGCTAAAACAGTATCAGAACAGGGTAACAAAATAGATGAACTCCAGAAAACAGTAGAGGGCAGAGAGAATAGAATCAATGAGGCTGAAGACAGAATTAGCAAGATTGAGGATGAATTAGAGACAACTAAAAAAAGAAGTAAGAGATTTCAAAAAGAGATTAATAGATGCTGAAAACAACAGAGTCCTATGGGATGACTTCAAAAGAAAACATATACGCATTATTGGAATACCAGAGGAAGAAAGAGAAGGAGAGGAAGAAAGCATTTTCCAGGCCATGGTAGCTGAAAACTTCTCTAGTCTAGACAACATCAAAGACATAAAGATTCAAGAAGCCCAGAGGGTCCCAAACAGAATTAACCCAGACCTAAAGACACCAAGACATATCATACTTAGAATGGTAAGGATTAGGATAAATAAAGGATCCTGAAGGCTGCAAGAGAAAAACAAGGAGTCACCTACAAAGGAAAACCCATAAGATTAGCAGCAGACTTTTCCATACAAACACTACAGGCCAGAAGAGAATGGCAAGATATCTATGGCGTGCTCAATGAGAAAGGCTTTCAGCCAAGAATACTATATCCTGTTAGACTGTCATTCAGACTAGATGGAGGCATCAAAACCTTCTCAGACAAGCAACAGTTGAAGGAATCAACCATCACTAAGCCTGCCCTGAAAGAAGTTCTGAAAGGTCTCCTATAAACAATCAGACCACCACAAATAGGACATATCAAAACACTCTAAAACTCTACAAGAATGGCGTTAAAATATCTTCAATCTTTGATATCAACAAATGTCAATGGCCTGAATTCACCTATTAAAAGACACAGAGTAGGAAGATGGATCAGAAAACACAACCCAACAATGTGCTGTCTACTGGAAATCCACCTAACTCAACAAGACAAACACAGATTTAAAGTGAAAGGATGGAAAACTATCTTACAAGCCAATGGCACACAAAAAAGGGCAGGAACAACAGCTATTCTCATATCTGACACGATAGACTTTAAAATAGGTAAGATTAAAAAAGATAGGAATGGACACTACTTAATGCTCAGAGGATCAGTCAATCAAGAGGACTTTACAATTATTAACATCTATTCACCTAATGAGAAGCCATCTAAATACATCAAACTTCTACTGAAAGAGCTACAGCAATATACTAACAGCAACACAATCATAGTAGGGGACTTCAACACCCCACTCTCTCAACTTGACAGATCATCCAGGCAGAAAATCAATAAAGACATAAGGGAGCTAAATGAAGAGATAGATAAACTAGAACTAATGGACATTTTCAGAGTCATTCATCCCAAGAAACTGGAATACACATTTTACTCAAATCCACATGGGTCATTCTCAAGGACAGACCATATATTAGGCCACAAAGACAGCATCAGCCAATTCAAGAGCACTGAAATCATCCCAAGCATCTTCTCAGACCACAGTGGAATGAAACTAACACTTAACAATCAACAAAAGATTAGTAACAGTGCCAAAATGTGGAAGCTCAACAGTACACTTCTTAACAACTTCTGGGTCAAAGAGGAAATAAAGGAAGAAATCAAAATGTTTCGAGAGTTCAATGAAAATGAAGACACAAGCTATCAAAATATTTGGGACACAGCTAAAGCAGTCCTAAGAGGGAAGTTCATAGCTATACAAGCACACATTAGGAAACAAGAAAAAGCACAAATAAACAGCCTGATTGCACATCTTAAAGACCTAGAAGAACAACAAAGGAACCCTAAAGCAACCACAAGGACAGAAATCATTAAGTTAAGGCAGAAATCAATAATATTGAGAATAAGAAAACCATACGAAAGATCAACGAAAGTAAATGTTGGTTCTTCGAAAGAGTGAACAAAATTGACAAACCTTTAGCCAGACTCACAAAACAAAAAAGGGAGAAGACCCAAATAAATCGGATAGTATATGAAAGAGGAGATATCACAACAGACACCACAGAAATTCAACATATCATGCGAGGCTTCTATGAACAACTATATGCCACCAAGCTAGAGAACCTGGAAGAAATGGACAATTTCATAGATATCTACCAACTTCCAAAACTAAGTAAAGAGGAAGTGGATAACATCAACAGGCCCATCACAGCTAATGAAATTGAATCAGTTATCAAAAATTTTCCCAAAAATAAAAGTTCTGGACCAGATGATTTTACAAATGAATTCTACAAAACCTTCAAAGAAGAACTAACACCTCTACTTTTAAAAGTCTTCCAGAAGACTGAAGACACTGGAATACTCCCTGCCAGCTTCTATGAAGCCAACATCACTCTGATACCAAAAGCAGACAGGGACACAACCAAAAAAAGAAAACTACAGACCAATATCTCTGATGAACATAGATGTGAAAATATTGAACAAAATTCTAGCCAACCGGATATAGCAGTATATCAAAAAGATTGAAATCTGTGCTTAGGAATGTAATAAGAAAAGAAAAACACTATTTTTCAATGCTTATATAAATTAAATGCTTTATTTTCTCCAATGTATATTTAAAATATTTCATTACTATTATACTCAATAAACTACCTTGTAAAATATTTAATGTGTTCTATGAAAAGTTGAATATGCGAACTTCTAGCAATAAAATATGATTTGTTCATTTGCAACAGAGAGAAAGAGAGGGAGAAAAAGAGTGGGAAAAAACACATAAGACTGTAAGTCATAATTTCATCCCAATAACAGTTTTTTTCTTTAGCCATAGAAAATGCAGACATGAATTTGAGTAATATCTTTTATGAACCCTTACTTGGTTTAAACCATGTTTCAATAGTTTTACCTGCCTTTTCAGCAGGTATCAGAGGACATTGAGAATCTTCTTTTATTTTCTCCCTCAGAAGGACAGAACGCCCAAAAAATCTATCTCCTCTTTTGCTATTAACTGTTGATGGAAGAGAAAAGGAAGTTTCAGAAAAGGGCTTCTTCGAAAAAAATGTTGCTGTCAGACAACCTGATATTCAACCACGCAGTATTAAAGGAAACAGTGTTAATGCTTTTAGCATTAACTACAGTGAAGGCTATAATTTTACCTCACCAAACTAAACCCTTTGATGGAGCAGAGGATGATGAAGATATCAGCCCTACCCAGTGTGCAAGGTATCAGCCCTACCCAGTGTGCGTTTCTGTTCCTATTTTAACCCCATGAGTGAAGATTTGAAACTGGAGAAAAAAATCTTGAGTGTTTGTTCCAAGAAGATTCTACATATGTTGATTATCCATCTAAGCTGTTCTTGATTTTAGATATTGACCTTTACATAAAGACTGTTAGAATAAAATCTTACATAGCGTTTGATTTCTCTGTGTGTGTGTGTGTGTGTGTGTGTGTACAAGTGTTATTATCATCATCAATATATACATATATATAGTGTAGACTGGTAAAGATCTACATTATAAATGTTTTCACTATCTTGATCTGATATACACCATATATAAGTCCCTTTTTACACCTGATTTTTGAGTTGATCCTGCTCAGTTACATCTAAATGTATTTTTCAATCATTTCATTCAAGGTATATTTTTTCTTAATTACCAATCACTAAGATATACAATACTATATAAAATCACTGTTTCCATAGCTATACATTATATTGAAACATAATTGTCATGAATGAAAACTTCTATAAGAGCACAATATAGTTTTAATAAATGTATGTATATCACAAATTTGATAATGTTCTATGTTGATAGATTAACAACAATTTTCAATATCATTTAAAATAATTTTTTTATATTTATTTATTTTACCTTTTGTTGTTTTTTATAGTTGGTGTAGTTATTGTTGTTGTTATTGATGTCGTCGTTAGATAGGACAGATTTGGAAGGAGGAAGGAAAGAGAGGGAGAGAAAAACACCTGCAGACCTGTTTCACCACCTGTGAAGAGACTCCCCTGCAGGTGGGGGAGCTGGGGGCTTGAGTCAGGATTCTTAAGCCGGTCCTTGTACTTTGCACCATGTGCACTTAACCAGCTGTGCTACAGCCCAACTCTCAATATCCTTTTAAATGTAAAATGAAGTCAAATAATAAAAAATAACTAGATTGGACTCTGAATTCATAGTAAATTAAATATTAGAAGTGTAAAATGTGTTTGTAGCAACAACATTATATTTCAAAAGGTAAGCCAGATCTTAAAAAATAAGAATTATACTTCTAGTTGTTAAAAAATACAGTATTGTTGAATATCCACTGGGGAATCCACTAGGTACCAAATGGAATAGCATTTTCAGTACTACTTTTTAAATAAAACTTTATTGACTTGCCATTGTTTTATAAGTTCAAGTAGTACAGCTTCAACCTCAGAGTGTATGTGTTTGTGTGTGTGTGTGTGTGTGTGTGTGCACTTGCCCAGTCATCAAAGTTCAGAACTAGTTTAAAAACAGCCAAGCTCTGAGGAAACTACAGACTTTCCAAGCAATAAAAGAATCCTTCTGTTCAGTCTTACTACGGATTATTACAATGGGCTGCCAGATATATATATGAGGTATATATGAGGGAGTGAGAGAGAAGGCACATGGCCTGGGAGGAGAGAGGAAGAGATCACAATACCAAAACATTTTGCAATGTGGTGGAGTCAGGCTTGAGCCTGGATTATGTACATGGGGGGGGGGGCAGGTAACATCTAAGGTGAGTAACTCTGTTAGTAATGTAAAAGACCAGTTGTTCTGTGAAATTACTAAGCTAAAAGATAAAAAATCAATAGGTACTGTCAGAAATATCAAGTGGATGCATGACTCTAGATGAATATGCCATATATATATGTTTTAAAATATAATTTTCATTGAATATGACCAAACTGATCACTCAACACTTTATACAGAATTGGTCTTGTATAACTAATGAATACTACTACAAGAATTCCATTTCCCACAATTTCTGTTTAAGTGCATAATTATTGAAACCATGAACTGTTTACAAATTAGACTCACACTGCTTTAAAAAACTGGTTAGAGTTTCTCTCCTCTCCTGTCCGGGTCAACTAGGAATACCAAAGGAGACCACCTGGGACCACAACAAGACAGGAAGAATGACTTCAGGAACCCACCAAATCACCAGTGAGTCCAAACACGTGGGGCTCGTGGACAGAAAGGAGCCTAGGGAGAGATTAAGTGGCTGGTAACAGTCCAGCAGTTTACCAGTTGAGACACCACCTCCAGTCTGTTTCATCAAACAAAAGACATCTAAAGGGAGGAGAGGACTCTAAGAGGACTCCCCTAAGCCTCACCAAATGCAACTGTGAGTCTCCATTGTTACTGCCCTTAAAATCTGAGGCAGCTGAAGGGAGGCCCTGTGCTGACACCAAGGGACAGAGAACTAACCAGGAAACTCAGAAGATCTATACCTAAGTGGAATAGCAGTGGGGCTATGAGAGTCTCTTTGCATAACCACAGGATTAAGATAAGAAGCCTACTTACAGTTTAAAAGCCCTCAGGCTCCCATATCCTACAGGTTAGGAAAAAAAAAAAAAGAGGCTTTTAAGCCACTGAGCTCCAAATCAGGGATTAAAATACTATTGAAACAACTGTCAATTTCCACAACTGTGACTCTTTAATTAACTTTCTTAACACAAGTCAATCCTGGCAAGACTGATCAGTAATTTGAGGAGTACTGAGGGACCTCACAACATACTATATACAATGCTTAAACCAACAAGAAGAAATATTGGAGAAATGAATCAGGACAAGAGTCCATCTAAAAGCCCCCAAAGGTTTAAGCACAAAATAATGAGGTTAATATCCAAGCACTAGTTAAGAAAATAATCACAGGAGTGAGTAAAGAGTTTGAAAGAATTGTCATCAGAAATGCAGAAACAACAAATTAGACTCTGGAAGAAAACACTAATTACCTCAAGAGAGCTGAAATCTGAAATAGCTGAGCTAAGAATACAACTAGTTAAACAAGCTAAAACAGGGGAACAAAATAGATGAACTCCAGAAAACAGTAGAGGGGAGAAAGAATAGAATCAATGAGGCTGAAGACAGAATTAGCAAGATCGAGGATGAATTAGAGACAACTAAAAAAGAAGTAAGAGATCTCAAAAAGAGATTAAGAGATTCTGAAAACAACAACAGAGACCTATGATATGACTTCAAAAGAAATAATATACGCATTATTGGCTTACCAGAGGAAGAAAGAGAGGGAGGGGAAGACAGTATTCTTCAGAACATAATAGCTGAGAACTTCTCTAGTCTAGACAACATCAAAGACATAAAGGTTCAAGAAGCCCAGAGGGTTCCAAACAGAATTAAGCCAAACTTAAAGATACCAAGACACATCCTAGTTAGAATGGAAAGGAATAAGGATAAAGAAAGGATCCTGAAGGCTGCAAGAGAAAAAAACAGAGTCACCAACAGAGGAAAAGCCATAAGATTAGCAGCAGACTTGTCTACACAAACACTACAGGCCAGAAGAGAATATCTATTGAGTGCTCAATGAGAAAGGCTTTCAACCAAGACTAATGTACCCTGCTAGACTGTCATTCAGACTAGATGGAGGCATCAAAACCTTCTCAGACAAGCAACAGTTGAAAGAACCAACTATCACCAAGCCTGCCCTGAAAGAAGTTCTGAAAGGTCTCCTATCTCCTATAAACAGTCAGACACCATATATCAGAACACTCTAAAACTCTACAAGAATGGGGAAGATGGATCAGAAAACACAACCCAACAATATGCTGTCTACAGGAAACCCACCTAACTCAACAAGACAAACACAGACTCAAAGTGAAAGGATGCACTATCATACAGGCCAAAAAAAGCACAAATAAACAGCCTGATTGCACATCTGAAAGACCTAGAAGAAGAACAAAGGAAACCTAAAGCAACCAGAAGGACAGAAATAACTAAAGTTAGGGCAGAAATAAATAACATTGAAGATAAAAAAAAACTATACAGAAGGACCAACAAAAGTATATATTGGTTCTTCGAGGAGTGAACAAAATCGACAAACCATTAGCCAGACTCACAAAACAAAAAAGGGAGAAGACCCAAATAAATCAGATAGTATATGAAAGAGGAGATATCACAACAGACACCGCAGAAATTCAACATATCATGCGAGGCTTCTATGAACAACTATATGCCACCAAGCTAGAGAACCTGGAAGAAATGGACAATTTCATAGATATCTACCAACTTCCAAAACTAAGTAAAAAGGAACTAGATAACATGAACAGGCCCATCACAGCTAATAAAATTGAAACAGTTATCAAAAATCTTCCCAAAAACAAAAGTCCTGGACCAGATGGTTTTACAAATGAATTCTACAAAACCTTCAAAGAAGAACCAATATCTCTACTCCCATACCTCTACTTTTAAAAGTTTTCCAGAAGACTGAAGACACTGGATTACTATCTTCCAGTTTCAATGAAGCCAACATCACTTTGATATCTAAAGCAGACAGGGACACAACCAGAAAAGAAAACTACAGACCAATATTTCTGATGAACATAGATGTGAAAATATTGAACAAAATCTAGCCAACCGGATACAGCAGTATATTAAAAGATTGTTCATCATGACTAAGTGGGGTTTATCCTAGTCATGCAAGGTTGGTTTAATATGGATAAATCAATCAACATGATCCACCACATCAACAAAAGCAAGACTAAAAACTACATGGTCATATCTATAGATGCAAAGAAAGCCTTTGACAAAATACAATATCCCTTTATGATCAAAACACTACAAAAAATGGGAAGAGATGGAAAATCCCTCAAGATAATGGAGTCTATATATAGTAAACATACAGCCAACATCATACTCAATGGTGAAAAACTGGAAGCATTTCCACTCAGATCAGGTACTACACAGGGCTGCCCACTATCACCATTACTATTCAACATAGTGTTGGAAGTTCTTACCATAGCAATCAGGCAGGAGCAAGGAATTAAAGGCATACAGATTGGAAGAGAAGAAGTCAAACCCTATTTGCAGATGACATGATAGTATACATAGAAAAACCTAAGGAATCCAGCAAGAAGCTTTTGGAAATCATCAGGCAATACAGTAAGGTGTCAGGCTACAAAATTAACATTCAAAAGTCAGTGGCAGTCCTCTATGCAAACACTAAGGTAGAAGAAGTTGAAATCCAGAAATCAATTCCTTTTACTATAGCAACAAAAACAATCAAATCTCTAGGAATAAACCTAATCAAAGAAGTGAAAGACTTGTATACTGAAAATTATGAGTCACTACACAAGGAAACAGAAAAAGACACAAAGAAGTGGAAAGATATCCCATGTTCATGGGTTGGAAGAATTAACATCATCAAAATGAATATACTACCCAGAGTCATATACAAATTTAATGCTATCCCCATCAAGATCCCGAACACATTTTTTTTTAGGATTATAGAACAAATGCTACAAATGTTTATCTGGAACCAGAAAAGACCTAGAATTGCCAAAACAATCTTGAGAAGAAAGAACAGAACTGGAAGCATCACATTCCCAGACCTCAAATTGTATTATAGGGCCGTTGTCATCAAAACTGCTTGATACTGAAACATGAATAGAAACACTGACCAGTGGAATAGAATTGAGAACCCAGAAGTAAGCTCCCACACATATGGACATCTAATCTTTGACAAAGGTGCCCAGACTATTAAATGGGGGGGGGGGGAAGAGTCTTTTCAACACATGGTGTTGGAAAAAATGGGTTAAAACATGCAAAAGAATGAAACTGAACCACTATATTTCACCAAATACAAAAGTAAATTCCAAGTGGATCAAGGACTTGGATGTTAGACAACAAACTATCAGATACTTAGAGGAAAATATTGGCAAAACTATTTTCCACATAAATTTTAAAGACATCTTCAGTGAAACCAATCCAGTTACAAAGAAGACTAAGGCAAGCATAAACCTATGGGACTACATCAAATTAAAAAGCTTCTGCACAGCAAAAGAAACCACTACCCAAACCAAGAGACCCCTCACAGAATGGGAGAAGATCTTTATAAATGCCATACATCAGACAAGAGGCTAATCACCAGAATATATAAATAGCTTGCCAAACTCAACAACAAGAAAACAAATAACCCCATCCAAAAATGGGGGGAGGACATGGACAGAATATTCACCACAGAAGAGATCCACAAGGCTGAGAAACACATGAAAAAATGCTCCAAGTCTTTGTCAGAGAAATGCAAATAAAGCCAACAATGAGATACTACTTCACTCCCATGAGAATGTCATACATCAGAAAAGGTAACAGCAGCAAATGCTGGCGAGGGTGTGGGGTCAAAGGAACCCTCCTGCACTGCTGGTGGGAATGTCAATTGGTCCAAACCCTGTGGAGAACAGTCTGGAGAACTCTCAGAAGGCTAGAAATGGACCTATCCTATGATCCTGTAATTCCTCTCCTGGGGATATATCCTAAGGAACCCAAACACCCATCCAAAAAGATCTGTGTACACATATGTTCTTGGCAGCACAATTTGTAATAGTCAAAACCTGGAAGCAACCCAGGTGTCCAACAACAAATGAGTGGCTGAGCAAGTTGTGGTATATACACACTGGAATACTACTCAGCTATAAAAAAAAATCTTCCCTCTGCAGGAGGGAAAATTTAAGCGTGATGATGCAGTGCTGTAGGTATGTCTTTTTCTCCTTATCTGCCTCTCCTTTCCCTCACAATTTCTCTCTTCTATTAAAAAAAAAAAGATAAAAAATTTCTTTAAGGGGCCGGGTGGTGGTGCACCTGTTTGAGCATATGTTACAATGCATAATGGCTCAGGTTCAAGCCCTTATGCCCCACCTGTAGGGGAAAAGCTTTGCAAGTGGTGAAGCAGGGCTGGAGGTGTCTCTTTTTCACTTTTCCTCACTATTATCCCCTTCTCTCTTGATTTCTGGCTGTCTCTATCCAATAAATAAATAAATAAATAGATAATTAAAAATTTTAAAGTATTTCATCAATTTATTTTTTTAAATTTCTTTTAAAAAATGTTTGCAGCGAGTGGTAGATTGGTTGAGCTGTCATGAAAGCACCAGAAATAACCCTGGTGACAGAGGAAGAAAAAAAAAAAGACTTCTGACAAATATTTGAAAAAAAATATTTACAATAATTAAATTAAAAAACATTTTGCTGAAATGCTTTTCTCACACTGATAGAAGAATTTCTGAATGTAAGCAATTATTTGACAGTTACGAAAGGGGTTGAACTTGCTATATAAAGGAATCAATAACAACCTTGTAAAGCCTATAGCAATGCACATAAACAAGCTGTAGGAGACATTAACACTAGACTGAAATAATTATCCTTTCAATAGGCATGTTTATACAGGATAATCAATTTTGTACGTGTCTTACCAGCTGTTTCACAGCTCAGGTATTGAATGGCAGCAGCTGTTTTAGCAAAACCAAATAATATATGCATATGTGGGACTTTCCATTTTCCACAGGTATCTACTTATTTGTGATCAACCACATATAACTGATCTTAAATAAAAACAGCAGTATTCATAGGGTGATTAGCTCAGGAGGATTTTAGACTTTAATACAGCTTTATTTTAGAAATGAGTTCTTAAACCTATTATTTTTATGTCACAAGATTTAACAATTCCAATTACATGCTGCCCTTATTCTGAGATTTAAAAGATTTGTCACAATCAATGTTTCTTGTAATATTAAATTAATGTGTCATAATTACTAAAGAATAAATAGCAATTAGGATTTTTTAATGGGGAAAAAACCCTAAAACCGTTGGCAGTTAATATTTATACTACAACTATCATTTTCCCACACAATGCAGGCATCATCATTCACAAGTGATCTGAAAGCATAAGATGTAAACTTTCAGAATTATTATTATTATTTGTCTCAGGGTTATTACTGGGGCTCAGTTCCTGCACTACGAATCCACTACTTTTAGAGGCCATTTTTTCTACTTTTAGTTGCCCTTGTTGTTGTCGTTATTATTGCTGTCATTGTTGGTGGTGGTGGATAGGACAGAGAGAAAACTAGAAAGGAAGGGAAGAGAGAGAAGGGGAGATAAAGACAGACACCTGTAGACCTGCTTCACCACTTGTGAAGCAACCACCCCTGCAGGTGGAGAACCGGGAGCTCAAACCAGAATCCTAATGGCGGTCCTTACACCTCGCACCATGTGCGCTTAACACGCTGTGTTACTGCCCAACACCTTATTTTCAGAATTATTTTAAAAAGATTATGTGAAACTTGTTTAATTCAATACTTGGGCAAGAAATATTTATACATTACATATCAAAAAAAGAGGCAGAGTTGAATAAAAATTGCTATCATAAAATAGAGTATCTGCTAACACGTATAATTTATAGTAGAAACATGTACCAGAAATTCACTAGATAAACACTTACCGCTATGTAGTAAACTCTTGCTTTATCTACCAATGTCCAGTTTTTCTCCATGTCAAGATGTTTTTCTTTTTTATAACAGTTGGCAGCAGCAAGATTAGCTACAAGGGATCTAAAATAAAAAATAATAATTAAGTAGGTTTAAATTACAGTATGGTCGAAACATGTCATGTGGTTTTTTATTGTTATTTTATTTATTGTTGTAGCTATTATTGTTGTTGATGTCGTTGTTATTGGCTAGGACAGAGAGAAATGGAGAGAGGAGGGGCAAGCAGACAGGGGGAAAGAAAGAGACACCTGCAGACCTGCTTCACCGCTTGTGAGGTGACTCCCCTGCAGGTGAGGAGCCGGGGGCTTGAACCGGGATCCTTAAGCCGGCCCTTGCGCTTTGCGCACCATGTGTTTTTATACAGGATAATAGCAATATTGATTGATAAGTTTTGTGAAACATTTGGTTTTTTAATGAATAAAAATAAAACGTATTTTTGTTTTCAAACATATTTAGAGTTACATGTCCACTTTAAAGTAAACACTAAAGATTATCTACTTGATGCAAGTAATTGTTTAGAATGTTAAGAAATGCTACAGTTTAATGTCCTTACAGTTTCATTTAAGTTTTAAGAGTATCAATATATAATGCATTGGTTATGTAATCTAAAACATTAACAGCTAAATGTTGGATTAATTTTTGCAAACATACATATCTATGTAGACTGTACTTACTATGAGGAATTAATCTAAAAATCATTGCATTTTAAGGACTGGAACAAAGTAAAGTTAGTTTCAATTTACACTGGTCCAGCTTTTGCAGCTGGAATATCTAAGCAGAATGTTGAATTAAAAATTGTGCTACAGGTACTCAAACCTCAAAGTTAAATTTAATTTAATGAAATAATTATACATTAAATACAAATAAAGGTATTTCATATTCATTCTGACATTGAATTTAGAGGATAATGTGTCAATTTCTCACTTTTTCTAGTTAGATATATCTATGTACAAGCACACCTTTAGGAACATATGTCACTTGTCATTTGAGTATTAAGACTGGTTTTTCTGTTAAATAAAATAAATTCTCATTCAAAACATCTTTCTACTCATCTTCATGTCAGTGTCAATTAACTATAGAAGGTACATCTGTTAACGTTTAATTAAGCTTATGAAGCTAAGAGTAATATATAGCAATATCTTCATGCAAAATAACTGTATTATAAACATAAAAATTAACCCTAATCTATAAAAAATCACTGAAGTAAATACAGCTATAGCAAAATTTTGACAAAAATACTTACTAGATGAAAACAAATAGTACTAGCTACTAAACTGTAATTTGATGATAAAACTACTGATAGGAGAGCCAGGTGATGGTGTACCCAGTGAATCCAACATACCACCATGCTCAAAGGCCCAGGTGTGAGCCTCCTTGCCCCACCTGCAAGGGGAATGCTTCATGAGCGATGAAGCAGGTCTGCAGGTGTCTTTCTCTCTTCCTCTCCTTCCCTCTCAATTTCTCTGTCCTGTCAATTAAAAATAGAAAGAAAGAAAGAAAGAAAGAAAGAAAGAAAGAAAGAAAGAAAGAAAGAAAGAAAGAAAGAAAGAAAGAAAGAAAGAAAGAAATGGAAAAGAGGGGAAGGACTGACAGCCGAGAGTGGTAGATTTGTAGTGTTGGCAGTGAGCCCTAGGGATAACACTGGTGGAAAACCTAAAACTAAAATAAAACAAACCACAACAACGATAAAAACAACAAGGACAAATGGAGTGAGGAGGGGAAGACGGGGAGAGAAAGACAGACACCTGCGGACCTGCTTCACTGCCTGTGAAGCGACTCCCCTGCAGGTGGGAAGCCAGGAGCTGGACCCCGGATCCATACGCTGGTCCTTGCGCTTTGCGACACCTGTGCTTAACCCGCTGCGTTACCGCCGGACTCCTAGAATTTTTTAAAAACTATTTATTTATGTATTTATTCCCTTTTGTTGCCCTTTTTTAAAAAAAAATTGTTGTAGTTATTATTGTTGTCATTGTCGCTGGATAGGACAGAGAGATATGGAGAGAGGACGGGGAGATAGAGGGGGAGAGAAAGACACCTGCAGACCTGCTTCACCACCTGTCAAGCGACTCCCCTGTAGGTGGGGATCCGGGGCTCGAACCGGGATCCTAACGCCGGTCCTTGCGCTTTGCGCCACCTGCGCCTAACCCCTTGTGCTACAGCCCGACTCCTGAACTCCTAGAATTTTAAAAAAATATTTATTTATTCTCTTTTGTTGCCCTAGTTTTTATTATTGTAGTTATTGTTGTTGCCGTTGTTGTTGGATAGGACATAGAGAAATGGAGAGAGGAGGGGAAGACAGAGAGGGGGAGAGAAGGACACCTGCAGACCTGCTTCACCGTTTGTGAAGCGACTCCCCTGCAGGTGGGGAGCCCGGGGCTTGAACCCGGATCCTTACACTGGTCCTTGTGCTTCCTGCCTCGTGCACTTAACCCACTTACTTCCAGACTCCCTCCCCTGGTCTTATTGACTAGAATTTGAAAAGAAAATAGAGCACCCTGCGTGTTTCTGTAGATCAAGTTGTAGCCAGAGGCCACAAGGATGGGGGCGGGGTGGGGGTGGGAATGAGTCCTTGTTGCCAAAAAGCTTCTGGTGTAACTAAAGAAGACAAAGAATAAAACACAGTGACAGATTCATATGATTGAGTGAGTGTTAGAGGAGACGACAGGAGAAAGCTCTTTGAAGGAAATGACTCCTGAACTGAGCCTTGAAATATCAGTTTGTGATTCACCATATGAAGGTGGTTGGTATTATGATATACTCAGAATTAGGATAGGGTGAGCATATATACTATTATATATGTAAATATATATAATAATAATTGTAAATAGAGGGCTGGCAAAATAGCTCGAATGCATAGATGGCCCAGGTTTGAGCCTCAGCACCACATGTGAATACTACTAGAGGTGGGAAAGCTCCTATGCTTTGATATCTCTCTGTCTCTCACTATCTCTGTTTCTATCTGAAAAAAAAAAAAACAAGGACAACAAAAAGGAATATAAATAAAAAAATAAAATAAAATAAAATAGGGGCCGGGTGGTGGCACACCTGGTTGAGTGCACGTTACAATGCGCAAGGACCCACGTTTGAGTCCTGGTCCCCGCAGGGGGAAAGCTTCATGAGTGGTGAAGCAGTGCTGTAGGTGTCTCTCTTCCTCTCCATCCCACCTGCTTCCCTCTTGATTTCTGGCTGTCTCTATCCAATAAATCAATAAATAAAGATAATTTAAAAATTAAAGTAAATAAATAAAGTTCCCATTAAGAAACTAAATTTGACCTATTTCTCACTAACTGAAAAACTACTCTTTGCATACTAAAGTTGATTTTAGCAACACTGAAATAAGGAAAGGTCTATATAGGTGTATTTGAAAGTTTGAACAATCATGGTTTTATTTATTGAAAATAAAACATTAAAAGCATTAAATTCTGCAATATAGGTACGTGTGTTTGTGCATGCGTAGTGGGCCAGTGAAGCCAGCGGCTCTGCGGGCACGTGATCTGGCCCGGCTCAGTGACTTGGTGGCTCCGTCTGTCTGTTAGTCTGCGGTTGCCATCAAGGTGGACCCAGCCAGTCAGTCAGGTGCTCAGGCCTAGGCTCTGGCCTCACCATCCTGTCCCAGCTGCTCCTGTGGGATATGAACCTCTCCTTCCAACAATAAAATGAAATATTTTGGGGTGGCAAGTATGTCAAGTTCCAGGTCTATTTTCTTATGCTCAGCACATGGTGTGCATTGATGGGAAGTGTGGATTGTTCACAGACTTAAGTCCAAGACTGTGCTCAGGAGTCCTTAGAGCTGAGGTCCATGATAAAGTTCTACAGTGCTTGGCATGTAAGGCATGCACTCTACTGCCGAACCACAACCACAGTCCCTGACTTTTTACAAAATAAATGGTCTGTTTTAAAAATATATATATACATTAATTACCAGGAGAAGATTGAAGGGGTAGAACCTGGAAATGTACAGAAAGAAGCCTCATCATCCTTTGACAGAGTTATCAAGGAGACAACTGAGGAGATGATCTGCTGCTGCTCTATAATCACACATCCCTTCCATGTGAGATCACTTTGTGATCTACGGTACAATATACTGGGAGAGGACCCAAGTACTGTGAACTCTGTGACTCCATAGTAGCAATTTATCAGGAAGAAGGCATCCTGGGATTTTTTTTTTTTTTTTGCAGAACCGATCTCGCCTCCTAGGTGACATCATTTTTTTGTGTGTATTTCTGTAACTCACTGGTATACCTTGTCAATACCTATGCACTGGACATTGGGGTTTCTACCATGAGTAAGATGAAGAGTTATTCCTAAACTGTCACAGGATTTTTTGCCAGTATGCTGACATACCTCTTTGTGTTTGTCTCTAATCTTACGGCTGTCAACAACTGGGGGCTTGTTGGTGGGCCCCCTCTTTATGCCCCACTATACACTTCTTGGATAGATTGCTGGTGCATGCTACAAAAGAGGGAAATATGAGCCGAGGAAATAGCTCATTTTTCCAGAAGCTCGCCTGTGGGAAGACTTACTACTGTGACCTGAAAATGTTAATTTGTAGCTGTGGGGCAGGGACAGTGACATTTCTATAGTCCTGGACTCACACAATTATGGGAGAGAATGTTGACTTCTTTTTTTTTAAGAAAGTATTTACTTATTTATTCCCTTTTGTTGCCCTTGTTGTAGTTATTGTTGTTGTTACTGCTGTCTATACAGTGTGACACATTTTTTAAATAATCACTTAATCCTGGGGGGAAAATTCTGCAATATACACAAAATAAAGTAATAGGAAAGTTTCAAAAATACCTTTGCAATACTGCACCAAAGCAAATGACTGGGGAAAGAAAGGAGCTGAGAGAGCACTGGGATTTGTGTCCACATTGGAGAAAAAGGATCTATAGAAGAGTTTTCTGCAGATATCTATTATGAGGAGAGGAGAAATTATACCCAATGAATCAACACTGTACTGCGAACTATGATAAAAGTGATAAAAATATATATAAATAACTTTAGAACTATCAGAAAGAACTGTTACTTAGTCATGCATTAAAAAAAAATAAGAATGAAAGAAAAATGCCCTACACAGACATATAGACACATACACTTTCTTCTTTTGCCAACAGGGTTATCATTGGGGGTTGGTGTCTACACAATGACTCATTCATTCCCACGAGCTATTCTTTTTTTCCTTTTTCTTCATTCTTATGGAGACACAGAGAAGGAGAAAAGTGCAGAAAGAAGAGAGAGGGGAAAGGAAGAGGGGAGTAGGGAGAGGGAGAGGGAGAAGAGAAAAGACACCTGTTACTGCTTGTGAAACTTCCCCATTGTAAGTGAGAACCAAGGGCTTGAATCCAGTTCCTCATACGGTAGGGTTTGACAGTGTGCAAACCCTACTGGGTGAAGCACCACTAAGCCCAACACATTAATTCTTTTTGTAAATTACATTATAAGGCAGCACAAGAGGTAGTGCAGAGGCTAGATAGAGTATATGACCTGTGAGCATGAGGTCTCATGTTTGATCCCCATCCTCAAGTGATATTCTGGCCTTGTGACATTAATAGCTTTAGAAAGTGTTTTGTTAATGTCTCCTTTTTTATATAAATAAAAATATGGAAAAAAGTGTTTTTAAATTATATTTCAGTTATTTATTGACAACTGCTCAGAGTAGCTTTAAGTACTTCTGTAGACATTTGCTGGAGGTCAAAGGTTATGCAAAACTGGCTCAGTAGTGGATGACTGCTCTATTCTTGCTGTCATAGAAAAAAAAAATATATAAATACACTCACACACACACACCAGGAGCCATCTAAGTGGCAGAGTGCAAACCCTGCATGTATGAGGCCCTGGTCTTAATGACTTACACTATGTTTAAGAACAAAAATGAGTGGCCAAGAGATAAAGTAAAGGAGCAAGAAGCAAGGAGAAGAGAGTAGGGAGGAAGTATAGAAAGGAGGATCCAGATGTAAATAGCAAAGGAAGAAAGGATAGTAGTGAAAAAGAGACAAGAAATAAAGGAAAATAGACTATTCCTAACTATAAGGAATATAAAATATTTGGTGAGCTATTATTTAAAAGTAGACAATCTGGGGGCCAGCTGTGGTGTACCTGGTTAAGCGCACATAGTATGAAGCACTAGGACCCACACAAGGGTCCCAGTTCCCCATCTGGAGGGGGGGGGGTCACTTCACAAGCAGTGAAGCAGGTCTGCAGGTATCTATCTTTCACTCTCCTTCTCTATTTCCCCTCCTCTCTCGATTTCTTTCTGTCCTATCCAATAAAATGGAAAAAATATAGCCTCCAGAAGCAGTGGGTTCATAGTGCTGGCATCAAGTCCTAACAATAACCCTGGAGGAAAAAAGAAAAATAAAAAAGAAGAAAGAAAGAAAAGAATAAACATAGACAATCTTTGAAAATTCTTAGTAGCAAATGTCTAACCAGTGCATGAAAATTGATGAATACATGGTGAATTCACATAATAATGAAATTTCAAATAAAGTTGTAATAGAAATGTAATGGGTTGTATCATGAATGGTGCATTACCAATGACCAAATATTTAATATGAATGAGTAACTATTAGCCAGAAATGCTTCTGGTGACTCAATTTATAACACTGAATACAGCACCATTTCTTTCATATATGTTAAGTGCACACATACCCTTATGTATTTGAATATTCCAATCCAGGGCAGCAGCATCATCATCATCATCATCATCATCATCATCATCATCATCATCATAAAGATGATTTTTCTTCCTTTAAATTTTTTTTATTATCTTAATTTATTTATTGATAAGGACAGCCAGAAATAGAAAGGGAAAAGGGAGATAGAGAGACAGACAGAGACAACTGCCAACACTACTTCACCAATGACGAAGAAAAGATTATTTTTAATCATGGTTTTGGGAAGAATCTTACTACAAAACTTTGAATAAATTGTTTCCTTTTCTGATTCTCTTTGTAAAATAGAGACTAGATTAGATAATCTCAAAAATTTCAAGTCATTATACCTTGTGAACACAACAGCAAATTCAACAAAGGTAACTTTTTTCAATGAAAAATTTGGTTTATTAAATATTGAAAGTAATTATTAGAGTGAGGTCTAACTCCCAAAATCACACTTGAATTCAGATTATACCAGTGTTTAAACTGCAGATCAGTACAGCGCTTCCCTTGGAACTATACTGACCTGTTGCCACCAGTGATGCAGGCAGCACAAGTTCCTGTTGGCTGTTCATTCTGCTCATAATAATGAGCATCCACATGAGCTTCAGCAGCTTTTTTCTTCAGGATTTCACCAAATTTATCTACTCCAATGCATCCAAAGAATGTTGCTGCTTTGTATGGCTGCTGAATCATCCACTGGGAAAAAAAAAAAAAAAAGGAGCGTAAATTATTTGAATGGGTCAGAAAAATGGTGCACATATCAATGTCCAGCCATGGACAGTAACAGCAAACAGACTGTTTTGATAAAAGTTACTATTGTTGTAAATGGAATATCAGTCCTGCTCTACCACTGAGGGTAAGAAAATCTGCTATAACAACTATATAAAATCTTACACTACTTTGGGGAACAAAAATAAAGCACAGTGATCTAATACCTCAGGATCAAAAGTGATATATAGCTGCTTGGATGGCGACACAGGGGCTAGAGCACTGGACTTGAATGCCACAGTGACGTCTGGTTCTCTTTAGATCTCTTCTCTCTTTGATGTTAACAAATAAACACATTTAAAATAAAGTAAAGTGACATAGAAAATGTTGGTTGGTCAATGTCTTTATACAGGAAAATAATAACTATATAGCATTATCAAAAAAAGTATACAGAAAGTGGGCTCAGATGTTGTTCTGCCACAGTTAGTTACATGGATTTCAGTACATGACTTAACATTTCCATGCCTTAGCTTCCTCATCTGTAAAAGATAGGACCCAAGGATGTTAACTTAGTGGTAGAGTACATGCCTCACATTTGTGTGGTCCTGGATTTGCTCCACGGCACCAGCATCATGAGGTAAGCATATGAACAACAGGTAATAATAATGCTAAATATTACCTCACAATATGGTAGAGGATCAAATGAAATATTTTAAGTAAATGAACATATACTGATGAAAATACTATTAATACAAAGCATTTTGTAAATGAAACACACTAGCTGTGGTTGCCACAGTTATATGCTTATTTGTGGTAATTCATACATAAATTAAGCTAAACTATGTTTGTACCTTATAAATCATTTTGATAACTAATGAAGTAAAAATTTTAATTGTAGTATTTCATCTTTACATTCATCTCACAAACATATCTTTACTACAGATTAATGAATATATATATATGTAACTTTTTTTGATATGAACTCTTTTCCGTCACAATTAGTTCTATTTCCTAAGGGCTGTTACACTTCTATTGGCTACTATACAGTTTTTGAGCAACATTTATAGTTGTAGCACAATATGTAAAGTCAAAAGGCCTCAAAATTTTATCCTGCCCCCCAAGTTTGGGATTATAAGAAATGCATGTCAATTTTAGAGTAAAAGGAGTGAGAAGAGAAACAAAAAGTAGCAAAAACTAAAAACATTAAAATAGAGTGATAATGAGGGAGGCGAGGCTGTGGCAGGCCACCCAGCTAAGCATACACACTCCCATGCTCAAGGAACAGGGTTAGAGCCCATGCTCTCCAACTTCGAGTGGGGAGGGAGAGGGAGAAACATCAGGAGCAATGAAGCAGATCTGCAGGTGTCTATCTTTCTCTCTCCGTTTCTCCCTCTCCCACCAGGAGCAGCTAATTCTTAGTGCCAGCACCAAACCCCAGCAATAACCAAGATGGCAATTATAAATTAACTAAATGTGGAATGATTAACAATCCTATTTGCCAGGATTTATCCTAAAGATACATATACACAAGTATATACATGAGCTATTGTTTATATTTAGAGTTTTTTTTTTTAAGGTTTTTTTTTTAATTTTTTAAAAATATTTTATTTATTTATTCCCTTTTGTTGCCCTTGTTGTTTTATTGTTGTAGTTATTATTATTGTTGTCATTGTTGGATAGGACAGAGAGAAATGGAGAGAGGAGGGGAAGACAGAGAGGAGGAGAGAAAGATAGAGACACCTGCAGACCAGCTTCACCACCTGTGAAGTGACTCCCCTGCAGGTGGGGAGCCGGGGTTCGAACCGGGATCCTTACGCCGTAGAGTTTTTTTTTTTTAAAGATTTTATATATTTATTTTAGTGAGAGACATACAGAGAGAACAATACAGAGAAAAACCAGAGCACTGCTCAGCTCTGTCAGGGGATTGAAACTGGGACATCAGACCCTGAGGAATGAAAGTTGTTTGTATGGTCATTATGTTATCTCCTCAGCCTGTGAGACATTATTTAAATAAAAAAATGATGGAAGCAATCTAAATATCTCTCTGTAGAAGATTAGTTGAGTAAACTGGGATATAGACACTCAGTGGAATATCATACAACAATCTAAAGGAAATAAGAGAATAAGAAAAAAAGCTACATGAAGTAACTGTTAGGACACTTTGTGAAGTTATAAGCAGGAGAAGAAACAAGAACTAAGACTATACACATCAATTTAATATGAATTCTTTTACATTTTACATTTGCATCATTTGTAAAAAGAAACAGAATGAAGTAAAATGATTTTCATAAAAACAGAGGGAAACTGGGGCATTATTGTGGTTATGCAAAAGGACTTTCATGCCTGAGGCTCCCAAATCTCAGGTGTAATCCCCGGCATCAGTATAAGAACTGAGCAGCACTACCGGTAACATAATAAATAGATAAATAAATAGATAAGTATATAAATGCTAGCTAGAAAGATAGATGGATGGGTGGTATAGAGTAGAGGAAACAGAATAGTAAAAAGATTTCTGTGAATGACCACTTTATAGAAACTGGTTAATTTTTACTTTTTTTTTGTTGTTGTTGTCTTTTTGTCACTAGTATATCACCAGGCCTTCACTGCTTGTGAAACTTCTACTTTGGGCACTGTGCTCATTAGATGGTAGACTGCTTGAACGTAAGTTCCTGGAAATGCTAAAAGTCTAATCTCCAGGCACTCAGAATTTTACATTTTTGAAAGTAAAACTCACTGAGAAAAAATGTATATGAAATTGAATAGAAGTGGATAAATCAAAAAATATATTACTGGGAGCTAATCACATAGAAAAAAAAATTACTTTCCAAAATACTGTAAGGAGGAAAACCAGAAAATCAAGACCTTATTCTTTATCATGCAAATATAATCCAGGAAAGGGAAGGAGGAGGGGTTCAAGCAATTAGCATAATCAAATGTGATCAAGCCAATAGTTACCGGAAGAGCAAAAAGTCAACATCAGGTAGAGCATACATGTTATAATGTGCAAGGACCCAGTCCAAGACCCTGGCCCCCACCTGTGGCGAAGGGAGGAGAGGGAAAGTTTCATGAGCAGTGAAGTAGTGCTGCACGTGTCTCACTTTAATTTCAGCCTTCCCTTTCAGTTTCTCTGTCTCTATCCAAAAAACTACATATACACGCACACACACACACACACGCACACGCACACGCACATGTAATTTAGGTAGCATTCTTTTTTAAAAATTTGTCTTTTTAAAAATTTTTATTTATAAAATGGAAACACTGACAAGACCTTAGGATAAGAGGGGTACAACTCCACACAATCCCCACCACCAGAACTCTGTATCCCATCTTCTCCCCTGATAGCTTTCCTATTCTTTAACCCTCTGGGAGTATGGACCCAGGGTCATTATGGGGTGCAAAAGGTGGAAGGTCTGGCTTCTGTAATTGCTTCCCCGCTGAATATGGCCATTGACAGGTCGATCCATACTCACAGCCTGTCTCTCTCCCTAATGGGGCAGAGCTCTAGGGAAGCAGGGCTCCAGGACACATTGGTGGGGTCGTCTGCCCAGGGAAGTCCAGTTTGCATCTTTTTAAACATTTGATTATTCATTAATGAGAAAGTAGGAGAGAGAAAACCAAGCATCACTCACTCTGGCAGATATAATCAAGCTTGGGACCTCATGTCTGAGGATCCATCTCACCCCCCCACCCACCCCCCCACCCCCCCCCCCCCGCTTTGGTCCTTTTGTCCTTGACTGGGCTTTATTACTCTCAGCTAACTTTTTCAGATAAGATAGAGAATGAGACAAAGCCAGAGGAAGAGAGAGAGGTGAAGAAAATAGAGCACAGAAACTTGCTCCAGTGTGGTGGGAGCCTGGTTCAAACCTGCCTTGATATTCTTTTCTTTCTTTTTAATGGAAAGACTTGAAACAAAACAAAACAAAATGAAAACAAATAAGGGAGGAATTACTGGCATAGATCAAGGTAACTTATATTGCATCAACTCTAAATTTCTTGGATAGAAAAGAAAACACTTCAAAATAGTACTTGGAAAAGCGTGTGTGTGTGTGTATATACTTTATTTATCTAAGTACAGATAAATCAAATGTGTTGAAGCTTTAAAATTTGGCAGATCTATGTAAAGATGATAAAGAAATTCATTTTTTTCCATCCTTTCTACTTTTTCATAAGTAATTTCTAAATTAAAAGATGGGCGGCCTAAGACATTGCAATCAAATAAATCATTCTATTTGAAGAATGACAAAACTCTAACTTGTTTATTATGGGCAGGGGTAAAGAGAGTGAGAGATCCAGAGCATAATTTTGGCATATGTGATAACAGGTGGCTAAACTTGAGAGTTTATGTCTGAGAGTCCAAAGCCTTATTCATTGCACTACCCTGCAGGCCAACTTTCTGATTATGTGTAGAGATATTAGCCAGTATCTAAAAATTAAAGGGAAAATAGCTGAAAATAGTATTTACTACAAATCAATATTGTTGTTTGAAACCATAAGAGTAAAAATTAATGTTTTCTTATAATTCCACTATTTATTATTTTATAACAGGAAAGTGGTCGTCATCCTGGCTATTTCTGATAACAGCATGACACTGAGAAAACTTAAGGTCCTTAATCCTGATCTGATAATTCCACTCAGAAGTTAGTCACTCTAAAATTAATTTAGTAAGCCAAAGTAGAAACACAAAAGAAATTGCTTCAAAGCACTTGAACTGAACAGTCTTATAATTAGGAAAATAAAATTTTATTTAAGTTACATTTGAAGAGTTAGCTATAAATTTGCTAAGAGGTCTGGCTAGTGTGTCCACTGCCCTTGGTGGAGAATGAAATTAGCACATTGGTGGCTAGCAAAGTGCACATATTTTGATATGGGAAGATATAAAATAACACCTAAGAAGATAAACTTGCAAAACAAAACAAACAACAATACATTTCCTTAATAATTTAAAATTTAGTATGTCTCTAGCTTTCAGCTACTGATATTCTAGGAAAGAGACTGAACCCTGTTTATAACTTCCAATTGTACTGCTTCTTTCAAGTAAAACATTCAGCTTCTCTTTGTTCATGCATGTTTAAGTACATTGTTAAAAACTACCTTTAACTTCTACTTTAGCCATGAAAAAGTAACAGGGTTCAGAATTACCCTAGTGCTGTGAATAACTAGGAAATAAAACCAAAAGGAAATACCTAGAATTTCCAGACACTATACAAAGGCAGAGTAGGACTGTGATCTTTGAGAGAAAAGAAACAAGGTGAGCCCTGACATCATGCAGGCTATCTGCCAGAAGACAGTTTCTAGTAGAGAAAGGAAAAAAAAAAAAAAAAAAAAAAGCGAGCTGCATAGTATTCCATTGTGTATATATACCACAGCTTTCTCAGCCACTCAGGTGTTGGGCACCTGAACCCACCTTCTCTGACCCATCTTGGACAGAGCTAGAAGGAATTATGTGAAGTGAGCTAAGTCAGAAAGATAAAGATGAGTATGGGATGATCCCACTCATCAACAGAAGTTGAGTAAGAAGATCTGAAAGGGAAACTAAAAGCAGGACCTGACCAAATTGTAAGTAGGGCACCAAAGTAAAAACCCTGTGGTGAGGGGTAGACATGCAGCTTCTGGGTCAGTGGGGGGTGGGAGTGGGTGGGAGGGATGGGTCACAGTCTTTTGGTGGTAGGAATGGTGTTTATGTACACTCCTAGTAAAATGTAGTCATATAAATCACTAGTTAATTAATACGAGGGGGAAAATTAATTGTATGTCTCGAAGTTTTTCAAAACACAAACTGAATCTATTCAATATATAGGCTGTGTAACTGATATGCAGACTCTCTCAAAAGCCTAGACCAAGTAGATCAGAAGCAACCAATAGCACAAGATACTGGGTACTGTACAGCAAACCCTAACAAAAGGACACCGGATTAAGTGCACATAGTACGAAGAGCAGGGATCCCTGGCGGCACAGCTATATACAAGATGCTGGGTATTATATAGCAAACCCTAACAAAAGGACTATTCAAAGTTAACCCAATTACCAAACAATGTGATGATAACATTAACTATCCATTGTCTTTTTAAACCCTAAGACAGCAGGAACCTCACATCTCCACTATAGAGCCTCTACTTCCCCCAGTCCTGGAACCCTTGGATAGGGCCCACTTTCCCGAATGCCTCTCCCAACCTAACCAACACAACAATTGCCACCTCAACATACTTCACTTCAGACTGTGTCCAGAGACTTCACGTGTGGAATGACAACCCTTCAACTTCATTACTCGGGTGAGACCTTTCCTTTCATAGTATACTCTAATTCCATCTCAGGTGGTTCACTTTCTAACAAAGTCCCAAAATCTAGATATACACCAGTTTCTGTGAGAGAGAGCATATGTTCACACGTATCCATAAACTACTGCAAAATATATACCTGAAAGCAGAAGTACACTAGAGTTTGCAGTGAGTACCTCCCTAACACTTCCTCTCCACTATTCCAAGCTTTGGGTCCATGATTGCTCAACAATTTGTTTGGCTTCGTATGTTAACTCTCTTTTCAGTCACCAGGTTCCAGATGTCATCAGGATGCCGGCCAGGCTTCCCTAGACTGAAGACCCCACCAATGTGTCCTGGAGCTCTGCTTCCCCAGAGGAGCACCCTACTAGGGAAAGAGAGAGGCAGACTGGGAGTATGGACCGACCAGTCAATGCCCATGTTCAGCGGGGAAGCAATTACAGAAGGCAGACCTTCTACCTTCTGCAACCCACAATGACCCTGGGTCCATGGTCCCAGAGGGATAGAGAATGGGAAAGCTATGGGGGGGGGGGGCTGGGAAATGGAGATTGGGTGGTGGGAATTGTGTGGAATTGTAGCCCTCCTACCCTATGGTTTTATTAATTAATCCTTTCTTTAAAAAAAAAAAAAAGCGAGAGTCTAGTATTCTCACTTATATGAAGGCACAGTATTCAGAGAGCCAGGTGACTAGAAATTGCACGAGGGAACAAGTGTTTCAGAGAAGAGGGCCAAGTGGTGGTTCACCTGGGTTCAAGCCCCTGCTCCCCACTTGCAGCAGGAATGCATCACAAGAGGTGAAGCAGGTCTCTCTGTTCTATCGAATAATACAGAAACAACCACACACACAAAAAAAGCACATGGTGCAAAGATCCTGAGCCCCCAGACTCCCCACCTGCAGGAGGGGGGTCGCTTTGCAAAAAGTGAAGCAGATCTGCAGGTGTCTATCTTTCCCTACCCCTCTCTGTCTTCTTCTCTAGATTTCTCTCTGACCTGTCTAACAACAACAAGAACAATAATAACAATAACAAAGTGGGAAAAAATGGCCGCCAGGAGCAGTACAGGAACCTAACTCCAGAGAGAATCCTGGAGGGGGGAAAAAAAGTCTTTGAAAGAAATGAGTTGAAATCCATATAAAATAACTATTGATATTTTTCCCCCTCCAGATTTCAACTTCATTGTCCATAAGGGACATACAAACTCATAAAGGATCTATAGACATGATCTAGATCAAAGTTTGTTTGGTAAGGTTTCGGATTCAAAATTAATAAGCAAAGATTTAATGCAATTCCATGTTACTACAAGTAACAACTGAAAACTAAAATTAAGAAGTGTCATTTACAACTGCATAAAAATAAAACACAGAGGAACAAATTTAATAAAACATGTACAAGACTGCTACACAGAACAAGAAACTTGAGAAAACAAACAAAAAAACTATCTAAATGATGAGCTACAGTTCTTTCCAAATTGAACCATACATTCATACTTTTTTAAAACTTTTTTTTTTTTGCCTTAACCATACATTCAATGCAATCCCAATCTCAACAGGATATTCCCCTCCCTCCCTCCCACCCTTCTTTCTTTCCTTCCTTGTCCTAACCAGGGTTTCACCATTCCAGATCAAGTTTTCAGACAGAAAAAGAGTTCAGGTAATGGTGCAGTGGAAAGACACTGAACTCTCTCAAGCGTGAGGTCCCAAAATTCATTCCCCAGCAGCACATGTACCAGAGTGATTTCTGTTTCTTTCTCTCTCTCCTCCTAGCTTTTTCATTAATAAATAAAATATTTTTAAAACGATAGATAAAGACACAGAGATAGAGGGAGAAAGGGGAAGATACAACAACACTGAAATTTTGTTCAGTGTGGTGGGAGCTGGTTACAACCTGGACTGTGTGCATGACAAAGCAGGCACACTATCAAAGGATGCTCTCTTGCCAGTCCAATAGGAATTTTTAAAACACCCAAAATAGATTCTGTAATCAATAGTAAAAGGAAAACTAGAACTAGAAATGTCAAAATGTATGTCAGTGTGATGGTAATGAAGATTGCTAAAAAGTAATATTTCCTAATATGTAGAAAATGAAAAGCTTCTGACTATATGTAAGTAATCACATCTAACTTGAGAGCAAGGAAGTCAGAACTACAATTAATAACATTGAATAATTATGTGCATTATTTGAATTCAACTGCAAAACAAGAACATGGGCAGAAAGTCAGCAGAAAATACTAAGAGAAAGCTGAAAGCATCAGAAAAGATTTCCAAAGTGAGTGATGTTATGAACTGATCTTTGAAGGAATGGCATAATCTCAAAGATGGTCATCAACTGGAAAGAAAATAAAAGGTATAGAATACATGGCTGCTTTATTTTGTTTTCACTTGGGAATTTTATGATAGTGGCAAAAAAAATTCCACTTATTAAGTAGGTGTAAGCAACTAACAAAATAGTACCTGACCTACATAGCAAATTCCGCATCTTTTTGTGTAGTACTCATTCTTTACATCTTTCGTTCTCACATTGATTAGTGATTTAATAGTGATTTACAAGATTGTAAGATAACAAGGGTGTAATTCTACACCACTCCCACCAACAAAGAGCTATGCTCCCACTCACCTTCAATAGTAATCACCTTCATTCTCCCAATATATGTCACTTGGTTATAAATCTATCTTTCCTCTTTTTAAATATATGTTTTTCAATTCTTCATATTCCTAATATTAGTAAAATCATCCCATAGTTGTCCTTCACTATGTATAATCATCAACAGTTCCATTCATTTTGTCTGGAAGGACACAATATACTAGTCTTTTAAAACCCTGTAGCACTTAAAAAAAAAAAGAATCAGAGAAACCACTAAAAATTCAGTTTGGCTAAGTCCATGATGGCACTAAAAGAAATGTTGCAATGTTATGTTGAAAATAAACTGAAGCTGGTGGTTTATGACAGCAGGTCATTGCTATCCTCAAAAATTTAAAAGACACTGAAACCAATGTAGGTTGCTATTGCATCCATGGGACTTTAAAACACAGCTGGAGAAATAAAAGAGCATGGTATTAACAAAAACAACAGGACAGAGGGTAAACAGCATAATGGTTATGCAAACAGACCGTCATGCCTGAGGCTCCAAAGGCCCAGGTTCAATCCCCTGCACAACCATAAGCCAGAGCAGTGCTGTGGTTTAAAATAAATAAATTAATTAAATATAAATAAAAAATAGAGGACTACTGAAAACATATCAGAAACACATGTTGGAAATGAGAAACTTCTGGAAAAAATGATCTGTTAGATTATTACATATCATTTTAAGAAAATGAGATAGCAATATGTTGGTAGAAAGTCACACATAAAGAATTTTGAGCAAAGAAGTGAGGTGGAGCAGCAGATCGCTTTCTCTCCTCTCCTCTCCTCTCCTCTCCTCTCCTCTCCTCTCCTCTCCTCTCCTCTCCTCTCCTCTCCTCTCCTCTCCTCTCCTCTCCTCTCCTCTCCTCTCCTCTCCTCTCCCGGATCAACTAGGAATACCAAAGGAGACCACCCGGACCGAAACAAGACAGCACTAGAATGACCACAGAAACCCAGTAAATCACCCGTGAGTACAAACACGCGTGGCTGGTGACAGAGAGGAGAGAGGGGCCTAAGGAGAGATTAAGTGACTGCTAACAGTTCGACAGTTTGTCAGTGGAGACACCACCTCCAGTCTGCTCCACCAACAAGGGGACAGCTGAAGGGAGGAAAGGACTCCCCAGAGACTCACCAAGTGCAACTCTGAGTCTCCATTGCTACTACCCTCAGAATCTGGAGCAGCAACAGGGAGGGACACCAGGGTACAGAGAGCTAACTGGGAAACTCAGAAGACCTATACCTCGGTGGCATAGCTGAGGGGCTGTGAAAGTCTCTTTGCATAACCACTGGATTATCTCTGCCACACCCTGCTTTATCTCTTGGTCAGGAGTCAGTGATTAAGCTAAGAAGCCTATTGATAGTTTAAAAGCCCTCAGGCTCCCATAGCCTACAGGGGGAAAAAAAAAAAGGCTTTTACACCACTGAACTCCAACTCAGGGATTGAAAAAACTGTTAACTTATATAAAATGGTTAAAACAACAAGAAAAAATAATGGAGACTCGAACCAGGACAAGAGTCCAACTAAAAGTCCTCCAGAGGGCGAAGCACAAAACAACGAGTTCAACATCCAAACATTAGCTAAGGAAATAATAACAGGAGTGAGTAAAGAATTTGAAAAAATTGTAATCAGAACTGCAGGAACAACAAATGAGAATATGGAAGAAAATTCTAATAATCTCATGGTTATTAGAGAGCTGAAAGCTGAAATTGCTGAGCTAAGAAGGCAGCTAGCTGAACAAGCTAAAACAGTATCAGAGCAGGGCAACAAAATAGATGAACTCCAGAAAGCAGTAGAGGGCAGAGAGAATAGAATCAATGAGGCTGAAGACAGAATTAGCAAGATTGAGGATGAATTAGAGACAACTAAAGAAGAAGTAAGAGATCTCAAAAAGAGATTAAGAGATGCTGAAAACAACAACAGAGTCCTATGGGATGACTTCAAAAGAAACAATATACGCATTATTGGCTTACCAGAGGAAGAAAGAGAAGGGGAGGAAGAAAGCGTTCTCCAGGCCATAATAGCTGAAAATTTCTCTAGTCTAGACAACACCAAAGACATAAAGATTCAAGAAGCCCAGAGGGTCCCAAACAGAATTAACCCAGACCTAAAGACACCAAGACATGTCATACTTAGATTGGAAAGGAATAAGGATAAAGAAAGGATCCTCAAGGCTGCAAGAGAAAAACAAAGAGTCACCTACAAAGGAAAACCCATAAGATTAGCAGCAGACTTCTCCATACAAACACTACAGGCCAGAAGAGAATGGCAAGATATCTATCGAGTGCTCAATGAGAAAGGCTTTCAGCCAAGAATACTATATCCTGCTAGACTGTCATTCAGACTAGATGGAAGCATAAAAACCTTCTCAGACAAGCAACAGTTGAAGGAAGCAACCATCACCAAGCCTGTCTTGAAAGAAGTTCTGAAAGGTTTCCTATAAACAACCAGACCACCACAAATAGAACATAAATCAAAACACTCTAAAACTCTACAAGAATGGCGTTAAAATATCTTCAATCTTTGATATCAATAAATGTGAATGGCCTGAATTCACCTATTAAAAGACACAGAGTAGGAAGATGGATCAGAAAACACAACCCAACAATATGTTGTCTACAGGAAACTCACCTAATGCAACAAGACAAACACAGACTTAAAGTGAAAGGATGGAAAACTATCATTCAAGCCAATGGCCCACAAAAAAGGGCAGGAACAGCTATTCTCATATTGACATGATAGACTTTAAAATAGATAAGATTAAAAAAGATAGGAATGGACACTACTTAATGCTCAGAGGATCAGTCAATCAAGAGGACTTAACAATTATTAATATCTATGCACCCAATGAGAAGCCATCTAAATACATCAAACTTCTACTGAAAGAGCTACAGCAATATATTAACAGTAACACAATCATAGTAGGGGACTTCAACACCCCACTATCTCAACTTGACAGATCATCCAGGAAGAAAATCAGTAAAGACATAATGGAGCTAAATGAAGAGATAGATAAACTAGAACTATTGGACATTTTCAGAGTCATTCATCCCAAGAAACTGGAATACACATTTTACTCAAATCCACATGGGTCATTCTCAAGGATAGACCATATGTTAGGCCACAAAGACAGCATCAGCCTATTCAAGAGCACTGAAATCATCCCAAGCATCTTCTCAGACCACAGTGGAATTAAACTAACACTTAACAATCAACAAAAGATTAGTAACAGTGCCAAAATGTGGAAGCTCAACAGTACACTTCTTAACAACTTCTGGGTCAAAGAGGAAATCAAGGAAGAAAGCAAAATGTTTCGAGAGTTCAATGAAAATGAAGACACAAGCTATCAAAATATTTGGGACACAGCTAAAGCAGTCCTAAGAGGGAAGTTCATATCTATACAAGCACACATTAGGAAACAAGAAAAGGCACAAATAAACAGCCTGATTGCACATCTTAAAGACCTAGAAGAAGAACAACAAAGGAACCCTAAAGCAACCAGAAGGACAGAAATTACTAAAGTTAGGGCAGAAATAAATAACATTGAGAATAGGAAAACCATACAAAAGATCAATGAAAGTAAATGTTGGTTCTTCGAAAGAGTAAACAAAATCGACAAACCTTTAGCCAGACTCACAAAACAAAAATGGGAGAAGACCCAAATAAATCGGATAGTAAATGAAAGAGGAGATATCACAACAGACACTGCAGAAATTCAACATATCATGCGAGGCTTCTATGAACAACTATATACCACCAAGTTAGAGAACCTAGAAGAAATGAATGATTTCCTAGATACCTACCAACTTCCAAAACTAAGTAAAGAGGAAGTGGATAACATGAACAGGCCCATCACAGCTAATGAAATTGAAACAGTTATCAAAAATCTTCCCAAAAATAAAAGTCCTGGACCAGATGGTTTTACAAATGAATTCTACAAAACTTTCAAAGAAGAACTAATACCTCTACTTTTAAAAGTCTTCCAGAATATTGAAGACACTGGAATACTCCCTGCCAGCTTCTATGAAGCCAACATCACCCTGATACCAAAAGCAGACAGGGACACAACCAAAAAAGAAAACTACAGACCAATATCTCTGATGAACATAGATGCGAAAATATTGAACAAAATTCTAGCCAACCGGATACAGCAGTATATCAAAAAGATTGTTCATCATGACCAAGTGGGGTTTATCCCAGGCATGCAAGGTTGGTTTAATATACGTAAATCAATCAATGTGATCCACCACATCAACAAAAGCAAGACCAAAAACCACATGGTCATATCAATAGATGCAGAGAAAGCCTTTGACAAAATACAACATCCCTTTATGATCAAAACACTACAAAAAATAGGAATAGATGGAAAATTCCTGAAGATAGTGGAGTCTATATATAGCAAACCTACAGCCAACATCATACTCAATGGTAAAAAACTGGAAGCATTTCCCCTCAGATCAGGTACTAGACAGGGCTGCCCACTATCACCATTACTATTCAACATAGTGTTGGAAGTTCTTGCCATAGCAATCAGGCAGGAGCAAGGAATTAAAGGAATACAGATTGGAAGAGAAGAAGTCAAACTCTCCTTATTTGCAGATGACATGATAGTATACATGGAAAAACCTAAGGAATCTAGCAAGAAGCTTTTGGAAATCATCAGGCAATACAGTAATGTGTCAGGCTATAAAATTAACATTCAAAAGTCAGTGGCATTCCTCTATGCAAACACTAAGTTAGAAGAAATTGAAATCCAGAAATCAGTTCCTTTTTCTATAGCAACAAAAACAATAAAATATCTAGGAATAAACCTAACCAAAGAAGTGAAAGACTTGTATACTGAAAATTATGAGTCACTACTCAAAGAAATTGAAAAAGACACAAAGAAGTGGAAAGATATTCCATGCTCATGGGTTGGAAGAATTAACATCATCAAAATGAATATATTACCCAGAGCCATCTACAAATTTAATGCTATCCCCATCAAGATCCCAAGCACATTTTTTAGGAGAATAGAACAAATGCTACAAATGTTTATCTGGAACCAGAAAAGACCTAGAATTGCCAAAACAATCTTGAGAAAAAAGAACAGAACCGGAGGCATCACACTGCCAGATCTCAAACTATATTATAGGGCCATTGTCATCAAAACTGCTTGGTACTGGAACATGAACAGACACACTGACCAGTGGAATAGAATTGAGAGCCCAGAAATGAGGCCCCACACCTATGGACATCTAATCTTTGACAAAGGGGCCCAGACTATTACATGGGGAAAGCAGAGTCTCTTCAACAAATGGTGTTGGAAACAATGGGTTGAAACATGCAGAAGAATGAAGCTGAATCACTGTATTTCACCAAATACAAAAGTAAATTCCAAGTGGATCAAGGACTTGGATGTTAGACCAGAAACTATCAGATACTTAGAGGAAAATATTGGAAGAACTTTTTTCCGCATAAATTTTAAAGACATTTTCAATGAAACGAATCCAATTACAAGGAAGACTAAGGCAAGTATAAACCTATGGGACTACATCAAATTAAAAAGCTTCTTCACAGCAAAAGAAACCACTACCCAAATCAAGAGACCCCTCACAGAATGGGAGAAGATCTTTACATGCCATACATCAGATAAGAGTTTAATAACCAACATATATAAAGAGCTTACCAGACTCAACAACAAGACAACAAATAACCCCATCCAAAAATGGGGGGAGGACTTGGACAGAATATTCACCACAGAAGAGATCCAAAAGGCCGAGAAACACATGAAAAAATGCTCCAAGTCTCTGATTGTCAGAGAAATGCAAATCAAGACAACAATGAGATATCACTTCACTCCTGTGAGAATGTCACACATCAGAAAAGGTAACAGCAGCAAATGCTGGAGAGGATGTGGGGTCAAAGGAACCCTCCTGCACTGCTGGTGGGAATGTCAATTGGTCCAACCTCTGTGGAGAACAGTCTGGAGAACTCTCAGAAGGCTAGAAATGGACCTACCCTATGACCCTGCAATTCCCCTCCTGGGGATATATCCTAAGGAACCCAACACATCCATCCAAAAAGATCTGTGTACACATATGTTCTTGGCAGCACAATTTGTAATAGCCAAAACCTGGAAGCAACCCAGGTGTCCAACAACAGATGAGTGGCTGAGCAAGTTGTGGTATATAGACACAATGGAATACTACTCAGCTGTAAAAAACGGTGACTTCACCGTTTTCAGCCGATCTTGGATGGACCTTGAAAAAATCATGTTGAGTGAAATAAGTCAGAAACAGAAGGATGAATATGGGATGATCTCACTCTCAGGCCGAAGTTGAAAAACAAGATTAGAAAAGAAAACACAAGTCGAACCTGAAATGGAATTGGAGTATTACACCAAAGTAAAAGACTCTGGGGTGGGTGGGTGGGTGGGGAAAATATAGGTCCATGAAAAATGATGAATGAAATAGTGGGGGTTGTATTGCTAAATGGGAATCTGGGGAATGTTATGCATGTAAAAAAAAAAAAAAAAAAAAGAAGTAGAAACGCAAAGCAGAAATTGACTGAGTTTGGAGTATGGCACCAAAGTAAGAAAGCAGAAGTACACTAGAGTTTGCAGTGAGTACCTCCCTAATACTTCCTCTCCACTTTTCCAAGCTTTGGGTCCATGATTGCTCAACAATTTGTTTGGCTTTGTATGTTAACTCTCTTTTCAGTCACCAGGTTCCAGGAGTCATCAGGATGCCGGCCAGACTTCCCTGGATTGAAGACACCACCAATGTGTCCTGGAGCTCAGCTTCCCCAGAGACCCATCCTACTAGGGAAAGAGAGAGGCAGACTGGGAGTATGGACCGACCAGTCAACGCCCATGTTCAGTGAGGAAGCAATTATAGAAGCCCAGACCTTCTACCTTCTGCAACCCTCAATGACCCTGGGTCCATGCTCCCAGAGGGATAGAGAATGGGAAAGCTATCGGGGCAGGGGGTGGGATATGGAGATTGGGCGGTGGGAATTGTGTGGAGTTGTACCCCTCCTACCCTATGGTTTTGTTAATTAATCCTTTCTTAAATTTAAAAAAAAAAAATCAATAAATTCTGATTCGACTTCCGGAGGCGGAGCTACGAGCAGCAGATCGCTTTCTCTCCTCTCCTCTCCTCTCCTCTCCTCTCCTCTCCTCTCCTCTCCTCTCCTCTCCTCTCCTCTCCTCTCCTCTCCTCTCCTCTCCCGGATCTACTAGGAATACCAAAGGAGACCACCCGGACCGAAAAAAAAAAAAAAAAGGAGTGAGGTGATAAAAGGTGATGTCATATTAATTCAAAGAACAAAGAGAAAATAGTTTTCAGCTAAACTTGAACCAAGAGGAGAAAATTTTCAACTAAACTTATGTATACTACTATGTAGCTTTAAATTAAATTTAAACTGGGGCTGAATATTAAACTTCACAGCAAGGATATACATAAACATTATTAATTAACAACAGGAAGATTTCCATTATTATTAACTTCATCTCCACATTAATTTTTCCTTTGTTATCTAAATGTATTAAGGAAATAACAGCAATGATGCTCAAGAGGCAGTCACTGACTCATTTAATGTGGCCTTCTTGGTCACTGCCAGGCTACCCCATCACCTAGGGTCCTAGTCATGAAATTGCTGGATTTCCCCATAGATTCAATGGGCCTAGACCTCTCAGTAGATCCCTTTTTCTACCATCACTGGCCACTTCCATCAGGAAGGAATGTCAGGATAGCCTTCTTGTGAGCTTCTTCAGAGCCATAACGTCACTATAAACTACTCTTGCTAAGAACTGCCCCATTCTCTAAAGGCAGGCTGAGACATCCTATTCTGCCACACAAGGAAAACAGGTCCTGAAGTGAGAATGTTCCCAACCATGACCATGGACTTTGAATACAGACTGACAAGGACTCAGAGATCACACAAGCTCCTGTGCTAAATATGAATAGATATGGGCCCCAAGTCAGATGGATGTGGTAGATAGTTAATTATATTTCTATATTTTTTCAAGTTTAGGAGCTAATCTCTGCCTTGATCCAGCTTTTTTAGTCCTATTCTCAACTCTGACACTATCTTCCCATACAATATTTCTAGCCCAACTGCAGGTTAACTATCAAGCTTCAGAAACAATTACCAGTCATGGGCCCCTAGGAATATACCTAAAATAGACTTCCTAGCTTCTTTCCATCCTAAAATTTCTAACCCCATCTTTTTTATTCCTACTTAATGGTTCCTGTTCATTAAACATTTTGTCTTGGCTTTATATCTTACTGCATTTCAGGCACCAAGTTGCAGATGCTACAATTTCATCTTGGGCAGACGACCTCACCAGTGTGTCCCAGATCCTCACCTCTCCAGAAACCTACCCCAAAAGGGAAAGATAGAAACAGGCTAGGGGTATGGACTGACCTACCAATGGTCAGGTCCAATGGACAGGCAATCACAGAAGCCAGACTTTCCACCTCCTACACCGCATAGAGAATTTTGGTCCATACTCCCACCAGAGGGGTAAATGTTAGGGAAATATGACAAGCAGATTCTAACTTCAATTCTATAGGACCCAGAGAAAGAAGAGGGGCAGGGGTGGGGACGAAAGACCACTCAGAAACACTAGTTGTGACTTAGAAAGGAAGTGGAGGAAATGGGAACACAAGACTCTAGTAGTGGGAAACTGTGGAATTATACCCCATCATAATTTTGTAAATCAATGTTAAATCACTAATTTAAAAAATCAGTTACTTTGAGATAATACTATCTACTTCAGTGAAATTCATAACATAACAATGAAGGATGACAACCAGATACTAAAATAGTTGCAAGTGTCTAAGGCCATACCACCCTGAACATACCCGATCTCATCTAAAATAGTTGCAAAATAAGCCAAGTAAAGACCCTGTACCAGAAAAACCAATGAAGCATTTCTAGAAAACTGTAAAGTACAACTAAAAGAAATTCAGTGTCAAAACTGGCAAATAAGAACAACAAGCAAACTGCAAAGGGTGATGAGGAAATCAAACCGAAGTTGGTGGTTAATAAAATAGTATAGATTGCAGTGGGGAGACTGAAGATTCAGAACTCTGGTGGTAGGAATGGTGTGGATTTAAACCCAGGTTGACATGTAATTTTGTAAAAATAAAATAAAATAAAATTTAAAAAAAGAAACTAGTATATATCACGTAGCCTAAAGGACTGATTCTCTCATATGACTGCAATGCTACTGAGTAAGATAGGGTGAAATAAAATTTTCATAAATATTAAGCAGTAATTTTCCCTCACTAACTTGCATTGTTATGCTCTTTTCCTGTCAAAACTTTTCTGTTTCACCTGTTGTTAAGCAGTCTATAAATAAAAATGAATTCCCCATGTCATACTATTATGCACAACAATGGCTCTTCTGTTATTTTTGTTGTTAAATGTTTGCTCATACCTATTAGAAGAAAAATGAACAACTTTGGCCTAGTAAGGGGAAAAACTTGGTTCAGATATGTAAAAATTCATCTAGTTTACAGAATGATAAATTATTTATAAAATCAGAAATCATATTTCTAGCAGAATTATTGTGGGAGTTGAATGTAACATGTATAGTACCTCAGACACTGGCTATTAAAGTATACTGGTGATAATGATAATAACAGGGCAGTGAGCTATAATAAAGAAATTTTATTATATCTTTAATCAACTTATTTCACAAATAGTTCTGATCACATCTTATTTTGTACACTACTATAACAAATAATAAATAGAGCTTTTTTTTTTTCTTTGTCTCTTCTCTCCATCCCTGAGAGTTCTAGTGTCCTGGATCCATGAATTAAGTTTGTCTCATCTTACACACTATTTAAAAAAAATTTATGATCTACTATACTCTTTTTTTTTAATTCCCTTTTTGTTGACCTTATTGTTTTATTGTTGTAGTTATTGTTGTTGTTGTTGTTGGATAGGACAGAGAGAAATGGAGAGAGATGGGGAAGACAGAGGGGCAGAGAAAGACAGACAGACACCTGCAGACCTGCTTCACCACTTGTGAAGCAACTCACCCGTAGGTAGGGAGCCAGGGGTTCGAACCGGGATCATTATTCCGGTCCTTACACTTTGCGCCATGTGCGCTCAATCCACTGTGCTACCGCCCGACTCCCGATTTACTCTACTCTTATACTTTCAGTTACCATTTATATACTAACACTCCACACCTCTAGTATTTTTTTGTTGTTGTTCCTTCATTCAAATGCCTACTAAATAAGTTTTCTGTATTAAGTCTAAAAATTTACTACTGCAAAAGACTCACATAATATAAAATTTAGCCCATTTAAAGCATATAAATCAGTTGTTTTCTGTATATTCACAAAGTTATACAACCATCACTACTGTATAACTACAGACCATTTCACCATATCCAAAACAAAGCTGTGTCCATTAGCAAGCCCATTCTCCCCCACACTTGCCTATAACCATTTGCAAAAGTTCCTTGACTCATCTCCCTACTTTTTACTCCATTTCTCTCCAGATGTACTGCATTTTAAGTGATCCTTCAATAGCTACCCATTTCTCTCAAGCAGAATTTAAACATCACCACCTTGATGACTGAACAATTGACTATCTTATCAAATTCATTTTATGGAATTCACTCTCTTTAATATTATGCTCAAGTACACTGAACCTAGATCTGTTCGTGTTTTCTGTTATGTTTCCAGCTTCCTATTTAGCTTTCCAGTCTCACTTTTTCTGAGTAAGCTTTTCCTGAAGACTAGACTCTATGCCTAAGTTTTATGTTGCCACACAAATACTATAAATCCACCATAGATTTAATTCTACTTAATTATAATTTTCCTCACTTCCCTGACTCCTTTTGAAGCTCTAAAAGGTGCATTTATACATTGAGAAGGAATGTCTGCCATACTTTCTGTACTTAATAAACTGTTGCCAATAAAAAAAAAGTCACAGTTCTTTCTTTGTAAAATTTACAGTCTAAAGAGTATACAGCTAGAGGGCTGGGTTGTGGATTACATGCTGCAAGGCCTGAAGTTGAGTCCCTGGCTGCCATATGGAAGTGATGGCAGGGGAAACTTCACAAACAGTAGAATGGTGGTGTGGTGCATGCCGCCCCCCACCCCTTGCCTTTTATCAGGAAAAAAAAACCAAAAAAACTGAACTCCGGAAACTATGGAGTTGTGCAATCACCAGATCCCAGTAGGGAAAACTATCTCTTTTTATAAAGGAAGAGCATGAGAATAAAAGCACTATTAAAACACATTCGAAGGAACAGGACTTTCTTCAGACATTGGGAAGTGGCCACAGACTTCCCAAGGGAAGGAAAGGTATCCCCAGCTATTTCAGAGCAGCACATTCCTATTTGGAACAATTAGCCAGGTTATTTTTGGGCTTCGGCACACTAGGAACTAAAGTTAATAGCGTTTCTAGCCCCAATAACAACCTATAAAATCATATTAAATAGGATTATTCTACTTTCAGAAAAAGTAGAAAGATGCCTATATGGAAACTAAGTGCAAGCTGAAACTTCGAGGAATTAATGGACATGTTGGGGATTTGGGTGGGTGTTAATCTTCAAAGTATGCAGGATAACAGAGGTTCAAAAGCAAAAAAGAGACTGCTAGAATTGAGAACTGAAAGGAAGTTCAGTATTTAAAAAAATTTTTTTTGGCATCTTATTAAAGCAATGAAGGAAGAGGAAGGAGAAACGTTTTAAAATAAAATTCTTACCATCTCATCCTTACAGCTGTATTTTTTCTAAAGATTTTTGTTTTTTTAAACCAGGGCTGGGTGGTGGCACGCCTGGTTGAGCATACATGTTACAACGCATATGGACCCAGGTTTGAGTCCCCTGTCCCCACTTCAGGGGGAAAGCTTCATGAGTGGTGAAGCAGGTCTGCAGGTATCTCTGTCTCTCTCTCTATCTCCCACTTCCCTCTAGATTTCTGACAGTGTCTATACAATAAGTAAATGCAATAATTAAAAAAAATATTTTTAACTCACACAGTAAATGCATCCTGAATAAACTTGTAGGTGTTATTAAAACTATAGCCATAAATCCAGGCTAAGAATTTACCATAAGATCCGGTATAGAAATGGAAGAGTTATTATTATATGTAATTATTATTATAATCACTACTGTTGAAATTATTATACCAGTATCACTAGTGCTAGTTCAAATGCTATGGCATTGTTGATTTGTTATTTTCATTTTGTTGCTGAGGACTTATTCTGATGCAGTCTCCGCCCCCAGGTTTTTCTATGCCCCGCTAAATCCTAGAGTGCCCCCTTTCAACCAATCCTGGCCCTACACGTCACCCCTGGTTGTCGCCCAATAAAAAGCCCCCTCACCCCTCCCTTCTCTCTCTCTGGGCTCTCGGCTCTCCCTCTCTGAGGTCTCGCTCCCTGCTCTCCCCCCGTGGTCGGCCATTGCTGGCTGGCTCCACGTGGTCTGAACCAAACCTCCCCCCCCCCATCCTATAATAAAGATCTGTGTACCCCTTTGCTTTGGACGTCCGCTCTCTTCTCCGCGGTGCAGCCCGACACCAGACCACCTCAACAACATCTGGCGCCCATCGTGTTCCGTACCCACACCACGCCCGGCCTGAGGTCTCCGAAACCGCCCAGACACAGGTAAGTGGCATCCGCCCGCTTCTGTGGCCCCGCGTTTCCCTCCACCATGGGATTTTTTCCGTTTTATGAGGAGGTGTCCCAGACATTCTATCCTTCTCTCCTGGGACAGGCTTTCGATCTCAGAGACACTTTAATTTTTGCTACACCATGGGTTCTCATGGCTATATTTACTATTTTCAGGATATGTACAAGGCCTCCTGCCAAAAGGTTAAGTGACCTTGAGGCTGAGATACAGGAGTTAAAGGATATTTGCTTAGGACTTAAACACCCTAAGCAATCTGCAGTCAGCCCCCAAACCACTGCCTCCGGGCACACGTGTTCGGTTTCTCCTGCGGCAGCTTCTGCTTCCACGACCCCGCCCCCCACTGCCCCTGAAGACACGTGTTTTGCCGCTCCTTTGACCCCTCCCCCAGCTGTCCCCACAGACACGTGTTCGGTTCCTTCTGCAGACAAGTGTTCGGTCCCTTCTGTGGCAGACACGTGTTCAGTTCCTTCTGCTTCTCTGGCCCCGCCCCCCGCTTCCCGTGAGGCTTCCGGTTCTCTAGCCCCTCCCCCTGCCGTTCCGGTTTCAGCTCCGCCCCTGGCCCCTGCCGCCAAGGTTTCAGCTCCGCCTGAGGCTTCCTCGTCCCTGACCCCGCCCCCTGCTGATACGTCACCATTAAGGGACCTAGTGGCTGAGATACGAGAGCTAAAGGATATTTTTTCAGCATTTAAGGATTTTAAACCATGTGCAGTCCACCCCGGGAGCTCCGACCCCGTAGATATGCGTTTAGTCTCCCCTGCAGCCACTACAGCAGTTTCTACTGAACTTTCCACTTCTGTAGCTCCCTCTCCCACGCCATCGGACCAAATCCACACATTCCCGGTAAACTTGGCCCCTTCTAAACAAAACCCTCAGCCGTGGCAGCCATATTCCTCAAAAGAACTTGGAACACTCAGGCAAGCAGTCAGGGAGGATGGTATGCACTCTCCATGGACCAAGTCCGTTTTGAGAAGCTTTTACCATCATTTAAATATACCACAAGACTGGAAAGAACTGGCTCGTGCTGCACTCCCAGACCCACTCTATCTTCAGTGGCAGGCATGTTTCCGCGATGAGTGCTCTAGGCAATCGCAGGAAAATAGTAACAAACAGGTAGAATGGAATTTTGATGCTTTGTTTGGAGCAGGAGCTTATGAATCTGGAGCTCAGCAGGCAGAAGCCAGGTTTCCAACTGGTTATTTTGAACAGGTACGCATCTGTGCAACACAAGCATGGGAAAGGGTGACCACACCTGATGTAGATCCATCAGCTCCCATTAACTCTTTTCACCAAGGCTCTGATGAGTCATTGGCGAGCTTCATCTCAAGGGTGAAGAGAAGCTTAGAGAGAAAGGTTTATAATCCTGACGTCCGCACACTACTCCTGCGCTCTATTGTCTGGGAAGGCATGACACCACAATTCCGTCAGGTATGCCTTAATCTTAAACACCTACACCCAGATAATTGGATTCTAGCGACACAGGAACTTACATCAGGCAATTATGGGACACCCGCTACGACGCAGGTCTATGCAGTTGCCCCACGTAAGCAAAACGGGGCCTGCTTTCAGTGCGGTCGCCAAGGACATTGGCATAACCAATGTCCTGATAAGTTGCGACCACGCCTCCAGTCAGGGAAACCACGCCTCCAGCCAGAGCAACCCCGCTTTCAGTCAGGGAGCCAGAGACCACGTACTGTTTGTCCAAAATGTCGTAAGGGGTTTCATTGGAAGAGAGATTGTTGGTCCCAATTTCATAAAGATGGTTCGCCCCTGAATAGTACAAATTCGGGGCCTGAGATTTTGTGGACTACTCCTGTTTTAGAACAAGGTCACCCTTCTATGACAGTAAAGATAGGCAACATTCCTTTTAAATTTTTGATTGACACGGGGGCAGCAAAGACGATTTTAAGGCAAGAAGAGATTCCCCAAGATTGGGAACTCATCCCTGGACCCAGTTTACATGGAATAGGAGGGATGACGAGAGCATTTTACACACGAGACTCGCTTATGTGGGAAGACCCAGAAGGTTCTACTGGACACTTCCGCCCTTTGGTAGCTAATATTAGCACCAACTTACTGGGCAGGGATCTTCTGGAATGTCTTAATGTTAGGATATCCACAGACGCCTCTGCAGAGCGTAAAACTCATTCCCGCGATACCAGGTCTATTCAGCACCCCCAATACTAAATGCCACTGTTCGTAGCCAAACACCCCGCTTAAGCTGGCTTTCTAATGAGCCTGTCTGGGTGGAACAGTGGCCTTTACCTAGGGATAAGCTAAAAATTTTAAAAGAGCTCGTCCGAGAGCAGTTGTCCTTGGGACACATTCGTCATTCTCGAAGCCCATGGAATACTCCTGTCTTTGTGATTAAAAAGCGCTCGGGAAAATGGCGCCTCCTTCAAGATCTCCGTGCAGTAAATAAAACCATGCAGGTCTGGGGCTCCCCCCAAAGGGGTTTGCCTCTTGCTTCTGCAATTCCCACGGGAATTCCAATCATAGCTATTGATATACAAGATTGTTTTTTCTCTATCCCCTTGCATCCGCGAGATTGTAAACGTTTTGCCTTCTCTGTTCCGTCTATTAATAATGCCAGTCCCGCTGATAGATTTGAATGGGTGGTGCTGCCCCAGGGTATGGCCAATAGTCCTACGATTTGTCAGGAGGCTGTTAAATCTGCCCATGTCCCATATATTCATAAGGGCCTTAATATTTTTCATTATACAGATGATATTTTAATATGGGGAAAATCAGATACAGATCTCTATGCCTTACGTGATTTTCTCATTCCTGCATTAAAGAAAAGCGGCCTTAATGTAGCCCCTGAGAAGATACAGCTAATCCCTCCAATATCCTTCCTAGGTTCAGAGATTTCTCTAACGCAAATTCGTCCCTTAAAACCTAATGTTACCTTCCCTTCTAACCTTACTCTTGCTTCTTTACAAAGTTTTCTAGGAAATTTAATTTGGCTTAGGCAGTATCTCTATCTGCCCACAAGCTGCCTCCAACCACTGTTTGACCTGTTGAAAGGAAACAAACAGCCCTCTTCAAAACGTAAATTAACTCCTGAGGCCTCCTTGGCACTGGAAAGGGTTAACCAGGCTCTCCAGGACATGCACCTTGTTCGATTCTCCCCCTCCTCTCCGGTAAACCTTCTAATCCTCAACTCCACCCCCACAGTAGTAGGGGCACTGTGGCAAGACCATGGGGTTCTCGAATGGCTTCACACGCCAGTAGGAGGAGCTCCAAGACTCCTCACTGAGATAGATGCGTTAGCATTCATGGTTCGCCAAGGAAGAAATAGGTCTGTGCAGGTCTTAGGGAAAGAACCGGATTTAATCATTCTGCCCTTTTCTCTCACAGATACAGAGTGGCTTATACGCCATCATTCCCGCTTTGCCATAAGCTTCGTGGGGTTTCCAGGACAAATAGATAACCATTTTCCTTCTAATAAATTGATAGCTTCTTTACCTCTTCTGCCTCTACTAGCACCTAAACTTTTCTCTCGGGATCCCATTCCCTCTGCTCCTACAATCTTTACTGATGGCGGAAAAAGGGGAGCTGCTGCCCTTATATATTACCCAGACAAACAATCTCCTAAACCTCTCTTTACTGAGCTTCCTGATAATTCCCCTCAGTACAAAGAACTTTATGCTGTTTTTCTTGCACTAAAAGCTGTACCAGAATCCTTCAACCTTTTTTCTGACAGTGTGTATACTGTTAACTTACTTCCATGGCTTGCTCGTTCGTATGTGAAAATTGATGACAACCCACTTTCCCCTCTCTTGATTCAAATCGCCTCTATGCTCTGTTCTCGAACCCAACCACTGTATATTCAACACCTTTGCTCCCACAGCCCTCTTCCTGGTTCCCTGTCCGAAGGGAATGCCGCAGTTGACCGCCTTGCCTCCACAGGAACTTTCCCAGTCTCTGTCTCTGATCCTGCTAATTTTCACTCTCTAACCCATGTTAATCTTAAAGGCCTTCAAGCTCGATTCCCTGATGTTCCTGTATCACAGTTAAAACATATCCTCGCTACATGCTCTTCTTGTGCAAGTCTCATAAAGACACCTGCTATCCAGACCCTTGGGGTTAATCCCCGAGGTTTAAAAGCTAATGCTATTTGGCAAATTGATGTCACCCACATACCAAACTTTGGCAAACAAAAATATGTGTTTGTCTCAATTGATACCTTTTCTAAATTTATGTGGGCTACAGCTCAGACAGGAGAAAGTGCTAAAAAGCTTGTAAGCCATATGCTCTCTTGTTTTGCCGTTATGGGGGTCCCATTATTTTTGAAAACAGACAATGCACCTATGTTTACAAGTAAACAATTTAAAGATTTTTGTTCCCTCTGGAATATTACTCATACCACGGGCATTCCCTACAATCCACAGGGACAAGGCATTGTCGAGAGGGCCCATCAAACTCTGAAGGCTCAACTAAATAAAGATAAAGAAGGAACATATCCCCCAAATATCCAGCTAGCAAAAGCCTTAACTACGTTAAATCTCTTTAATATTTACAATAACTCAGCCTTACCCCCTATTATTCTTCACTGGCAAACACCATCTACCCTCCCATCTATTAAGGTCAAATGGAGAGACCCACTCGATAAAGTTTGGAAAGGGCCTGACCCATTATTGACCATGGGAAGGGGTTTCGCATGCATTTTCCCTCAAAATTTCTCTAAACCTGTCTGGGTTCCTGCCCGCCATGTCCGACAATACCCGCAGGATGGCGCTGTTATTCCTGAAGAACAAGAAATAACACAAGAGGACCAGATGCAGGATACATCCCAGGATCCATAATATGGCATGGCAGAACCTACAAAAGTTGGCTCACAGAGCCCTCTCTCCTACCCCTTCCCTGAATGTCTTATGTTATGAATGGCCAGTTGTGTTTTGTGAGTGAGTGTGCTGAATGACCAAAAATTTTTTGTATGACCCATCTGCTCAGAAGTACTCTAAATGTTAAAACCATTGTTACTAACATGCATTAACTCTCTAAGTAACCTGAGTCTGCTTATAGTCCAAAGTCAATTATAGTAAACCTCTAACTTGTTACAAGTTTTATTGTTTTTCACAAGTAAGTGATTACAGCTATCAAGCCTTCATATGAGGAATCATCTGTTCATACGGTAAGGTATTAAACTGTAAGAAGTTCCTCCATATCCAACCTATGTGAATTAGCAACATTCACATATTCTTGTAAACTTAACTGGTGTATCTTGTCTTGCCACCATAGGCCTGCCTTTGTCAGCCAACAATTTAAAGATGTTTCTCTTTATAACATCACCCATGCCACGGACATCCTTTACTACCCCCAAAGACAAATGGCTGTTCCCCTGGACATCACATTCACTGACTGCTTCCCTTAGACTTGAGATATGCTCCTACCTCTTCATATCAATGGATACATTCCCCCTTCCTTACCTGTATACCCTTAGTTGTGAGACCCTAGCTTGTTTTACTTCTTCTGCTCACAATAGGTCCTATAATTCTTTTTTTTCAACATTTTAAATTTATTTATTAGTGAGAAAGAGAGAAAGAACCAGACTCACTCTGGTACATGTGCTGCCAGGGATCGAACTCAGGACATCATGCTTAAGAGTCCAAGGCTTTAGTCACTGCATCACCTCCCGGACCACAGTCCTATAATTCTTAACAAGCTCATGGCCTTTTGCAGTAACAGATTGATGCCATAAAGATGCAACCTATACAAAGTCACTATCATAGGCTGGACATGGCAGAATATTGAGTTGCTGTGGAGGATTTGCCCCCCTCCATCAGAACGTCCACCATGTAGAGGGCTGGCTAGCCAATGACGGGTAAGAGGAAACTAGCGCTATCCAGTCAACCTAAGACAGGGCATCTGGTACTACTGGGCAAAAATGACCAGGTGTTCCAATGACGGGTAAGACGGAAGGCTGATCCCCAACCTAAGACAGGCACAGTCCACCCTGCCACAAAACAAAGTCCGCCAAACATCAAAACATGATATAAGACAGGGGGACATGTGGGGAGCCACATGTGCCCTCAAGGTTGCTATTGGCATGGCCTTAGAGTTTATGTTAAAAGATAGTTCCTGGGAATTGGGTGGTGGCGCAGTGAGTTTAGCAAGAACTGGCTTGAGGATCCCAGTTTGAGCCCCCGGCTCCTCACCTGCAGGGGAATCACTTCACAGGCGGTGAAGCAGGTCTACAGGTATCTTTATCTCCCTCTGTCTTTCCCTCCTCTCTCCATTTCTCTCTGTTCTATCCAACAACCACAATATCAGCTATAACAACAATATAATTACAACAAGAACAACTAGGGCAACAAAAGGCAAGATACAAGATACAAAAAAAAAAAAAAAAAGGGATAAGATAGTTCCCGCTTCCCTACACCTTAGAGTCTTTATTAAAAGATAAGGTCTTTTTCCCCATGAATCACCCAGGACCTTCCAGATAAACGGCTGACTCCCATGACAAATAATATAAAATATAATCATAAATGAATAGGAAAGATACATCCCCCAATACTCAGTTGGTCAAGGCACCAAACCTCTTCTTCTATAAAGCATTCAAATCAGATGCCCTGCTAACCACAAGAAGCAGATTGTTTGTGTTTCTTTCACAGGAATCCCAGAAAAAAACATCTGAACCCCTGCACACCCTGACGTCACTCACTAGATGGCACGACTACCGTGGCACACCCCCGAAACCCTAGATGTCACTCAACGCGATCTGAGGAATCTGATTCGCAGACTCCAAGGACAGAACCTTTTTACTGCCTGTCTGCCTTTCCTGCTTTTGCTTTGACCTGTCACGTTTTGGCGGTTCCAGCTCACAATCTACAGAAAAGCAGAATTCCAGAGGCTGACCTTCCTCATGCAGCATTTCATCCCCTGCCATTTCTCCCCCAGTCGCCTACTTTGGACTGAGACTTCTATCGGACTTGCTGGTATACCCTTTGGACACTTTAGACAATTTTACAGCAGCTTCCTTCCCTTCACGTTGCTGGTTTTTCATAGACTGATCCTGAGTAATTCATAGACTTTACAGACTGTTGCCTTGAGGACTATACAATGCCAAATAGCCCCTCTGTTTGGTGGGTCATGCCTCCCGCCTCCCCCTCATTATGTACCCTTGCCCCTTTCCCCACCCAAACAGGGAATGCTCCTTTACACACCAATCTTTCCCTTCACACCACACTGGCTTTTACTTCTCCCCTTCGTGTCCCTTCCTATTTTGTTATGTCATGTAGGCTTATGCCCAAAAGGTTTCTGCCCCATGATAGTCTTTTATAGACTTTGTACATCTTATGCTATTACTAGGTAGAAAGATAGAAAAGATGTAGAGATATTGTGAAGAGATGGTTGAGCAGGCTGCGCTTAAACCTATGAGATGAGTCTCTCCAGGTAAGTCTCTCTCTCTAAAGAGGGGTTGAGCACAGGAAGACGCATAAATCTCACAAGGTTGGCAGCCATTTAAGCCTTCCCTTCTCCACAGAAAGTCCTACATCTTCCCACCTGAGCATGGCATTCCTCTAAAACATTTAAGCCTGCTCCATTTTTCTTTACTGTGTCCATTTAGATATAAAGGGATAGGAGGAGATGTTGCTGAGGACTTATTCTGATGCAGTCTCCGCCCCCAGGTTTTTCTATGCCCCGCTAAATCCTAGAGTGCCCCCTTTCAACCAATCCTGGCTCCGCCCCCAGGTTTTTCTATGCCCCGCTAAATCCTAGAGTGCCCCCTTTCAACCAATCCTGGCCCTACACGTCACCCCTGGTTGTCGCCCAATAAAAAGCCCCCTCACCCCTCCCTTCTCTTTCTCTGGGCTCTCGGCTCTCCCTCTCTGAGGTCTCGCTCCCTGCTCTCCCCCCGTGGTCGGCCATTGCTGGCTGGCTCCACGTGGTCTGAACCAAACCCCCCCCCATCCTATAATAAAGATCTGTGTACCCCTTTGCTTTGGACGTCCGCTCTCTTCTCCGCGGTGCAGCCCGACACCAGACCACCTCAACAACATCATTTATTGTGATGAAAGATTCAATATTAATTTATTTTACATAAGGACAGAGAATGAACTCAGGGTGGCCAGCTGGTGGCACACTGGGTTAAAAGAACACAGTATGATGACAACAAACCCTGAGAGTCTGACTGTTGGGCTGAGGTTACAGCAGAGGTTAGAAGGAAGAGAGGGACCAATGGCTTTTGGAGAGGGATATGGTATTCTGGTCAGGGGTAAGGCATGAAAACACCTTTTCTTGCAGTCAGGGTTACCGCTGGGACTCAGTGCTTGCACAACTTCAGCACTGTTTCCCAGTGGTTTTTCCCACTCCGCCTGCCTGCCTCTCTCTCTCTCTTTTTCCTGATACAGGATGAGAGATAGGTAAAAATATGGAGAGAGAGAGAGACCTATAGCACCACTCAATTGTTTGTGAAGCTTCCTTCTACAGGTGATGCCCAGGGACTTGAACCTGGGCATACTCATACATGGTAGTATGTGAACTGTATCACCTGACCCCAGTGAAACATAATTAAAAAAAAAAAAAAAGCACACAGTAGGAAGTATAGGGCCATGTGAAAGGATCCCAGTTGGAGCCCCTGGCTCCCCACCGGTGCGGGGGGGAGGGGGAAGCGAGGCCACTACACAAATTGTGAAGCAGATCTACTGGTATCTTTCTCTTTCCTTCTCTATCTTCCCCTCCCTTTTGAATTTCTCTCTGTCCTATCCAATACAACAATGGAAAAAATGGCCACTAGAAACACTTGGATTCGTGTTTCAGGCACCAAGCTTCAGCGATAATCCTGGAGGCAAAGAGAGAGAGAATGAACTCAGGCTCTCATGTACGTGCTCTACTGCTAAATTACCTCTTTATTTATTTATTTATTTATTTATTTATTTATTTAGACATGAGGGTCTTGTGAATAACTTCAATGCTACCAGCAGATTTACCTTCCCTTTCAAACTGAGGGGGGAAGGGGAGTAGTAGAGACCTCCTCTGATGTTAGGCATTGTTAGTTATCTCCTGGCCCCTGACCTATCATATTTTTACATGACTGCTCACCATTCATCATACCAGAATAAAAATAGTCAAATTGTTTCTTTAGGCATTCACTTCCTTCTATAGGCTCTCACAGCACATCCATTCCTTTTTCTAGTATAATTTTCAGACTCAGACAGGGACCCTATGAGAGTGGAAGAAAACATACCCCCCACTACAGATACCACAGCACTGCTCCATAGTTCATGAAGCATCCTCCATGCCAGTATTCTCAAGTGGGAAGGGGAAACTCAAACCCAGTCCTTGTACATGGTAATATACATGCACACTGTCTCTCATCATCCAACAGCAATAATAGTTATGAAATAAATTAATGAATGAGTACTTATGTTGGGCAATATGCTATTACTTAGCTACAATGTTATCTCAATTAATCTGAACTACCTAGCATGAGAGAGAGCCTTATTATTCCACTTCCACAGGTGAAGAAACAGCATTAAGTTGGTGGCAGAGATCAAGTCTGTATAGTTACAGAGGTATACACTCAATCACTACTCTAGGTGTGATGAAAAGAAATAGTGGAGAAAAACAAACTAATGTCATCAGAACTCCAGCAGAGAGGTGTTTAAGAGAAGAGTAACGGTGGGGTGGTGGGTAGATAGATAGCATAATGGCTATGCAGACGCCATTGCCTAAAGCTCCAATGTCCCCCACACCACCATAAGCCAGAGCTGAGCAGTGGTCTGCTGGAGAGAGAGAGAGACAGAGAGAGAGAGAGAGAGAGAGAGAGAGATCACCAGAGAAATTTATGTGGCAAATTACAACTGGGAAAGATAGGTAAGCCAAGTAAGAAACCTGTCAAGAAAAACTACATTAGAGTTTGGAAGAAAAATGTCACTCAGATACATTTGCCCAGAATTTCTGCAAAATCCTCAAAGAAGTATGCCAACTAAAAGCCAAAGAACAGAGGGGTGGGAAATAAAGCCTTCTGCTTTACTATTTCTACCACAGACATTATAAAAAGCAAAATCCCTCCAGGCAGTAAACATCTGCCCATCAACACGTATCAGCAGAAACATCAAAAACACAAGGCAAAGGTCAAGTCAAAGTTTATTGACAATGATGAACTATGACAGCCTCTATTAAATTACCCCTTCGTTCAAGGTGTATGTGATCAAAGCAGCAGAGATATTTTCACTCAGTCACACAACAAGCTATTTGTTGAGATTGAAACATCTGGTCAATATCTCCTAACACTGCAATTTCATGCACAGTTAGCATTAGGGCACATTTCTTCTCTTTTCTTACAGGGTCCATAAGGATGGCACATATGGCTGACTGATCATTTCATTCAGAAAGGATTCAATTCAAGGAATTACACATACTCATCTGTGCTTTATGGTGTTTTAAGTCTACCTGCTGCCCTTTCTATAATCATTGCTCACTGCTGTTTTCTTCTTCAATAAAAGCCCAGAAATAAGACAGAGCACTTAAAACTTAACAGTTTTCCTCCACTAAATTTATAAAGCATTTAAAGCAAAGGGATCTCTAAAGTAGTGGTTCTTTTTCTAGTGTTAAAAATTTCTCAATACATTAAAACTATTTAACATTTTCTTTACTAAGCAAACATTTTCTTTTTTAAGCAAAAATTTAATACATATTGGAAAATTAGTCTTCAACTGACAAAACAAATCACTTGACTAGTGTGCTATTTTGTCATGTGCATGACTCAGGCTTGAGTCTGGCCCTCACTGCATTGAAGGAAGATTTAATGCAATGGTTTCTTTCATTCTTTTCTCTCTGACCCATATATATATAAACACATTTTTTAAACATAGAGACTAAGAAACTGGCTGAGTTGGGGAGTTATGGATTTCTCCAGATAAAAAGAATAGAATTCAGATGATGCACAGATCATTAAACACAAGAATATATTTTATTCTTGGTGCAATAGAACACCACTAAAGCCTTTTAAACATCCAAACAAAATTACCAAATTTAAATAAGGACCACTTTCGCTACTATTCACATAAAAGTTGAGGCATTAGATATCAGACATTATTTACATCTCACAGGCAATTCTTTTTGAAAAAAAAAAAAAACTGGGTTCAACTCTCAAATTATCCAAACTTTAAACCACCTTTTTATTTTTAAAAAATTAATTCTGCCATCATATATCCAAATTACCACAACTTCTAGAATGGCAGAGCTAGGAGGTGGTGCACCTAATTGAGCATACATGTTTGTTGGTATGCTTCTAAATTCTGCTTATAAGACCTTCTGTTTTGATCATCACATTAGGTTCGCTTGTATTACTTACAATGTGGTCTGTTTACATAATCACTGTTTTACCTGGGTCCCGCCCTGCCTGCAGGGTATTGGTTTAATCCCCACTGGTTAGATGGAAGCTTTCTATGTTCTGTTCTCTTTTTTTGCTCCGCCCCCTCTCCTAGTCATTTCCTTTCCCTTGTCACTTCCAGTGAAGAGATGCATAAAAGGTGATGTATCTGATTAATAAACGAGATACTGCTTCCCAGCTCAGCCATGAGTCCCTGGTCCTCTGTCTCCCACCCGTGAAGCTAGACCAGCAAATGGCGCCCTGAACAGGGACTGGCATATGGCGCCCAACCAACGTGGGACCTAACCTGCCCATCCCCCAGATAAGTAAACTTGGCTACCTATCCACTATGGGCTGCCTTTCTACTTAGACTGCGCTGCGTTCCACATGAATAAAGACTGAATTGCATACCATTCAGCCATGAGTCCCTGGTCGTCTCTCTCCCGCCCATGAAGCTAGCCCGGCATAATGGCGCCCAAACAGGGACTGGCAATGTTACCAAGCACAAGAACCCAGGTTCAAGACACTGACCCCCACCAGTGGGGTGAAGCTTCATGAATGGTAAGGCAGTGCTGCAGGTGTGTCTCACCAATCTCTCTCTTCTCCCCTCCCCTCTCAATTTCTCTGTCTTTATCCAATCAATTAAAAAACTTCTAGAATGTATAGGGTGCAGAAAACCAATCTGCAAAGTACATGTTTTAACATGTTTCAGGTTTCAGTCTTCCACACCACATGAAAACACTGTGGACAGTGGCATAAAAAATCCATAGACACTGGAGGAGTGTTTTGGTGTTTCACCTCTGTCAAAAAATATAGAGTAATGGAGGCTGATATCTGACCCACGGGGACACTTGTTTGAGGGCCTAAATTCAGTCCCTACACTACCATCACATGGCAATCATGGAAAGTGATTTAAAGCTATAGAGTTGTCCTGTGGTGTTTCTCCTTCACTTTTGTCTCTTCTTCTCTGACTGCCACACAAGGCATGAAGCCTAGCAACAAAAAAAAATGTTTGTTTTTGCCTCCAGGGTTATCTGTGAGGCTTGGTGCCTGTCCTAGAATCCACTACTCCTGGAGGCCATTTTTTCCATTTTGTTTCTGTTAGTGTTGTTGTTGTTGTTGTTGCCATTACTGTTGTTGTTGGATAGGCCAGAGAGAAATCCAGAGAGGGGAGAGAAAGATAGACACCTGCAGACCTGCTTCACAGTTTGTGAAGAAACCTCCCCCTGCAGGTGGACAGCTGGGGCCTCCAACCAGGATCCTTCACCCATACTTGCACTCGGTAACCCGCTGCACTACCACACAGCCCCGAGCAAAAAATTACAAAGTAATAACTGAGTGAGGGAAGTGGCTTGGAAGTATTTCTTTAAAAAATTTTTAAATTATATTTATTTTCCCTTTTGTTGCCCTTGTTTTTATTGTTGTTGTTGTTACTGATGTCGTCATTGTTGGATAGGACAGAGAGAAATGGAGAGAGGAGGGGAAGACAGAGAGGGGCAGAGAAAGAGAGACACCTACAGACCTGCTTCATCGCCTGTGAAGCGACCCCCCTGCAAGTGGGGAGCCGGGGGGGGGGGGGGCTCGAACCGGGATCCTCACGCCGGTCCTTGCACTTTGCACCACGTGTGCTTCATCTCTGCGCAACTACCCGACTCCCAGTTTAGAAGTATTAAGTACATGCTGAACCCTAAATTCATTCTCTTCCAGCCCTATCATGTTAGGGGGAAAAAGCGCATGCCAATCCTTTGCTCAAAAACCTTTCAAAACACACCACTGAACCAATCTGTGGGCTGGGTAGTGGAGCACTGGGTTTAGTGCACACGTGACCATCCACAAGGACTTGGATTCAAACTATCCCACCTGCAGGTGGAAAGCTTTGTGAGTGGTGAAGCAGTGCTATAGGTGTCTGTCTCTCTCGTTCTGTAATACTCCCTTTCTTCTCAATTTTTGTCAGTCTCTATCCAATAAATAAATAGAGATATTTTAAAAAAATTATTATTCATTTGAATTTTTTTCATCACAAGGGTCTCAGAGTCTGTATGACAACTCCACCCTTCCCAGTGGCCATCTTTTATGCTTTCTTTTTTGACAGAGACAGAGAGAAACAGAAAAGGAGACAGAAAGTGGGAGGTATAGTATGGTAATATAAATTTGAATATATAAAACTATACTGCTAAAACATGCAGTTTAACTAAACATGTCTTCTTCAAAGAAAAAAATATATATATATTTAAGGGGCTGGGCAGTGAAGCACCCAGTAAACATCTTTTTTTTATGTGTGTTTTTTATAATTTTTTTATATTCGCTTTTGTTGCCCTTGTTGTATTGTTGTAGTTATTATTATTGTTGTTGTCATTGTTGGATAGGACAGAGAGAAATGGAGAGAGGAGGGGAAGACAGAGAGGAGGAGAGAAAGATAGACACCTGCAGACCTGCTTCACCACCTGTGAAGCGACTCCCCTGCAGGTGGGGAGCCGGGGTTCGAACCGGGATCCTTATGCCGGTCCTTGTGTAGAGTAAACATCTTATTACACCTGAAGAGCTGGGCTCAAGCTCCCAGTTCCCACTGGCAGGGTGAAGCTTTACAAGAGATTGAGCAATGCCAAAGATTCTCTCTCTCTTTCCCTCCTCCCTCCCCTCTATTAAGTCCCAATGATAAATAACCCTGGTGACAAAAAATAGTTTAAAATATAAGCTTAAAATGTAAACTACAATTTACAGTTTTGAAAACATCAAGATTCATAAATTCACGAGAAATTAATCCAAATCAAGTCAAATTTCACAGAATATTAAGATGATACCTACAACATTTTCTACTGTTCACATTTGCTTTCTCCTTCCTCCCTCTCTCCCTTCCTTTTTCCCTGCTTTCTTCAGTACTTCACTGGCAGGGTTGAGTTTTTCAGATAGAAAGAGAAAGATAGAAACTGAGTAGGCAAAGCACTACAGCACTGAAAGGTTCCTCCAATGTGGTGAGATGAAAATAGAAACTGGGTCACCCCACCATGTGTCCTGGAGCCCCGATCCCCAGAGCCCTGCTCCACTAGGGAGAGAGAGGCAGGCTGGGAGTATGGATCGACTGTCAAGGCCCATGTTCAGCAGGGAAGCAATTACAGAAGCCAGACCTTCCACCTTCTGCACCCCACAATGACCCTGGGTCCATGCTCCCAGAGGGTTAAAGAACAGGAAAGCTATCAGGGTAGGTAGGGTATGTGATATGGAGTTCTGGTGGTGGGAATGGTGTGGAATTGTACCCCTCTTATCCTATGGTCTTGTCAATGTTTCTGTTTTATAAACAAAAACTTAAAAGGAGAAAGAAAGGAAGGAAGGAAGGGAGGGAGGGAGGGAGGGAGGGAGGGAGGGAGAGAGAGAGAGAGAAAGAAAGAAAGAAAGAAAGAAAGAAAGAAAGAAAGAAGAAAGAGACAGAGAGAAAGAGGGAGGGAGGGAGGAAGGAATGAAGGAAGGAAGGAAGGAAGAGAAAGAAAGAAAGAAAGGAAGAAAGAAAGAAGAAAGAGACAGAGAGAGAGGGAGGGAGGGAGGAACGGAGGTAGGGAGGAAGGAAGGAAGGCAGGAAGGAAGGAAAGAAGGAAGGGAGAAATAGGGTCACTTACATGGCAAAGCAGGAGAACTATCCAAGTGAGTTGTTTTTTGATGGTCTGGTATTTGCTTTCATAAGAAAAACTTACAGCTAAAATAAACAAAAAACCGGGGAGCCAGGTGATGGTGCACCTGGCTGAGTGTACATGTTACACTGCTCAAGGACCCGGGTTCAAGCCCCCAGTCCACACCTGCAGGGGGAAAGCTTCACAAGGGGTGAAGCAGTGCTGCAGGTATCTATCTGTTTCCCCTTCTATTTCCCCCTTTCCCTCAATTTCTGGCTATTTCTATTCAATAAAGACAATAAAATTTTAAAAAGTTGCTGGCATCTCAAGATGAACAAAGGCAACAGAAACAAGCCTTGCTAGTAAGTCATTAAATTTTTCAAAATCTTACATTAAAAGTTACTAAACAATTTCAGTTTGAGTAAATTTTAAAGCAACAAAAATCAATGAGTTTATTAAATGCTGATTTTCTCTGTAAGAGAATGGTAGGAACAAAATAAAAGCTTTTCAAAGGATAATACCTTGTGAAGTTGAGTTTCTACGTACACAAACTGATTTATTAACAGAAAATTACTTATGTTTGTAACAAAGACTGACGGATAAATAGTAATTATTCAGTCTGGAAATATTGCCTACAAAGTCTTATAAATGAAATGAAATAAAATAAACCTGTCACTTAAAAAAAAACTGACAAAATTTATTGCTAATAATAAAATTTCAGCTTTCAACTGAAAATTACAAATGTATAAATCATGTACTCACCACAGTGAGACTAATACATAAAATACTATTTTCTCAAAATTGGTGATGCGGTTAACAAATGAGAAATTTTAAAGCATTTGTAATATCTATATAAGTTGATACACAAAATTTCTGGAAATGACCTTAAGAACTTTATCACAGTAAAGATCGCATAGGTGGGGGTCGGGAGGTGGCGCAGTGGGTTGAGCGCATGTGGCGCAAAGCGCAGGGACTGGCATAGGGATCCCGGTTGGAGCCCCCGGCTCCCCACCTGCAGGGGAGTCGCTTCACAGGTAACTGAAGCAGGTCTGCAGGTGTCTATCTTTCTCTCCCCTTCTCTGTCTTCCCCTCCTCTCTCCATTTCTCTCTGTCCTATCCAACAGCGAATTGCGTCAACAAGGGCAATAATAATAACCACAACGAAGCTACAACAAGGGCAACAAAAGGGGGAAAAAAGATGGCCTCCAGGAGCGGTGGATTCATGGTGCAGGCACCGAGCCCAGCAGTGACCCTGGAGGAGGAAAAAAGAAAAAAAAAAATCGCATAGGTATAAAAGAGTAGTTAAAGAATTAAATTGATCTGGTGGATCCTTCTCTCCACTATCACTGTTCACTTCCATCAGGAACATCATCATGGATATATATCCAGGCTTCTTTATTTAGCATAATATTTTGAAAGTTCATCCACACTGTGGCATAAATTAGGATGTCATTTCTTCTTATTGCCAACTATTTTTCTATTGTATAGGCATTCCACATTTTGTTTATACATTCGTATGTAGATGGACATGTGGGCTGTTTCCACTTTATAGCTATTATGAATAATGCTGCTATAAACATTTGTGTACAAGAGTTTATGTAAACATATGTTTTCATTTTTTCCTGGGTACATGGTAACTAGAATTGCTGGTTCATATGCTAACTCTATCTTTAGTCTTCCTCACAACTCCCAGAGTATAAAAAGCAGCTGTACCATTCAGCATAATTATACATTTTAACCAAAATTTTTGAAAATGGTGCAAGATAGGGGTGCAACTTCAGTCTTTTTTATTTAAGATCCTAGTTTTCCTAGCACATTATGATAAAAGATTCTCTTTTTTTAGGGAATTTTCATGAGAGTCTTATCAATTATCAATTGACCATAAATGGGGTAGATTTATTGCTGGACTTCTAAATCTATGAAAACTAAGTTAGACAAAGTTGCAAAGGAAAATCACTGGAGAAATAACAACTATTTCAACAATTGGTACCAGAGTCAGTGGATAATTATATATCTTTCTTTCTTTCTTTCTTTCTTTCTTTCTTTCTTTCTTTCCAGAGCACTACTCAGCTCTGGCTTATGGTGGTGCTAGGGACTGAATGAAAAGTCACTCTTTATTTTTTCAAATTTTTATTTATTAAATGGAAACATTGACAAGACTATAGGATAAGAGGGATATATTTCCATACAATGCCCACCCCCAGAGCTCCATATCCAATCTCCTTTTTTAATGTAACCCTCCTACTATACAAAAAAAAAAAATTAATAATAATACCAGACTTAAAAGTAAAAACTAAAAGTTTGGAGATGGTTCACCTGGTAGAGCACACACTTTGCTAAGACCCTGGCCATCTCATGGAAGCACCTGCAAGGGAGTAACGTCAGTAGTGGAGCAGAGTATGCTATCTAACCTATTCTCTCCTACTGGGAGAGAGAGAGGGTAAGGGAGGGGAAAAAAGAAAAGAAAGGAAGGGGGGGATATAAGCTTTGCATATTAAGTTACCTTCTGTTGGATAAATATGTTATCATTACTATCATTTCCCAGTTTTATACATGGCTTGTTTATCTGCTCTAAACAATGGTTAGTGTTGTATCAAATCTCTCATTATAAGTATTAATACTTATTTCGCCAAAATTGAAACTTTTTTATTTGATGGATAAAGGCCTATATGATTCCTAAATGCATACACACTGTAACAGTTGCATTCAACCATGTGCACCACCAACCCCTTTTCCTGATATTTTCTTTATTTTATTTTAATGAAAGAGAGATACAGAGGGAAAAATACAGAGAAACCAGAGCACTGGTAAAATCTGGCTTATGGTGGTGCTGGGGATTGAATTTGTGACCTTGGAGCCTTAGTTATGAAATTTTTGTGTAACCATATGCCATGTCCTCAGCCCTCCTCCTCTCTTTCACAAAAATAAAGAAGGGAAAGTTAGGTTGGAAAGCTACTCAGCAGGCAGGGGTAGAAAGTATAATGGAAAGCTACTCAGCAATGGTGTCGTGAAGTCCTGGGTATACTCTAATTCACTGCATTCAAAATAGAATATTTATCCTTAACCTATAAGAGTGCTAAGCCCAATTTCTTAGTTCTAGTACCTATCTGTAAATGCTATAGATAATGTACATGGGTAACCTATCACTGACAATGATATTTACTTTTGATTTTCTAATATATTTACTTAATGACAAATAAATGCCAGCAGCTAGAACCTCCAAAATAATGTTGAATAAAAGTCTTCTAATTTTGTAATTCATTTTTGTCTTGTTCCTGATCTTAGTAGAAAAAATATACTTTGATTCATTGAATGCAGTCTCTTTTGCAATAATATAGTTATTTGTTAAAGATCTGCTTCCAACTCTTCTATTAATCAATTATAAGGAATTTAGGAGGCCAGTTGGTGGCTGACGTAGTTAAAAGCTTACATTACATTGCACAACGGCCTCAAGGGCCCAGGTTCAAGTCCCTGGTCCCTACAAGGGGAAAGCTTCATGAGTGTTGAAACAGGGCTGCAGGTTTTTCTCTATCGTCCACTGCCCTCTCAATCTCTGTCTCTATCCAATAATAAATAAATAAATATTTTTTTTTTAATCTAAAAAGGGGGGGGAATTTAGGCCAACCTTATCAGTCTAAATGGTTACCAACTCAGTCTAGATGGTTCTCATAGCAAAATATGATATTCTATTACAATCTGCTGCAAAAACAATTCAGGTAAAAATCTAAAGTAGCCCAGTCAACTCTGGAAGAGCTAGAAGCATAGTTAAATCAGCAGCATTCATCATGGTTGTTAGAAGCACCTGATGTGCAGTAACAAAATTGAATGATACATAGTTTCATTTTAATGTCAGTGAATGTTCACAGAAAAATTAAAGACTTTAAAAGGGTCAACCAGACTAGCTTCCCTAAGTCTAACCAATTACAGACAATTGTCGTTTATCAAAGGCATTCATGTTGTACAGAGTTGTACTAAAGACTGAATTTGTGAATACTGAACATGACTTCTAGGATAAATACAAAGCTAGGCTTCTGCAAATACTTAGTCACAATATTTTTGTCAACTAATCAATACACACTGGTTATGTGTAACTAGACAGAAAATTATATATTACATATGCATAAGTATATACTAAACATGTCACTTTTAATGCAAATTTTGTAATGTACACGTTTATTTTTATACCTACAAAAACTATACAAAACTATAATTGTAACTATTTAGTATCTAAACTAACATTGGTTAATGTATAATAACAAATTCTTGTTTAACAAAACTATGTATCGGTCATGCTTAACTAAGTGTGCCTTTTCTGTACTTTCCTTTTTTTTTTTTTTTATTGCCTTCAGACTTAGTAGTGCCAGTACAAAGCCGCTATTCCCGACAGCCATGTCTCTCTCTCTCTCTCTGTGTGTGTGTGTGTGTATGTGTGTGTATGTAACCTTGCTTGATTTTTATTAGACAAGACAGAGAGAAATTGAGAAGGAAAGGGGTAAAGGGGGAGAAAAAGAGGGAGAAAGAGACGACTTGTAAATGTCCCTACAGTGGGGAACCAGAGCGTGAACCTGGGTCCTTGTATATGGTGTGCTTAACTGGGTGTGCCACCACCTGGTCCCATTTTTTTTTCTTTATGAAGTATAACCACAAAGTTTTATGAACTAGGAACACTAAAAATATTTCAGGACTATGCTTAGAGATATTTATTAAAAAATAAAGTCACCAACAATAATCATAAAAATGTAAAACCATGGCACTAAAATATACCATTGAAAAGAAACTTGTTTTTAGAATGAACACTGAACAGGGTTAATTTGTATGACCTTGGATGATAATAATTTCCATTTCCATGTCAGACAACTCAATATTAATGCCACTCAGCACTTGCTTTCTTTTCTTTTCTTTTCTTCTCTTTTTTCTTTTTTAAAGATGGGGCAGAGGCAGAGAGTAAAAGAGACCACAACATCAAAGTTTTCATCAATAAGTGGGTGGTTAAAGAGCAGGGAAGTTTTCAAAGGAGGGGATTGGATATGGTGGTGGGAACTGTGTGGAATTGTACCCCTCTTATCCTATGGTCTTGTCAATACTAACATCTTATAAATAAAAATTTTAAAAAATAGAGAATCAAATTGGTATGGGGAGGTGGTTTACCAGGAGATCCATATCCTAGTGTAATTTTTTTTTCTAAAAAGGACAAAAATAATCAAAACATCCATCAACTGATGAATAGATAATAAATCAGAGCAATACATTGGAATGGAATTCAAAATTGCTAACACATGTGACAACATAAACATAGCTCAGAAAGACTGTTTTGTTGTGGTTACGTGAGGAATGAACTCGGTGTCTCATGCATGTGTGTTGTCACTGAGCCACCTCCAATGCCCGATTTTTATTCAGTATCATGAAAGGATGAGAGAAAGGGTCAGAGAGAGACAGCAAAATACTGCTCCGCCATCCATGTTATTCCACTGCTACCCATGTTGCTCCAATGTAATGCCAGGGATCAAAACCTGACATAGGCATACCCACTGAGTCATCTAGCAGACTATTTAAAAATAATGTTTTAAGGGAAAGAAGCATAAAAGGAAAAAAAAATCACATAATGAAATTATTCTATTCATATATAACTTCTAGAATTTACCCTCTCATAAATACAGATAGGCAACTATAGGATGTAAGGCGCTGTCCAGAGGGTAGACTAGATAGATAAGAACATTCCCCCCCCGCCCCCCACAGGGTTATCACTGGGGATCAGTGACGGCACTGCTCCTGAAGGCCATATTTCCCATTTCTGTTGCCTTGTTGTTGTTATTACTGTTATTGGGTTAGGACAGAGAGACATCGTGAGAGGAGGGGAAGACAGAGAGGGAGAAAGATAGACACCTGCAGATTTGCTTCACCATTTGTGAAATGATTCTTCCCCATGCAACTGGGGAGCCGGGGACACAAATTGGGATCCTTATGCTGGTCCGTGTGCTTCACACCATGTGCGCTTAACCCACTGTGCTACCACCCAGCCCCAGATAGACATGACAATTTAATGTACATAAAGTGTCCCTTTTGTTACAGAAACTCTTTGGAAATAAATAATAATTATTATTATTGCACAACATTGTAAAGGCAGTATATTTTTTATTCTAAAATAGTTAATTTTATGTTAGATGGATTTTACATCAATGAAGACAGAACATAAAAACCAAGATAGACTACTTCTACCCTAGAGATAATGTTAGCCACTGATGCATCCAAAGGGTGACAAAATATGTCTTTTGGGAGGGTTTTCCACAGAGCTATTGAAATCACATTGAAGACAGCCAGACTGGCTGCAGGGATAGCTGAGAAAAATCACTCAGTAATCTAGAAGAGAAGCGATCAATTAGAATAAGGGAGGATAGAATGTCAAAGAAAGATAGTGGGAAATCTGGCGTAGATTTTGTAAGACTGCCAGGCAGATAAAAGAGGAAATCACAAAGAGTGCCTGTGACACTCTGGCTTCATGCCAGAATATATAGAACGAACTGGAATTCATTTACTCACAGGTTGAGAGAACCCAAAAGAAAATAGCCTTGGAGTAAAGATTTAGAGAAAAAGGAGTTAAGCACTGTTAAGAGCTGAAAGCTTGGGGGCAAGTGGTGGTGCATGTGGTAGAGAATGTGCTACCACTTGGGTTCAAGCCCCCAGATAGTGTGTGTATATGTGTGTGTGTGTGTGTGTGTGTGTATGTGTGTGTGTGTGTGTGTGTTTGTGTTGTTTCACAGTGCTACAGGTTTCTCTGTCTCTCTCTTCCTCCTTCGCTAGTTCCCTCTTCCCTCTCAATTTCTGTCTCTAGTAACAAAACAAAAAAAACAAAAAAAAAAAGAAGAAAGGAAGAGGGAAAGAAAGATAGACTGAAAGACAGAAAGAAAGGTGGTCCAGACATGAATAGACACACTGACCAGTGGAATAGAATTGAAAGCCCAGAAATGAGGCCCCACACCTATGGACAACTAATCTTTGACAAAGGGGCCCAGACTATTACATGGGGAAAGCAGAGTCTCTTCAACAAATGGTGTTGGAAACAATGGGTTGAAACATGCAGAAGAATGAAACTGAATCACTGTATTTCACCAAATACAAAAGTAAATTCCAAGTGGATCAAGGACTTGGATGTTAGACCAGAAACTATCAAATACTTAGAGGAAAATATTGGCAGAACTCTTTTCCACATAAATTTTAAAGACATTTTCAATGAAACGAATCCAATTACAAAGAAGACTAAGGCAAGTATAAACCTATGGGACTACATCAAATTAAAAAGCTTCTTCACAGCAAAAGAAACCACTACCCAAACCAAGAGACCCCTCACAGAATGGGAGAAGATCTTCACATGCCATACATCAGATAAGAGTTTAATAACCAACATATATAAAGAGCTTGCCAGACTCAACAACAAGACAACAAATAACCCCATCCAAAAATGGGGGGAGGACTTGGACAGAATATTCACCACAGAAGAGATCCAAAAGGCCGAGAAACACATGAAAAAATGCTCCAATTCTCTGATTGTCAGAGAAATGCAAATAAAGACAAAAATGAGATATCACTTCACTCCTGTGAAAATGTCATACATCAGAAAAGGTAACAGTCTCCTCTCCTCTTCTCTCCCGGATCAACTAGGAATACCAAAGGAGACCACCCGGGACCGAAACAAGACAGGACTAGAATGACCAAATGGAACCCATTAAATCACCCATGAGTACAAACACATGTGGCTGGTGACAAAGAGGAGAAAGGAGCCTAAGGAGAGATTAAGTGACTACTAACAGTTCAGCAGTTTATCAGTTGAGACACCACCTCCAGTTTGCTCCACTAACAAGGGAACAGCTTAATGGAATAGAGGACTCCCCAGAGACTCACCAAGTGCAACTCTGAGTCTCCATTGCTACTACCCTCAGATCTGGAGCAGTGGCAGGGAGGGACACCAGGGGACAGAGATCTAACCGGAAACTCAGGAGAAGACCTATACCTCGGTGGCATAGCTGAGGGGCTGTGCCACTGGATTATCTCTGCCACACCCTGCTTTATCTCTTGGTCAGGAGTCAGTGATTAAGCTGAGAAGCCTATTGATAGTTTAAAAGCCCTCAGGCTCCCATAGCCTACAGGGAAGGAAAAAAAAAGAAAGAAAGAGGCTTTTAAACCATTGAGCTCCAACTCAGGGATTGAAAAAACTGTTAACTTCCACCACGGTAAACCCTTTAATTAAATTACTTAGACACAAGTCAATCCAGGCAATAGTAATCAATAATTTGAAAAGTAATGATAAAGGGAACTAACTCATAACATAATATATAAAATGGTTAAAACAACAAGAAAAAATATTGGAGACTCGAACCAGGACAAGAGTCCAGCTAAAAGTCCTCCAGAAGGTGAAGCACAAAACAACGACTTCAACATCCAAACATTAGCTAAGGAAATAATAACAGGAGTGAGTAAAGAATTTGAAAAAATTGTAATCAGAAATGCAGGAACAACAAATGAGAATATGGAAAAAAATTCTAATAATCTCATGGTTATTAGAGAGCTGAAAGCTGAAATCGCTGAGCAAAGAAGGCAGATAGCTGAACAAGCTAAAAAGTATCAGAGCAGGGCAACAAAATAGATGAACTCCAGAAAGCAGTGTAGGGCAGAGAGAATAGAATCTATGAGGCTGAAGACAGAATTAGCAAGATTGAGGATGAATTAGAGACAACTAAAAAAGAAGAGATCTCAAAAAGAAATTTAAGAGATGCTGAAAACAACAACAGAGTCCTATGGGATGAATTCAAAAGAAACAATATATGCATTATTGGCATGCCAGAGGAAGAAAGAGAAGGAGAGGAAGAAAGCATTTTCCAGGCCATAATAACTGAAAATTTCTCTAGTCTAGACAACATCAAAGACATAAAGATTCAAGAAGCCCAGAGGGTCCCAAACAGAATTAATCCAGACCTAAAGACACCAAGACATGGTGTCCACTTAGAATGGAAAGGAATAAGGATAAAGAAAGGATGCTGAAGGCTGCAAGGGAAAAAACAAAGAGTCACCTACAAAGGAAAACCCATAAGATTAGCAGCAGACTTCTCCATACAAACACTACAGGCCAGAAGAGAATGGCAAGATATCTATCGAGTGCTCAATGAGAAAGGCTTTCAGCCAAGAATACTATATCCTGCTAGACTGTCATTCAGACTAGATGGAGGCATCAAAACCTTCTCAGACAAGCAACAGTTGAAGGAAGCAACCATCACTAAGCCTGCCCTGAAAGAAGTTCTGAAAGGTCTCCTATAAACAGTCAGACCACCACAAATAGAACATATATCAAAACACTCTAAAACTCTACAAGAATGGAGTTAAAATATCTTCAATTTTTAATATCAATAAATGTCAATGGCCTGAATTCACCTATTAAAAGACACAGAGTAGGAAGATGGATCAGAAAACACAACCCAACAATATGCTGTCTACAGGAAACCCACCTAACTCAACAAGACAAACACAGACTTAAAGTGAAAGGATGGAAAACTATCATACAAGCCAATGGCCCACAAAAAAGGGCAGGAACAGCTATTCTCATATATGACATGATAGACTTTAAAATAGATAAGATTAAAAAAGATAGGAATGGACACTACTTAATGCTCAGAGGATCAGTCAATCAAGAGGACTTTACAATTATTAACATCTATGCACCCAATGAGAAGCCATCTAAATACATCAAACTTCTAATGAAAGAGCTACAGCAATATATTAACAGTAACACAATCATAGTAGGGGACTTCAACACCCCACTCTCTCAACTTGACAGATCATCCAGGCAGAAAATCAGTAAAGACATAAGGGAGCTAAATGAAGAGATAGATAAACTAGAACTATTGGACATTTTCAGAGTCATTCATCCCAAGAAACTGGAATACACATTTTACTCAAATCCACATGGGTCATTCTCAAGGATAGACCATATGTTAGGCCACAAAGACAGCATCAGCCAATTCAATCATCCCAAGCATCTTCTCAGACCACAGTGGAATTAAACTAACACTTAACAATCAACAAAAGATTAGTAACAGTGCCAAAATGTGGAAGCTCAACAGTACACACTTCTTAACAACTTCTGGGTCAAAGAGGAAATCAAGGAAGAAAGCAAAATGTTTCGAGAGTTCAATGAAAATGAAGACACAAGCTATCAAAATATTTGGGACACAGCTAAAGCTGTCCTAAGAGGGAAGTTCATAGCTATACAAGCACACATTAGGAAACAAGAAAAAGCACAAATAAACAGACTGATTGCACATCTTAAAGACCTAGAAGAAGAACAACAAAGGAATCCTAAAGCAATCAGAAGGACAGAAATCTGTGGTCTGGGAGGTGCAGTGATAAAGCTTTGGACTCTCAAGCATGAGGTCCTGAGTTCGATCCCCAGCAGCACATGTGCCGGAGTGATGTCTGGTTCTTTCTCTCTCCTCTTACCTTTCCAATTAATAAATAAATAAAATCTTAAAAAAAAAAAAAAGGACAGAAATCACTAAAGTTAGGGCAGAAATAAATAACATTGAGAATAGGAAAACCATACAAAAGATCAATGAAAGTAAATGTTGGTTCTTCGAAAGAGTAAACAAAATCGACAAACCTTTAGCCAGACTCACAAAACAAAAAAGGGAGAAGACCCAAATAAATCGGATAGTAAATGAAAGAGGAGATATCACAACAGACACCGCAGAAATTCAACATACCATGCGAGGCTTCTATGAACAACTATATGCCACCAAGCTAGAGAACCTGGAAGAAATGGACGATTTCCTAGATACCTACCAACTTCCAAAACTAAGTAAAGAGGAAGTGGATAACATGAACAGGCCCATCACAGCTAATGAAATTGAAACAGTTATCAAAAACCTTCCCAAGAATAAAAGTCCTGGACCAGATGGTTTTACAAATGAATTCTACAAAACCTTCACAGAAGAACTAATACCTCTACTTTTAAAAGTCTTCCAGAAGATTGAAGACACTGGAATACTCCCTGCCAGCTTCTATGAAGCCAACATCACTTTGATACCAAAAGCAGACAGGGACACAACCAAAAAAGAAAACTACAGACAATATCTCTGATAAACACAGATGCGAAAATATTGAACAAAATTCTAGCCAACCGGATACAGCAGTATATCAAAAAGATTGTTCATCATGACCAAGTGGGGTTTATCCCAGGCATGCAAGGTTGGTTTAATATACGTAAATCAATCAATGTGATCCACCACATCAACAAAAGCAAGACCAAAAACCACATGGTCATATCAATAGATGCAGAGAAAGTCTTTGACAAAATACAACATCCCTTTATGATCAAAACACTACAAAAAATGGGAATAGATGGTAAATTCCTCAAGATAGTGGAGTCTATATATAGCAAACCTACAGCCAACATCATACTCAATGGTGAAAAACTGGAAGCATTTCCACTCAGATCAGGTACTAGACATGGCTGCCCACTATCACCATTACTATTCAACATAGTGTTGGAAGTTCTTGCCATAGCAATCAGGCAGGAGCAAGGAATTAAAGGAATACAGACTGGAAGAGAAGAAGTCAAACTCTCCTTATTTGCAGATGACATGATAGTATACATAGAAAAACCTAAGGAATCCAGCAAGAAGCTTTTGGAAATCATCAGGCAATACAGTAAGGTATCAGGCTACAAAATTAACATTCAAAAGTCAGTGGCAGTCCTCTATGCAAACACTAAGGTAGAAGAAGTTGAAATCCAGAAATCAATTCCTTTTACTATAGCAACAAAAACAATCAAATCTCTAGGAATAAATCTAACGAAGGAAGTGAAAGACTTGTATACTGAAAATTATGAGTCACTACTCAAAGAAATTGAAAAAGACACAAAGAAGTGGAAAGATATTCCATGTTCATGGGTTGGAAGAATTAACATCATCAAAATGAATATATTACCCAGAGCCATCTACAAATTTAATGCTATCCCCATCAAGATCCCAAGCACATTTTTTAGGAGAATAGAAAAAAATGCTACAAATGTTTATCTGGAACCAGAAAAGACCTAGAATTGCCAAAACAACCTTGAGAAAAAAGAACAGAACTGGAGGCATCACACTCCCAGATCTCAAACTGTATTATAGGGCCATTGTTATCAAAACTGCTTGGCACTGGAACATGAACAGACACACTGACCAGTGGAATAGAACTGAGAGCCCAGAAATGAGGCCCCACACCTATGGACATCTAATCTTTGACAAAGGGGCCCAGACTATTACATGGGGAAAGCAGAGTCTCTTCAACAAACGGTGTTGGAAACAATGGGTTGAAACATGCAGAAGAATGAAACTGAATCACTGTATTTCACCAAATACAAAAGTAAATTCCAAGTGGATCAAGGACTTGGGTGTTAGACCACAAACTATCAAATACTTAGAGGAAAATATTGGTAGAACTCCTTTCTGCATAAATTTTAAAGACATTTTCAATGAAACGAATCCAATTACAAAGAAGACTAAGGCAAGTATAAACCTATGGGACTACATCAAATTAAAAAGCTTCTTCACAGCAAAAGAAACCACTACCCAAATCAAGAGACCCCTCACAGAATGGGAGAAGATCTTTACATGCCATACATCAGATAAGAGTTTAATAACCAACATATATAAAGAGCTTACCAGACTCAACAACAAGACAACAAATAACCCCATCCAAAAATGGGAGGAGGAATTGGACAGAATATTTAACACAGAAGAGATCCAAAAGGCCAAGAAACACATGAAAAAATGCTCCAAGTCTCTGATTGTCAGAGAAATGCAAATCAAGACAACAATGAGATATCACTTCACTCCTGTGAGAATGTCACACATCAGAAAAGGTAACAGCAGCAAATGCTGGAGAGGATGTGGGGTCAAAGGAACCCTCCTGCACTGCTGGTGGGAATGTCAATTGGTCCAACCTCTGTGGAGAACAGTCTGGAGAACTCTCAGAAGGCTAGAAATGGACCTACCCTATGACCCTGCAATTCCCCTCCTGGGGATATATCCTAAGGAACCCAACACATCCATCCAAAAAGATCTGTGTACACATATGTTCTTGGCAGCACAATTTGTAATAGCCAAAACCTGGAAGCAACCCAGGTGTCCAACAACAGATGAGTGGCTGACCAAGTTGTGGTATATAGACACAATGGAATACTACTCAGCTGTAAAAAATGGTGACTTCACCGTTTTCAGCCGATCTTGGATGGACCTTGAAAAAATCATGTTGAGTGAAATAAGTCAGAAACAGAAGGATGAATATGGGATGATCTCACTCTCAGGCCGAAGTTGAAAAACAAGATTAGAAAAGAAAACAGAAGTCGAACCTGAAATGGAATTGGAGTATTACACCAAAGTAAAAGACTCTGGGGTGGGTGGGTGGGTGGGGAGAATACAGGTCCATGAAAAATGACGAAAGAAATAGTGGGGGTTGTATTGCTAAATGGGAATCTGGGGAATGTTATGCATGTAAAAAAAAAAAAAAAAAAAAGGAAGAAGAAGTAGAAACGCAAAGCAGAAATTGACTGAGTTTGGAGTATGGCACCAAAGTAAGAAAGCAGACGTATACTAGAGTTTGCAGTGAGTACCTCCCTAATACTTCCTCTCCACTTTTCCAAGCTTTGGGTCCATGATTGCTCAACAATTTGTTTGGCTTTGTATGTTAACTCTCTTTTCAGTCACCAGGTTCCAGGTGTCATCAGGATGCCAGCCAGACTTCCCTGGATTGAAGACACCACCAATGTGTCCTGGAGCTCAGCTTCCCCAGAGACCCATCCTACTAGGGAAAGAGAGAGGCAGACTGGGAGTGTGGACCGACCAGTCAACGCCCATGTTCAGCGAGGAAGCAATTACAGAAGCCAGACCTTCTACCTTCTGCAACCCTCAATGACCCTGGGTCCATGCTCCCAGAGGGATAGAGAATGCGAAAGCTATCGGGGGAGGGGGTGGGATATGGAGATTGGGCGGTGGGAATTGTGTGGAGTTGTACCCCTCCTACCCTATGGTTTTGTTAATTTAAAAAAAAAAAAAAAAAAAAAAAAAGCTTCTTCACAGCAAAAGAAACCACTACCCAAACCAAGAGACCCCTCACAGAATGGGAGAAGATCTTTACATGCCATACATCAGATAAGAGTTTAATAACCAACATATATAAAGAGCTTGCCAGACTCAACAACAAGACAACAAATAACCCCATCCAAAAATGGGGGGAGGACGTGGACAGAATATTCACCACAGAAGAGATCCAAAAGGCCGAGAAACACATGAAAAAATGCTCCAATTCTCTGATTGTCAGAGAAATGCAAATCAAGACAACAATGAGATACCACTTCACTCCTGTGAGAATGCCATACATCAGAAAAGGTAACAGTAGCAAATGCTGGAGAGGGTGTGGGGTCAAAGGAACCCTCCTGCACTGCTGGTGGGAATGTCAATTGGTCCAACCTCTGTGGAGAACAGTCTGGAGAACTCTCAGAAGGCTAGAAATGGACCTACCCTATGACCCTGCAATGCCTCTCCTGGGGATATATCCTAAGGAACTCAACACATTCATCCAAAAAGATCTGTGTACACATATGTTCTTGGCAGCACAATTTGTAATAGCCAAAACCTGGAAGCAACCCAGGTGTCCAACAACAGATGAGTGGCTGAGCAAGTTGTGGTATATAGACACAATGGAATACTACTCAGCTGTAAAAAAATGGTGACTTCACCATTTTCAGCTGATCTTGGATGGACCTTGAAAAAATCATGTTGAGTGAAATAAGTCAGAAACAGCAGGATGAATATGGGATGATGTCACTCTCAGGCATAAGTTGAAAAACAAGATCAGAAAAGAAAACACAAGTAGAACCTGAAATGGAATTGGCATATTGCCCCCAAGTAAAAGACTCCGGGGTGGGTGGGTGGGGAGAATACAGGTCCATGAAGGATGATAAATGACATAGTGGGGGTTGTATTGTTAAATGGGAATCTGGGGAATGTTATGCATGTACAAACTATTGTATTTACTGTTGAATGTAAAACATTAATTCCCCAATAAAGAAACAAATTAAAAAAAAAAAAAAAAAAGGTGGTCCTGGAGGTGGCGCAGTGGGTAAAGCGTTGGATTCTTGAGCACGAGGCCCTGAGTTTAATCCCCAGCAGCACATGTATCAGAGTGATGTCTGGTTCTTTCTCTCTCTCCTACTTTCTCATTAATAAATAAATAAATAAAATCTTAAAAAAAAAGAAATAATGAATGAATGAATGAATGAAGAAAGAAAGAAAGGAAGGAAGAAAGGAGGGTGGTGGCACACCTGGTTACATGCACATCTTACCATGTTCAAGGACCTGGGTTCAATCCCCCTATCCCCACATGCAGAGAGAAAGCTTCATAAGTAAGCAGTGCTACAGGTCTCTCTTTCTCTCCTTCTCTCTCTCTCTCTCTTCCCACTTTCTCAATTTCTCTCTGTTCTATCAAATTAAATAAATAAAGTTTAAAAAATGAGGACAACCTGAAGAAATAGTAGTATAACAGGGCATAAACAAGAAAGAAAAAGAAAAAAGTCTCATGCTAAAAATAGGATCAACAATGCCACAGGGAAGTCAAATGAGATAAGTACTAAGAAGTATTGAGTACATTTGGCATCTTAAAGGTCATGAGTCACTTCTAACACTGTGTTTCAGAGACATACTGAAAGCAGCTGAATGACTAAGTGGCAGAGAGCTATGACTTACCTTTCCAAGAAATTCCAAGAAAAGAGGACAGAAAAATTAGATGTTAAAGAAAATGAAACACAACAGAACTTTTTTCTATAAGCAGTATTCCAGAGGTGATATTCATTCAAAGCAATAATTGTTTTAGTACATATGTCAAGGATATGGAATTGTATAGCAGTCACAAACATGCAATTTTTTTTCAAGTAAAACAAAACAAAACAAAACAAAAACACCTCTCATGGAGGCACCAGAACATTTCTGTAGGAGTCAATGAGGCTGTGCATGCGATTTGTTTCAGGGCAGCACAGATTTGCTATATAGGTGAGGAAAAAAACAGCTATCTTGTCTCTAGCAGGAACTTATTCCTGATGCTTAAAAAGAAAGAAAAGCTTGGAATAGTGGAGATGAAGTGTTGCCGCCCCCCATGATTTTGTTAATGTCTCCTTTCTTAAATAAATTAATTAATTAAAAAGAAAGGCTTATTCTTTTCTATCCCCATATAAAACTTCTGTTTAGCAATAGTAGTAAGTAGAAAGACTAAGCCAAAGCATAACCAGAGTTAGATTACCTCCATTACAATTCATATCCCAATTTGTTGAATACATATATATTTTTAATATTTATTTATTTATTCCCTTTTGTTGCCCTTGTTTTATTGTTGTAGCTATTATGGTTGTTGTTACTGATGTCGTTGTTGTTGGATAGGACAGAGAGAAATGGAGAGAGGAAGCAGAGACAGAGAGGGGGAGAGAAAGATAGACACCCGGAGACCTGCTTCACTACTTGTGAAGTGACTCCCCGGCAAGTGGGGGCCGGGGCCTCGAACCGGTATCCTTGCGCCGGTCCTTGCGCTTTGTGCCATGGTGCGCTTAACCGGCTGCGCTACCGCCCAGCTCCCCTTGAATACATATTTTAAATACTGTTTAATTTACTTTCTTTGTTTATGTTTTTAATATATTATTAATGGATAGAGACAGAGAAATTGAGGGGGCAGGGAGAAAGAAGAGAGAGACAGAGAGGCACCTGCAGCTCTACTTTACCACTTGTGAAGATTTCGTTCTGCAGGTGAGGACCAGAGGCTTGAACCTGGGTTCTTGAGCACTGTAGTGTGTGCCCTTAACCAGATGCACCACTGCCTGCTCCCTTAAATGCTGTTTTAGAGTGAAATTTTTTAAAAAATGAAAATCTTTCATGCTATAGGATTTAGAATATTTAAATTTTTCTTTCTGCCTCCGTTTTTTTAACTCAGAAAAGTTTCATATATTTATTCGGCCATTGCATTGTTGTCATCTCTCTGGATCGACCTCTTCAGACAAGGAAAGAGACAAACTATGAAGTATTTATCAATATCCATAGTGGAGAGCATACCTAATGACAATAAACAATATGAAACTTTAAAAATTCTAATGGCATAGCTATTACTAAATAATTATTGTATTAAATATATATGTCTCCATATAGGGAGAAATTTTGATATTTTATATATATTATAATGATTACAATGATTAAATATTATAATGATTATAATGATGATACAAAAACTACAAAACTGATTTTTTCATATGCCACATGAAAATAGACTCAAAAGCCTAATGCATGTACAATTCTGTTGAGCAGTCTCTGGGTCCAATTTATTCAATCATTTTATTTATAAATGGAGGGGAAAGAGAGGAAGGAAGACAGAATACAAGACATCTCAGCACCGCTCCATCATCCATGAAGTCCCCTTCCCCAGTGCTGTACATGGTACTTCCTATGTAGTGTTGGTGCTTAAATTCAGGATAATATGACATGATTCTAAGGGTGAGCTATCTCTGGGTCTCCAAAAATTGCTTTTAATTGATTTTATAATATGTGCTATGACATGAAAACAAGAGAAACAAACATGAAACATTGGCTATGTGAGGTCTGGGCTGCCTAACATAGCATATCATGGAGTAGTGCTCTGGTATTGTGGCTCTAGCACTGAGCAAAGAATTGGTAAACAAATTTTAATGCACTGAAACTTAAACTTAGCCAAATGTTTTCCTCAAAGTTTTTCTCTTCAGACTCACCAAAACTTCACTATCTTTCTACTTAATAGAGGTTAATCTTAAAATTATGTTAGATAAATATAAATCAATTTTTATTTTTAATCTAGCCAAAGACAATATATAGTAATAGGATCAGTAAATATGCACTCAAATAGTTTAAATTTCCTCAAACGTAGGTGGAAAAGGATTCTTCAAAACAAGTAAATTTCAACAACTAGTATAAAAATAACAATAAAATGAAGAGCAGAGGAGACAAGACAACTTTTGGCCTCTGGCTTCCTTCAATAAAGAAGTATTTTTATAAAGGAAAGAGCAAGCCAGCACTGATACACTAAAGAAACCACTTTAATAAATCATTTTTCAAGGAAAAGGAGAAGTCTGCAAAAATCTGTGAAAGTGATTTATCATCAGGTAAATAAAACGAACACCAATTGATCTTGTACCTAGGGAGTGATTCTTCTTCTACCAGTTACAAATATATCTCTGTTTAATATCACTAGGAAGGGTTAGGTGGTCTTATGTTTTGAATAATTTATTTGTACATTTAAGACAAAATCTATTTCAAAGCTTCATATCAAATGCTACTGTTTTTATTATAAAAGCATATATGTAAGTGGCATCAATCATTGATTTGGAGGAGAGAGAAATATGTTAAGTCCTCCAGAAGTAATGTTTTGAAATTGAGACATGAAATGGGCACAAATTGATCAAATGAAGGAAGAGAATGTCATGTGTAGAAGAGAATATGTATGCTGATGAAATTGTTGATTACCAAAGGGCTCACTGGAAGTCAATAGCAAATTAATAAAACTAGTTAGAAAGGAAAATATTTTAGCCATTGTTAAAGTTCATTCCTATTCCATGGTACATTTCAGTTTGCTTATCCATTCACCTGATGAAGTTTAGCTGGATTACTTACAGTTTGGGGTAATTACATATATAGCTTCTACAAATATTAGTCTAGCAAGTTTTGGGGTAAATGTTAAAGTTCTATTTCTTTATGAAAAATATTAAGGAATATGATCATTGAGTCATATGGAATGTATGTTTAACTTTAGAGGAAATGCCAAAAAGAAATCATGTCTGCAGGATTTTACTTTTCCTGAAGATATTAAAATATTTTATACATTATTTGCCATTTTATATATGCTCTCTTATCAGTTAGAACATTAAAAGACTTGACATGAAGCGGAAATATTCATTAATATGTGCATGTGTGATGCTAGTAATCTCTTCTGGATAATTAAATAGTATATTAGGAGTAAATAAAATGTTAATAAAGTCAGGCCTGGCTGGTGTGGCACCTGGCTGAGTGCACATGTTACAATGTGAAAGGACCCGGGTTCAAGCCCCCAGTCACAACCTGCAGAGGGGAAGCTTTACAAAGTGGTAAGGCAGTGCTGCAGCTGTCTCTCTATTTCCTCAGTTCCTTCTTGATTTCTCTCTATATATTTATGCAATAAATAAATAAACTCTTTTAAAAAGATAATAAGGTCAAATGAATAAAAAGTAGGACAAGTCGAACCCCGGCTCCCCACCTGCAGGGGAGTCGCTTCACAGGCGGTGAAGCAGGTCTTCAGGTGTCTATCTTTCTCTCCCCCTCTCTGTCTTCCCCTCCTCTCTCCATTTCTCTCTGTCCTATCCAACAACGACAACAACAATAATAACTACAACAATAAAACAACAAGGGCAGCAAAAGGGAATAAATAATAAAATAAATATTTAAAAAAAATAAAAATTAAAAAAAAAGTAGGACAAGTCACAATATAGAAAATAAGATATGACTCCTTAAGAAAAATATCATTAATGAGATGATTTAACTAATGCCATGCACCAGATGTTATCAATACTCTTCTATAGCCTTTGGATGTAATAACTTTCTCTTGTTCACATTAATTCCAGAGGACAGTAATTTTTTTCAACATCTCAATGTTTTTCATTGAAGCTGTGATTACCACTATACTCTCCTAAGCCCTAGAGAGATACACAATCCTCTAATCATATTTCATAACAAATAATATGAAGTATACTCACACTTCCATCAAATTAACACTGAGAACAAATTTGAGCCAAGGTTTTCTCAACATTGCCACAAAAAATAGTCAGAAACCCATCAAAATTGTGGGTTATTGCTGGGGCTTGGGACCTGCACTATGAAATCTACTGCCTCTGGTGGCCATCTTTCTTCCACATTGTTGTTACTGAGTATGACAGAGAGAAACTGAGAGAGGAGGGGAAGACAGAGAGGAGGAGAGAAAGATAGACACCTGCAGACCTGCTTCACTGCTTGAGAAGTGACCCCCCTGCAGGTGGGGAGCCAGAAGCTCAAACCCAGATCCTTGGGTGGGTCCTTGTGCTTCACACTATGTGTACATAATCCAGTGCAGCACCACATGCCACTCCACCCCCACCCCCCACAAATTACAGTTTTAATAATGCATTATTAGCTGCACTGTTTTCACACAATCACATTGCATCACACTTACAAATGTTACCAAATAGACTTTTTGATCAAAGATCCTTGTACTAGCTCCTGTTATTAAGACCTAGGCAAATTACAACACCTATTACAACAAACCAAGTCTACTTTAGTTGCTATTTCAAAGCTCTCCTAAACTATAAATAATCAGCACTCTCCTCTACATACTGAAAGTAATTTCTAGCGCAGATATTACATAACAATTACAGACATTACATAAAGATAAAACTCAAATCATATCATGAATAGGAGGTCCTGGGTTTGAGTCCCAGCAAAACATGGTAGCATCAAGAACAGAGGGGCCAGGTAGTGGTGCACCTGATTGAGCACAAATGTTACAGTGCACAAGGACCTGGAGTGGTGAAGCAAGGCTGCAGGTGTCTCTCTCTATCACCCCTCCCCTCTGAATTAATGGCTGTCGCTATCAAATAAATAAAGGGAATTTTAAAAAATTTTAAAAAACCAGCAAGCAGTGAGACAGAAGAATTGAGAAAAGTTCATGGATGGTGGAGCAGTGCTGTCGTGTGTGACTGCCTCCCCTAAATAATAATGGATCAAAAATTGGGTAGAGAAAGCCTCCCAGTAATTCTCTGTATACTGAATGCTGAGCTCATTCATCACCATAACATCTTTCCTCAACAGTAAAATTAAAAGCACTTTTCACCACATAATAAAAAGAATTCTCGGGCTTGAGAAATGGGCGAGTCTGTGAAAACACCAATATGCTTATGCTTGAACCACCAGAATCTCCTAATGCCAGAGCAGTGCTCTGATATCTATCATTTTTCTATAATAATAAATAAATCTAAAAAAAGAAAAGAAAAGAATTGGGCTTAGGCAGTGGCACACATGGTTAAGTGCCATGTGTTACCATACATAAGGCCCTGGGTTCATGGTCCCCTACCCCCACCTACAAGCAGGAAACCTTCATGAGTGATAAAGCAGTGCTGTAGGTATTTCCCAATTTCTCTCTCCCTCTCTATCCCTTTTTCCTCTCAATATCTCTCTGTACGATCAAATAAAATTAAGTTTAAAAGAGCCCCACTTCCCCAGAGCCCTGCCTCACTAATGAAAGAGAGAGAATGACAGGCTGGGAGTATGGACCAACCTGTCAACGCTCATGTTTAGCAGGGAAGCAATTACAGAAGCCAGACCTTCCACCTTCTGCACCCCATAATGACCGTGGGTCCATACTGCCAGAGGATTAAAGAATAGGATAGTTATCAAGGGAGGGGATGGGGTGCGGAGTTCTGAGGGTGGGAATTGTGTGATTGTAGCCCTCTTATTCTATGGTTTTTGCCAGTTTCCTTTTTAAAAATTTTTTATTTATAAAAATAAATGATAGGATAAAGTTTCTCCCTCTCCCTCTGTCTCTCTCTCTTTCTACAAAAATCTGGAGACAGGGAGTTGGGCGGTAGTGCAGCAGGTTAAGCGTAGGTGGCGGCAAAGCACAAGGACAAGTGGAAGGATCCCGGTTTCAGCCCCTGCCTCTCCACCTGCAGGGGAGTCGCTTCACATGCTGTGAAGCAGGTCTGCAGGTGTCTATCTTTGTCTTCCCCTCTATCTTTCTCTCTCCGTCTTCCCCTCCTCTTTCCATTTCTCTCTCCTATCCAACAACAATGATGACATCAACAACAACAATAACTACAACAATAATAAAAAACAAGGGCAACAAAAGGGAAAATAAGTATATTTTAAAAAAATATGAAGACAGATTAGAGTAGTGTGTATGTCCAAGGCTCTGAGTTTACTCCTAGTGCCAGATTAAATAATAATAATAAAGACAAGAAAACTACAAGTAAAGTAGTAGTAACTTCTAATCTTTCGCAACGCTAGAAGAATGGCAGAGCTGAATAATGTTCTATGCCCTTCCCTTACAATCCCTTCTCTCTCATTCTCTCTCTCTCACAGTATAAATTAATAAGTAAATGTAACTGTAAACAACGATTTTTTTAAAAGGGCCAGGGGAATAGCGTAATGATTATGTAAGACTTTCGTACTTCAGGCTCTGAGTTCCCAGGTTCAATTACTGGTTCCTCCATAAACTACAGCTGATCAGTACTCCAGTCTCTCTCACTATCTCTCTCTCTGTATATCTCCCTCATTAAAATAAAAAATTTAAATGATAAAAGAGAAAATGAACAGTTTCTTAAGGGGCAAAGATAGAAAAAGATGTTTAAAAAGAACGTGTGTGTGTTTAGCCTCATTAGGAGAATATAATTTAAAACAGTGAAATATTACTCTACCTTTACTATAATGAATAAATCATAAAGTCAAACTTTAAATTCTAAAAATAATGTGGAGCCACTAAAACTCTCACACACAGTGAGAACCTAAAAGGGAATAGTCACTTTGTGAACAGTGAAGCAGTCTATTATGAAATTAAACACGTGATGCAGCAATCCCCCTTCTACTGTAATAAAAATGCCTGTTAACACAAAGATGTCTACACAAATGCCTAAAGTGGCTTCATTCAGAATTCAGAAACAGTAAATAATCCAAGCACTTATTCCACTGGAAGGGAATAGACAAGCGGCATTACATTAACATTTTATAAAATGACATTAAGCTGGGGGTCGAGCGGTAGCACAGCGGGTTAAGTGCACATGGTACAAGCAAGGACCTGCTTAAGAACCCTGGTTCGAGCCCCCCACACACACACACACACGTTCAGGGGAGTCGCTTCACAGGTGGTGAACCAGGTCTCCAGGTGTCTGTCTTCCCCTCCTCTCTCCATTTCTCTGTCTTATCCAACAACGAACGATATCAATAACAATAATAATAACCACAACAAGGCTACAACAACAAGGGCAACAAAAGGGGGGGAAAATGGCCTCCAGGAACAGTGGATTCATGGTGCAGGCACTGAGCCCTTAGAGGCAAAAAAATGCTATTAAGCCACAAAAAAAAAAAACCTACTGATGAAGAACAAAATTGGTTAATCTCACATGTATTTGTGCCAAATGAAGGAAGCTGAATCCAAAAGCTATACACTGTCATAATTCAATGTATGACTCAGGAGCACAGGCGAGCTGTAAAGAGCTGGGCTGCCAGGAGTTAAGAGTTATCAGTTAAAACAAATATTCAAAATAAAACTAAAAGCCAAGGCTTTAATCACTTACTATGATTCTGTACCAAAGAAATTAAATTGGAGAAGTGATAGGTACTCGCTGTTCCATTTCTAACCCGCCCTGGGAACAGTACCAAGGTCAAGAAACACATGAATCAGTACAGATGTGAAGAGATGTTTTATTGCAAAGGGAGCCCTCAAAAAATAGCTCTTGCCATTATATGTATCTGGGCTGGGGAAGATGAAGAGCACCAAGTCATAGTAGTTAAAGGTCTCTTCAAAGCTGCCCATCAATAACGCCATGATAGAGATATCTGAGGAAGCCCTTGTGAAAGTCTCAGACATAGGCCTCAAAATGAAGGAGCTTGAGCTAAGCATGCAGTAGTTGACTGAAATCCCCTTGATAAACAGTGATGCACTCACTACCTGTGCCCCAATCAGCTTTCTCATTTGAAGACCTAATAAAAACCTTACTAAATCTCCAAGATTTGGTTACACATGAGCTTTTTGTGTGGAATTATATTCCTCAATGTAAAGCATTTTGATAAAACAATAGGAAAAGAGAAGCAAGATACAAGGTATTTGATTTATTTTTTATTGTTGTAGTTATTGATGTCGTTGTTGTTGGATAGGACAGAGAGAAACGGAGAAAGGAGGGGAAGACAGAGGGGGAGAGAAAGATAGACTGCAGACCTGTTTCACTGCCTGTGAAGCGACTTCCCTGCAGTGGGGAGCTCAAACCAGGATCCTCAAACCACAATCCTTAAATTGGTCCTTGCGCTTGCGCTTTGCGCCACATGCGCTTAACCTGCTGTGTTACTGCCCAACTCCTGGTATTTGATTTTCACTCCTTTTAAAAGTTAAGAAGGGGAGCAGTTGGGAGATCACTGGCCTGGTAGAGAACACATGTTACCATCATCCAGGAGACCCTGGGTATAAGCTTCAAGACATTACATGGAAGCACTTGCACAAGGAAAACTTCATGAAGAGTGGAGCAATGCTAAGGTGACTCTCCATCCCTCTCTGTCTCTATAAAAAGAGAGTGGCATTCAGGCTGGAAAGCTACAGCAGCAGTCCGCCATCCCTACCCCTGGGAACACATGCCCTGCAGCCCTGTACCCAGGAGCTAGACACTGCCAACTGGCCTCCTCCAGGGCACTGAGCAGTCAGGGGCCTTGAGGCTGGCGGATCTCCACCTGTTCTTCTGGGTCTGCCAGCATCTGAGCAGTTCGCATATAAGAGAATACTGCCAGGAGCTGAGAGAAACAAGGATCCGGGAGTTGGACGGTAGTGCAGCAGGTGAGGTGAAGCATAAAGACCGGCAAAAGGATCCCAGTTCAAACCCCAGCTCCCCACCTGCAGGGGAGTTGCTTCTGTAGGTGACTTATCTTTTTCTCCCCCCCTCTGTCTTCCACTTCTCTTTCCATTTCTCTATCCTATCCAACAACAACGACAACTACCATAACTACAACAATAAAACAACAAGGGCAACAAAAGGGAATATATATATAAAGAAACAATACAAAAAAAAAAAAAAAGAAAACAAGGATCCACTGGGAGATGAGAGACTCAGTGGACAGCTGCTCAGAGGAAATCAGCAGGAAACAGGCAGTCTCCACTCGCCCACTAGACCACAAACACCACACCTGGCAGGCCAGTCTTGGGGAAAGGGGACACAGGGCGGGAGAGCCAGCACAGGAGTTCTGCAAAGAGACTCTCAGGCCTGAGGCCCCAAATCCCAGGTTCAATCCCCTGCAACATAATCATCCAGCGCTGGCTAGCACTCTGGTAAAATTGATTGGTTGATTAAAAAAAAAAAAAAAGAGAGAGAGAGACTTCTGGAGGTGGGGCTATGGAACAGCAGCAGCTGTGTTTCTCAACTCTCCTCTCCTGGGTCAACTAGGAACACCAAAGGAGACCACCTGGGACTGCAATAAGATAGAACTAGAATGACTTCAGGAACCCACCAAATCACAGGTGAGTGCAAACACATGGGGCTCGTGGACAGAGAGGAACCTAGGGAGAGATTAAGTGGCTGGTAATAGTTCAATAGTTTATTGGTTGAGACACCACCTCCAGTCTGTTTCACCAACAAAAAGACGGCTGAAGGGAGGAGAGGAAGAAAGAGAGGGAGGGGAAGAAAACATTCTTCAGAACATAATAGCTGAGAACTTCTCTAGTCTAGACAACATAAAAGACATAAAGATTCAAGAAGCCCAGAGGGTCCCAAACAGAATTAACCCAGACCTAAAGACACCAAGACACATCCTATTTAGAATGGAAAGGAATAAGGATAAAGAAAGCATCCTGAAGGATGCAAGAGAAAAACAAAGAGTCACCCACAAAGGAAAACCCATAAGATTAGCAGCAGATCTCTCCACACAAACACTAAAGGCCAGAAGAGAATGGCAAGATACCTATCGAGTGCTCAATGAGAAAGGCTTTGAGCCAAGAATACTATATCCTGCTAGATTGTCATTCAGACTAGATGGAAGTATCAAAACCTTCTCAGACAATAAATGACAATAAATGACAATGACAATGACAATTGTCAATAAATGACAATTGACAATAAATGTCAATAAATGACAATGGCCTGAATTCACCTATTAAAAGACACAGAGTAGGAAGATGGATCAGAAAACACAACCCAACAATATGCTGTCTACAGGAAACCCACCTAACTCAACAAGGCAAATACAGACTCAAAGTGAAAGGATGCACTATCATACAGGCCAAAAAAAAAAAAACCACAAATAAACAGCCTGATTGCACATCTGAAAGACCTAGAAGAAGAACAAAGGAAACCTAAAGCAACCAGAAGGACAGAAATAACTAAAGTTAGGGCAGAAATCAATCACATTGAAGATAAAAAAAAACTATACAGAAGGACCAACAAAAGTATATGTTGGTTCTTCGACGAGTGAACAAAATCGACAAACCATTAGCCAGACTCACAAAACAAAAAAGGGAGAAGACCCAAATAAATCGGATTGTAAATGAAAGAGGAGATATCATAACAGACTCTGCAGAAGTTCATCATATCATGTGAGGCTTCTATGAACAACTATATGCCATCAAGCTAGGGAATCTGGAAGAAATGGTCGATTTCCTAGTTACCTACAAACTTCCAAAACTAAGTAAAAAGGAACTAGATAACATGAACAGGCCCATCACAGCTAAAGAAATTGAAACAGATATCAAAAATCTTCCCAAAAATAAAAGTCCTGGACCAGATGGTTTTACAAATGAATTCTACAAAACCTTCAAAGAAGAACCAATATCTCTACTCCCATACCTCTACTTTTAAAAGTCTTCCAGAGGATTGAAGACACTGGAATACTCCCTTCCAGTTTCAATGAAGCCAACATCACTTTGATATCTAAAGCAGACAGGGACACAACCAGAAAAGAAAACTATAGACCAATATCTCTGATGATCACAGATGCTAAAATATTGAACAAAATCTAGCCAACCGGATACAGCAGTATATTAAAAAGACTGTTCATCATGACTAAGTGGGGTTTATCCCAATCATGCAAGGTTGGTTTAATATGGATAAATCAATCAACATGATCCACCACATCAACAAAAGCAAGACTAAAAACTACATGGTCATATCCATAGATGCAAAGAAAGCCTTTGACAAAATACAATATCCCTTTATGATCAAAACACTACAAAAAATGGGAAGAGATGGAAAACCCCTCAAGATAGTGGAGTCTATATATAGCAAACCTACAGCCAACATCATACTCAATGGTGAAAAACTGGAAGCATTTCCACTCAGATCAGTTACTACACAGGGCTGCCCACTATCACCATTATTATTCAACATAGTGTTAGAAGTTCTTGCCATAGCAATCAGGCAGGAGCAAGGAATCAGAGGCATACAGATTGGAAGAGAAGAAGTCAAACTCTCCCTATTTGCAGATGACATGATAGTATACATAGAAAAACCTAAGGAATCCAGCAAGAAGCTTTTGGAAATCATCAGGCAATACAGTAAGGTATCAGGCTACAAAATTAACATTCAAAAGTCAGTGGCAGTCCTCTATGCAAACACTAAGGTAGAAGAAGTTGAAATCCAGAAATCAATTCCTTTTACTATAGCAACAAAAACAATCAAATCTCTAGGAATAAACCTAACCAAAGAAGTGAAAGACTTGTATACTGAAAATTATGAGTCACTACATAAGGAAATAGAAAAAGACACAAAGAAGTGGAAAGATATTCCATGTTCATGGGTTGGAAGAATTAACATCATCAAAATGAATATACTACCCAGAGCCATATACAAATTTAGTGCTATCCCCATCAAGATCCCGAACACATTTTTTTTTTAGGAGAATAGAACAAATGCTACAAATGTTTATCTGGAACCACAAAAGACCTAGAATTGCCAAAACAATCTTGAGAAGAAAGAACAGAACTGGAAGCATCACACTCCCAGATCTCAAATTGTATTATAGAGGGCTGTTGTCATCAAAACTGCTTGATACTAAAACATGAATAGACACACTGACCAGTGGAATATAATTGAGAGCCCAGAAGTAAGCTCCCACACCAATGGACATCTAATCTTTGACAAAGGTGCCCAGACTATTAAATGGGGGAAAAAAGAGTCTCTTCAACAGATAGTGTTGGAAAAAATGGGTTAAAACATGCAAAAGAATGAAACTGAACCACTATAATACAGAAGTATTACCAAGTACAAAAGTAAATATCAAGTGGATCAATCACTTGGATGTTAGACCACAAACTATCAGATACTTAGAGGAAAATACTGGCAAAACTATTTTTCACATAAATTTTAAAGACATCTTCAGTGAAACCTATCCAATTACAAAGAAGACTGAGGCAAGCATAAAACTATGGGACTACATCAAATTAAAAAGCTTCTGCACAGCTAAAGAAACCACCACCCAAACCAAGAGACCCCTCACAGAATGGGAGAAGATCTTTATAAATGTCATACATTAGACAAGAGGCTAATGACCAGAATATATAAAGAGCTTGCCAAGCTCAACAACAAGAAAACAAATAACCCCATACAAAAATGAGGGGAGGACACAGACAGAATATTCACCACAGAAGAGATCCATAAGGCCAAGAAACACATGAAAAAATGCTGCAAGTCTTTGATTGTCAGAGAAATGCAAATCAAGACAACAATGAGATACCACTTCACTCCTGTGAGAATGTCATACATCAGAAAAGGTAACAGCAGTAAATGCTGGAGAGGGTGTGGGGTCAAAGGAACCCTCCTGCACTGCTGGTGGGAATGTAAATTGGTCCAAACCCTGTGGAGAACAGTCTGGAGAACTCTCAGAAGGCTAGAAATGGACCTACCCTATGATCCTGTAATTTCTCTCCTGGGATATATCCTAAGGATCCCAAGACACCATCCAAAAAGAGTTATGTATACCTATGTTTGTAGCAGCACAATTTGTAATAGCCAAAACCTGGAAGCAACCCAGGTGTCCAACAACAGATGAGTGTATGAACAAGTTGTGGTATATATACACACTGGAATACTACTCAGCTATAAAAAATGGTGACTTCACCATTTTCAGCCGATTTTGGATGGACCTTAAAAAATTCGTGTTACGTGAAAAAGTCAGAAACTGAGGGATGTATATGGGATTATCTTATTCTCAGGCAGAAGTTGAAAAACAAAATCAGAAGAGAAAACACAAGTAGAACCTGAACTGGAATTGGCGTATTGCACCAAAGTAAAAGACTCTGGGGCCACTGGGGGGGAGAATACAGGTCCAAAAACGATGACAGAGGACCTAGTGGGGGTTATATTGTTAAGTGGAAAACTGAGACACATTATGCATGTACTAACCATTGTATTTAGTGTCGAATGTAAAATATTAATTCCCCAATAAAGAAATTTAATAAATAAATAAATAAGAAGAAAGGGAGTGGTGGAACCCCCAGCAACAATGGAGTCATGCAGGAACAGAGCCCCAGCAATAACTCTGGTGACAACAAAAAAATAAAATAAAATAAACAAAAAAAAGCCTGTTTCTACTTTCTGAACTAGGGCATAAAATATGAAAATTCTGAATTAAAAACCAAAGGCAGTATTACTTGCGGCAAGGCATAAGAAAAAAAGCATATTTGCACTAACTCCCTTTCCCAACGTCCTTTGGGAGGTGACACGATATGGTTCAGAAAGATGCTATGTGTGTAGTGGGTTTGCATTGGCAGGTGAGGAACATTAAGCTTGGGGGAATCCACCAGTTTTACAGCAAATACTAACTAGGTCTGCTCTTTGTCCAAAAAGAGACAGTTACCTCATGTCTTAAGTCCACCAGCTGTATAAATAATACTGAGAAATATCCCAGGAAAAAGAGCAGCCAGATCCTTAAAGTCTTGGCACACCAAGCAAGAAGGACTGTCTCTGCCAACAAAAACAGAGCAGTGATTGCTAGGAGTTGAGGTAGGGAGAAGGCTGACTATGAAATGGCTGTGGGGAAAAGTTTGGGGGGGGGCAGGAAGTGATGAAACAATTCTATACTTTATCCACAATATTGGTTACATGATGACACATGTGTCATTACTTAGGAAACTATACAATGAAAGGTCAATGTTAGTATATGCTAATCACACCTAAAATTGTAATAGAAAAATATCTTTTAAAATGAAATAAAAAAGATAAATGTCGTGACAACACTCCCAGGGACCTTTTCTACATATGACCTTAACGTATATGCCAACAGTGTGGTACTGCCTTTCAGCTTTCTCAATTAAGACAGTCAAAACGCAACAACATTTGGCAGGCTTCCCCTCAACCTCATTATTAATTGACAAAAAGAATATCCAAAGTCATTAAATCATCATTGCTCATGCTTCTCCTTTTGACCATTGAGCTAAACAGTCATTTCAGTTAAGAAGGATTTTAATAGAATGTAACATCTGTTTTATGTTACATGGGAGACAGAAAAATTCTTCTCTGACCAGATTATTAATGCTCAAGGCTTCATGAAGTTATTCTCTTCATTCACATCCTCACACCAGACCTCTAAAGAGTAACATACCCCCTAATGTATTACATTTTCCTGTTCAATGAGCAATACTGTATATACCATAACTATAATGTGATGTCTTGCTATTTATTTAAATTTTCGTATTGCCACCCGAGTTATCACTGGGGCTTGGTGCTGGCAATACAAATACACAGCTTCCTCTATCTTTCCACTTTCTATTTTGCTTTTGATAGGACAGAGAGAAATTGAGAGGGGAGGAAGAGAGAAAGATAAGACACCTGCAGATCTGCTTCACTGCTCTTGAAGCATTCTCCTTGCAGGTGGGGAGCAGGGGCTCGAACTCGGGTTCTTGCACTTGGTAATGTGTGCACTTAATGGATGCACCTCCACTCAGCCTCCTTGGTATTTATTTGTTAAACAACAAATGCATTTCTTACTCTCAGTCACAAATTTAAATTTACTGTATATTGACAGTGAAACAAAAGAGATAATCTCAATTTTGTGCTTTGTCATATGATATATAAAGACCCAGGTTCGAATCCCTGCTCTCCACCTGCAAGGGAGACACTTCAGGAGTGTTGAAGCTGGTTGGCATGTGTCTCTCTTTCTGTTTCCCTATCAATCTCTCCCCTCTCAATTTCTCTCTGTTTGAAAAGAGAGAAAAGAAGAAAAGAAGGAAGGAAGAGAGGGAGAGGGAGAAAGAGGGAGGGAAGGAGGGAGGCAGGCAGGCAGGCAAGGCAGGCCAGGAGTGGTAGGTCTGTTATGCCAGCACTGAGCTGTAGTAATAACCCTGACGGGATAGGGAAGGAAAAGGGAAGGGGGGAGGGGAAGGGAAGAGAGAGAGAGAGGTTTCGACTAATATCTCTGCTCTTATCAAGTTCACATTTCTGGTGTCAGTTCAATGTGTTGACATCAGGGGAAACATTGTTCAACAAAATCATCTGTGCATGACATACATAGGATTTTACTTACTAGAAACAGTAGGCTATCATACATATAAGAATTTCTAGTTATGTGATCTGGGAGGTGGTGCAATGGGTAAAGCACAGGACTCTGAAGCATGAGGTCCCTAGTTCAACCCCCAGCAGCAAATGTACCGGTGTGATGTTTGGTTCTTTCTCTCTCCTCCTACCATTCTCATAAATAAATAAATTTTAAAATGAATTTCTAGGTATACAAAATATCTACTTTAAACCTAAATGCTTATTCTAATTTTCCAACTATTTGTCAGCCACTTCACTTGCTTTTATAGATCACTGAGATATGCTAAACTGAGTACGGCTAAACTGAGCATCATCTCAGAACACTTCCAAGCATACTGGTCATTTCAACTTGTCAACATTGGATTCCAAAGAAGTTACAGTAGAGCACTGAGGAAGTCTTATTTAACGTGGCTGTATATTTGTCATACCTCCTTGAATTATGAAGCTGCTATATTACACAAAATAAATATATTTTTTTCATTGTATGGGCTTTATTTTCTCCTAATATCCTTATGGCCTTTTCAAATGTTATATAATTTTGAAAAAATACCATATAATTTTTCTTCTACTGTAATACATTTTCCCACTCTCATCCTCATTGTATTTATAAATTAGGTACGGACACTCATCTCACATTTTTAAAATATGTATTAGGGGCTGGATAGTGTCACACCCATGTGCAAGGACCCAGGTTCGAGCTTCCACTCCCACCTGCAATGGGAGATGCTTCACAAGTGATGAACAGATTTGGCCAAAATTCAAATTAGCACAGTTTAACAAATATGCAAATAATTAATCTTATATTTCTAAGAACTTCCTTCCCACCCCAGCCTTTCTGTGCCCAGTAACCCTTGGGTCAATAGTTTTTGTTAGTCCTCTGAACATATCCTTGGAACTGGCTTTCAGGCATACTCAGTCAAAGCTCAGGTTAAAAACCTGGAAACAACCCAGGTGTCCAACAACAGATGAGTGGCTAAGCAAGTTGTGGTATACATACACAATGGAATACTACTCAGCTATAAAAAAGGTGACTCCACCGTTTTCAGCCGATCTTGGCTGGACCTTGAAAAAATCATGTTTAGTGAAATAAGTCAGAAACAGAAGGATGAATATGGGATGATCTCACTCTCAAGCATAAGTTGAAAAACAATATAAGAAGAAAAAACACAAGTAGAACCTGAACTGGAATTGGCATATTGCACCAAAGTAAAAGACTCTGGAATTGGTGGGGGTCGGGGGGGGTGGGAGAGGATACAGGTCCAAAAAGGATGACAAACGGCTTAGTGGGGGTTGTACTGTTACATGGAAAACTGGGAAATGTTATGCATGTACAAACTATTATATTTACTGTTGAATGTAAAACATTAGTTCCCCAATAAAGAAATTAAAAAAAAAAAAAAAAAAAAAAGCTCAGGTTAATACCATTAGTCCAGAGGCTTGGCCACAGTTACAAGGGTTGGGGAGATAGCACAATAGTCATGCAAAAACTTCTTTGTTTCTTCTGCCTGAGGCTTTGAGGTTCAATCCTCTGGTTTTAGAGGGAGAAAAAAAGGGGGGTAGAGAGAGGGAGCTGTACAAAGACACGCTTTTTTGGGAGAGATAATTATTCGGGCCACAGATCAGTCATGACAAGGATTGTCACTGTACTTGTTCTTTTTTTTTTTTTTTTTTTTTTTTTTTACCAGAGCACTGCTCAGCTCTGGCTTATGGTGGTGCAGGAGACTGAACCTGGGACTTTGGCACCTCAGGCATGAGAGTCTCTTTGCATAACCATTATACCATCTATCCCTGCTGGACTGTCACTGTAGTAGTGGCAAGAGAAAGGGGTATAGGGTGAGTATAATAAGTTTGAGTCATCAAACTCCAAGTTTTCTGTGGATGGGCAAGATCTATACAGATCTGAGTATGATCTTAATGACCCAGAACAAAGTAATTTAGAGCTCCTATTGGAAAAGATAAAGCTAGACACCAGGATCTGGGAAGTACCTTACTCTCATTCAAAACTGAGGCATGTGTATGTGTACAAGAAGAGAGAATTACTATTCGTATAATATTCTTTCTTTACCCCACACAAAAATCTGCACCTGTAGGCTCTCGGGGGAGAGGAACTCCTGCTTACCATGAAAGTACATTTGGAAGCCTAAGCTGATTCTTTTGGAGGATCATCAATAGGCAGAGGCTGAAGCCAAGAACATATAAGTGATTTTGGAGGCATTCATAGACCTAAAACTGTTGTTGCTCATAAAACACACTCACAAATGTGACAGTTGCTGCTGAGAAAGTAATAAATGATGAAACAATTTAATAAGCCTGGTGGAATGGAGCTTTGAAACCTAGGAAAGCTAAACCTCTACAGATGCTGAGTCTTAGCAAAACACTCATAAAAACCTCTCATAAAAGTGAAGTTACAAACTGAGGTTTGGGGAGAGAACTAAAGGTATAGAAAAGAAAGAGAAATATGGAGATGGACACAGAATGACATACATATTAATATTTACAGATTTCATACATTTGAAAAGATTACTAAACTATAGGAAAAAATTCTCTAGGCTAGTAACCAAGAGGTAATATTCAAAAAGCAAACCAAAACTGACAAAATAGTGACAGTTTTTTCATAAATGTATGGGAAATAAATGCAAGAAAGCATTTCTTCATACACAACAATAAAAATGTAAGCACTGTACTCATGTCAACAACTGAATGGCAAGCCATTACCCCCTCAATAAAATGATTTGGGAATAAATGTTATCAAGATGGTACTACAGATTATCACATGATAGAAAGTACAGATTGTTCACTACAGTGACAGCATTGTACATATACTTGATTCACATAGTTCAGTTTAGTGGCACTTAAAATTTCCTGATCATATAAAAGGTAAGCAGTCTTACAAGGAATAAAATAGACAGTGTCTTCAGTGCTATACAGGTTTTGAAAAATCCAAGAGAGAAGGTGTCATATGAACACTTCACAGATAGCATAATGGTTATGCAAACCAACTCTCATGCCTGAGGCATCTAGGTCCCAGGTTCAATCCCCCACACCATCAAAAATCAGAGCTCAGCAGCACTCTGGCAAAAACAAACATATAGAAACATTTTACTAAATCTGAGAGCATTGTTGAAATTCAATATGAGTAAATTAGAGATGAGGGGAAGGGGGAAGAAGAAAAGAATTGATAAACCTTTTGATGGACAGGAGGAAGAAGTGAAAGAGGAACAAAAAGTATTAGCAGCAGTAGAAACAGGAAAGAGAAGAGAAAAGTAGAGGTAAAAAATAGAGGGACACAGAGCAAGGGAGGACATAGAGGGGGGTAAGAATGGATAAGATCCTATGAGGGGTGCAGGGAGCAGAAGAAGCAAAGGAAAGACCTGTCAACTTCCCTACTAAACCTATTCAAAATACAAAGTTAGTACATTTAAAAGAAGTTTTAAATTTCTGACCTAATATAGCAAGACTTTCAAATGTTCAAGATATGAGAAGGAAGAAAAAATATGAGCGCCCTGGAGAGATAGCTCACAGGATAGGGTCAAGCCTAGTCACACACATGGCCCGATTTTGAGTCCTGGCACCACATGGGAGGTGCTATAGCACTACATGCGGGGGGAAGTTCTAGTACTGTGGTGTTTCTCCCTCACTCTGTTTTTCCTCTGTTCATCTCTCTGTCTGAATAAAAAAGTAGCCTGGAGTGACAAAATCATGCATGTACAAGGCTTTGGCTCTGCATCAGAAAATAAGTAAAATTTAAAATTAATGAGGCCAGGCAGTGGCCTATCTGGTAGAGTATATAGGTTACAATGTAAAAGAACCCTGATTCAAGCCCCTGGTCCCTACAGGCAGGGAGGAAGTTCGATAAGCAGTGAAGCAGTGTTGTAAGCCTCCCTCTGTCTCTTTCTCTCTCTCTGCCTTCTCTCTTACCACCACCCTCAATTTCACTGCCTCTAGCCAAAATAAATAAAATAAAACATATTACTATTTTTTTTAATTTTAAGAACACTGGCACAAAAATATGACACAGTAAATAAAGTATAAGTAACACTTGAAGGAATCATGTTGAGTGAATGAAGAATAACAGATGACATTACTCACAAATGGGACTTAATCAAGGTAAAACAAAGACTGGCTATGATTGATTGTAGCAAATTCAAGGGTTCTGAAGAGGTTGGGGATTGTGATAGAAGAGCTGAAGAGGTATACAAACCACTGATGGAGGAAGATGACAGGTGGTAATGGATGAATTTCGCAGAAACTTCACCGGTGGAGATAAGACATGGTACACACATGACAACAAATGACATGGAAAGCATCAATTCCAACAATGTGATTTTTTAAAAGTAAACCAACTCTCATGCCTGAGGCTCCTAAATCCCAGGTTCAATACCCCACACCATCATAAATCAGAGCTAAGCAGTTCTCCGGCAAAAACAAACATATAGAAACATTTTACTAAGTCTGAAAGCATTTTTAAAATTCAATATGAGCAAACTAGAGATGAGGAGGAGGGGAAAGAAGAAAAGAATTGATAAACCTTTTGATGGACAGAATTTAAAAAATTGATAAGGTATGACATACATACATATATGTGTGTGTGTGTGTATATATCACGATGTAAAAACAATAAAATAAAAATATCAAGGGATTCAACAATTTTAAAAGAAATGTAAGTAAATAATAAACATAATAAAAGATGTTCAAACTTAAAAATAACCTAAGGGATAGCAATTATAGTAAATTTTGTTGCTTAGATGGAAAATGATTGCTAAAAATCAAAATCAAAACCAACAAAACTGTTCTATGGCAACAAAATAAGAATTTCAATAATTGTACCAAATGATTAAAAGTCTAAAATCAATTGAATAGATTTCTTTACAATTTTTAAAATAATTAACCAACCTGGGCAACTTTAATTGAATTCTGGGTAGAGCCACCAGCATGATATTCGACTTTGAATTTTTTTACAAGTTCATCAAATCTATAAGAAAATCATAGCAGAAAAAAAAAGTAAGTTAGCATATGTCACTTGTCATAATACAATTCTTTCTGCTGAGAAGTGCATTAAATCACAATAAGCAAAAACTATCTTCAAGATATATTGATTTATTTAATGAGAGTACAACAAAAAGAGACCAAAGAACTGCTCTGGCCAAAAGGGGTCAAACCTAAGACCTTAACCTTGTATATCTACCCCCTACCCCTTGAGCTATTTTAGTAAAAATAATTGAATTAAATAATTATGTTGAATAAATAAGTTAAAACACCTGGGACAAACAACCTTGCTAATTTCCACAGTTTTTTTAAAAAATAAATGTACATGTAAGTGAATTTAAAACATACTGTCAAGAACAAATCACTAAAGTAAAAGGCAAAAATAAAAACTGACACATTATTTTATTTAAGCAATGCAAATTTTCCTTTATTGGGCAATGATCTTTAGAATTTTTTTTGACATATACATACATATGTTTAATTTTAAAGTTTTTTTTTTTAATATTTTGTTTATTTTACTGGATAGAAACAGACAGAAATCATGAGGGAAGGGGGAAACAGGAACAGAGAGATAGAAACTTGTAGCACACCTGGTCCGGGAGGTGGCGCAGTGGATAAAGCATCTGACTCTCAAGGAGGTCCTGAGTTCAATCCCCAGTAGCACATGTACCAGGATGATGCCTGGTTCTTTCTCTATCCTCCTATGTTTCTCATTAATAAATAAAATCTTGAAAGAAAGAAAGAAAGAAAGAAAGAAAGAAAGAAAGAAAGAAAGGAAGGAAGGAAGGAAGGAAGGAAGGAAGGAAGGAAGGAAGGAAGGAAGGAAGGGAAGGAAGAAACCTACAGCACTGCTTTACCACTGGTGAAAGTTTCCCCCTGCAGGTGGGGACCAGAGGCTTCAACCCAGGTCATTGCACATGTTAAAGTGTGTCTTCAATAGGCTATGCCACTACCCAACCAACTTCAGAATCCTTAGACATGAACATTCTACTATGTTTTAAAAGCTTTAGATATAGTAAAGACTAGTTGTTCATAACTTAAATCAGGAAAATATATTCTGTAGCATGATCCTCAACAACAAAAATTTGTATGAAAAAGATCCTTTATGTGCAAATAAAAGCACAGATAGATATAATACTAACTTCTGATATCCGTTACATTAGAGTTGTATCAAAGTAAACGATTTCTCTTCATTAAAACGCTTCATAAGAAACTTCTCATAGCTTCACCAATGTGTCCTGGAACCTCACTTCTCCAGAATCCTACCCATCAGGGAAAGGTGGAAAGAGGCTGGGGGTATAGATTGATCTGCCAAGACCCATGTCCAGTGGAGAAGCAATTACAGAAGCTACAGAAATAAGTCAACCCATGTCTACGATCTTGGGAGAACTAGTACAGTTTCCAAGGTAGTCTTACAATCTTATAACCTACTATTAATCACAAATAAAATTTTAATAAGTAACTAAGTGTGCCACCACCTGGCCCCCAAAATTTTAAATAAGTAAATAAAAAGCTGATGAAGGTGTGGAGACTTAAATACCACTGCTGGGGATGTAAATTGGCTTAGTCTCTATGGCAAAACCAAATTTTACTTTAAAAAAGTCTATCATATGATCCAGAAATTTCACTCCTAAAATAACTGGAAACAAAAATGCACAAAAATAAAAGCACACTTAACGTTCACTGCAGCTCTACATACTACAGGGCAGACTTAGAAATAGCTCAAGTGATCAGCAATAGACAAGTGAATAAGAACTTGTGGTAATTATACACAATGGAATACTACTAAGGCACAAGAAAAGAAGAAATCTTGCCTTTTGCTCCAACATGGATAGTGCTAGAGGGATCATGCTAAGTAAAATAAGTCAAAAGATGAAAGACAAAAATAGGATGAGCTACTTATATGTGAGAGCTACAGCAACAAGGCAAGGGAACTAGCAGTGCCAAACATAACCCTCACTTTACGTTGCAAATCTGAGTTAGAGGAGGTAGAGATGACAAAGACCTGTGCCACTCTCCCTCCTTTGTTCTCTCTCCCCCCTTCATTGCTTTCTTTTTCTCTTAATCATTTTAAATTCATCACAAAGACATAAGCCCAGGGCCACTAGAGCTCAATTTTTTCATTATTCTTTTTGAGAAGTGAAGAGGAACAGGATCAGGTTGTGGTGAACCTGTTTCTGTTTAAGCACACACAGTAAAGAGTGCAAGGTCCTAGCTTTAAGCCATTGTCCCCACCTGCAGGGGAAAAGCTTCAGGGGTGGTGAACCAGGCCTGGAGGTGTTTCTTTATTTCCCTCTCCCCTCTCAATTTCTCTGTCTCAGTCCAATATCTGAGAAGTGAAGAGGAGAGACACAGACAGAAAGAGAAGACAGAGAAAACAAAACTGCTCCATCAGACATGAAGTTCCCCTCTTGCCAGCCATGTTGCTCATATATGAGGCTAAGGATCTCTCTAACAAAAAGAGCAGTAAGGTGTGAAATCTCTACTGGTATCTGATTATTCTTATATGAAAAACATTACAAAGAATAGAGCTAAAGAGATGCATAGGAAGCCAGGCGGTGGCAAACCAGGTTAAGCATATATATCACTAAGTGCAAGGACTCAGGTTTGCGCCCCCAGCTCCCCACCTGCAGAGGGTATGCTTCACAAGTGGTGAAACAGGTCTACAGGTGTTTTTCTTTTTCTCTATCTCTCCATCCTCTCTCAATTTCTCTCTGTACATATTTAATGAAGTAAAGGGGGGGGGGCGAGGCAGTCGTGCACCGGGTTAAACACACATAGTGTGAAGTGCAAGGACTGGCTCAGGGATCCTGGTTCCAGCTCCCAGCTTCCCCACCTGCAGGGAGGGGGTTACTTCACCAAGTGGTAGAACAGGTCTACAGGTGTCTTTCTCTCGCCTTCTCAATTTCTCTCTGTCCTATCCAACAGTAACAACAACAACAACAAAATGGTAAAAATGGCTGCCTGGAGCAGTGGATTTGTAGTGTAGGCACCCAGCCCTAAAGATAACCCTGTAGGAAAAAAAAAAGATAGTATGATGGTTATGCATAAGACTCTCATGCCTGAGAATCCAAGTTCTCAGGCTCAATCCACCATAAACCAGAAATGAGATCTCTTCCGTATTCTCTATCTCCTTAAAATAAACAAACCAAAAAAAAATTTAAATAGTATAAAAAAAGAGAGAGAACTATGAATAAGCAAATACCCACAAAACTGCCATTTACCAATTACAGTTCTAACAATTAGTAAAATTACATCCCATTTTCATAGGAACTGAAGCCATAAAGCTATCTGAATCTTAGGGTAAAAGAAATGAAAAGTAGAATATATAAAAAGATTTCACACTGCACTAACATCATTAAAAAGAAACAAGAATCATTAGCTCTGGACATTTCATAAAGGAACGCACATGGAGATTAATACTCAAATAAAAGCTTTAGAGCAAAACTCAGAAAAATAAACTTCCTTAAGAAAGTACTCATAACTGCCAAGAAGGGTTTTTATGAAGTTCTTTCTTAAACATCTCATCTAAACAAATAATAAATGAGAAAACGCCAGTAATTCTAAACAGGTTATACTTATTAAGACCAAATGTTAATAGAATAACATGGGGGGGATCCACAGACAAATCATAAGTTACAAAGCTTTGAAATGTTTTACCACAAATGTTTCGTGGAGTTGAAAAAAAATCACTTAAATGTCAGTTTGATAAAAGCCAAAAGAACATTTCCCACATGTGTTTACATTTAAGCATAATTTTAAAAGATGGAAAAAGTAACAGTCATTCAAAACTAAAACTAAACTATTAGTTTATAAGGATTGTAATTTAAAGATATTTCTCCAACCCCTAATTGTATTTCCTTTGGTAAGAAGCAAGTTTAAGCATGTGTTGCTTAGATAGAATCAAATTCAATTTAAAAATGTTTAAAGGTTTAAATATTCTCATTTATAACTCTAAAGGTGTATCCAGGTTTTTACACAGGAGATAATCAAATACACAGTTGAAAAGCTCTTTGTATAAGTATAGGTGATTAAAATAAAAGGAATTCTTAAATTCAGGTGTATAATAGGTTTCTACTCATTTACATAAACACACACACACACACAAACCCCAAATTCACTAAAACCAGTTTGCAACTTTCATTAAGTACTTAATAAAGTTGTTTGACATTTAGTTGTAAACCAAATTAGAAAAAGCCACATGGGGGGCTGGGTGCTGGTGCACCTGCTTAAGTGCACATAGTACTAAGCACAAGGGTCAGTACAAGTGTCCAGGTGCAAGCAACTGCTCATCACTTGCAGCGAGGATGTTTCACAAGTGGTGAAACAGGTCTCCAGGTGTCTTTCTCCTCTTTTCGCCTCTCAATTTCTCTCTGTCCTATCGTTAAAATGGAAAATAAATAAATAAATGCTACCAGGAGCAGTGGATTTGTAGCGGCGGCAGTGAGCCAGTCTGATAATCCTGGAGGCAAATTAATTAATTAATTAATTAAAAGGAAAAACCACATGCAAGGAAAAGATAATTAGGTAACAGTTCTCTGTGTCTGGGGGAGCTAGCATAATGGTTATGAAAAACACTTACATGCCTGAGGCTCTGAAGTTTAGGTTTAATCCCCAGCATCACCATAACCCAGAGCTGAACAGTGCTCTGGCGTAGCTGGCTCTCTCTCCATCTTGCTCTCTCTCTCTCTCTCTCTCTCCCACCCCCCTCTCTCTGTCTCTCTATCTTTCTGTATCTCTCATCAAACTAAATAAAATCTTTAAAAAACAAAAAGATAGTGGTTCTCAAAATGAGATTTATAGTCTTCTAATAAACTTAGCATATCATTCATATGTCTACAGGAAGTTTCAAAAAACAAATTATAACTTCCATTCTTTTATTGGTTTAGATTTAGCTGTTACATCTACCACAGAAGTTGTAGTTCGAAATAGAGCTTTTATTTCCTCATTCACTAAAAATGCTAGAAATATGTTTAAAACAAATATGAAGGGCAGTCAGGCATCGGCACACCTAGCTAAACACACAGGTGATACACAAGGACCCAGGGTCCAGCCGCTGTTCTCGACTTGCAGGGGAATCACAAAGTACTGCAGGTACTGCAGGTCTCCCTGTTCTAACCTCCCCATACAATCTCTCTCCATCCAATCAAATAAATAAAAATATAACAGATATGATGAGGAAGCATGCAAGATCAACAATTTTTATCTCCTATTGGATGGTTTTACAAATATGTGGAATATACATAATTAAAGCAAAAGAAGGTACCAAAAACAACAACTAAACTCCCTCAGACTGAGAACTCTGATGGTGGTGTTGGGGTGGAGGGTGCGGGAGGGAGGACACAGAATTTGGCTGGTGGGTATAGTGTGAAATTATTCTCTTGTAATCCTATAATTTTGCAAGTAACTATTAAATCATGAATAGAGATAATATTTTAAAATATTAAGCTAAGATAACAAATGTAAAATTTAGTGAAGTTTCCAATTTTTTTTTTTTTTTGCCTCCAGGGTTATCTCTGGGACTCCGGTGCCTGCACTACGAATCCACTGCTCCTGGAGGCTATTTTTTCCCTTTTGTTGCCCTTGTTGTTTATCATTGTTGTTGTTGCTGTTGTTGTTGGATAGAACAGAAAGAAATCAAGAGAGGAGGGGAAGACAGAGAAGGGGAGAGAAAGATAGACACCTGCAGACCTGCTTCACTGTTTGTGAAGTGACACCTCCTTTAGGTGGGGAGCTGGAGGCTCAAACCCGGATCCTTACACCTGTCCTTATGCTTCATGCCATGTGCACTTAACTCGTTGCACCATTGCCCAACCACCAAGTTTTCAAAAATTTACTCACAGAAAACACACAAAAATCTCATCAAAATATAAAATACAGTGATCTGGGTGGGGGTACAGTGGATAAAGCTTTGTACTTTCAAGCATAAGGTCCTGAATTCAATCCCTGGCAGCACATGTAGAGTAATGGCTGGTGTTTTCTCTCTCTCTCTCCCATCTCCTTCATAAATAAATAAATAAAACTTCTGATTCTGTGTAACATACAGAAAGAAGAATGTCAGAAGATATCGCTCATAGTAACAAAAACTAGAAACATCATATACACATTATAAAGCATAATGATATCAAACAGCTAATGAATGTAATAAGGACCAAATGAATAAATTTCCACGGATGGAGCAGGGGAGATAGCATGCTTATGCAAAGAGAGTGTCATGTCTAAAGTTTTTTAAATATATATATTTTTAATATTTATTTATTCCCTTTTGTTGCCCTTGTTTTATTGTTGTAGTTATTATTGTTGTTGTTGATGATGTCATCATTGTTGGATAGTACAGAGAGAAATGGAGAGAGGAGGGGAAGACAGAGAAGGGGAGAGAAAGATAGACGCCTGCAGACCTGCTTCACTGCCTATGAAGCAACCTCCCTGCGTGGGGAGCCGGGAGCTTGAACCGGGATCCTTATGCCGGTGCTTGCACTTTGCGCCACATGCGCTTAACCCACTGCGCTACTCACCAACTCCTTGTCATGTCTAAAGTTTCAGAGACCCAGGTTCAATCCCCTGAACCTTAAGCGAGAGCTGAGGAGTGCTCTGGTCCTACATGCAAAAATGTCCAAGGATGCCAGAATTGTTCAGAGGGCAAGACTGAGCTGGCAGTTATTGGTCTGATAAGTACACATTTACAATACATAGCATGAGACTGAAGAGATGTGGTTTTTTTTGCCTTTTTAATTTTTTATTAGTGATTTAATATTGATTGACAAAACTAAGGTAACAGGAGTATAATGCCACACCTTTCCACCACCAGAGTTCTGTGCCCCCATTCTCTCCACTGGAAACTGCATTAGTTCTCCCAAGATCACAGATATAGATTTGATTATTATTTCTATAACTACCTATTTATATTTATATACATTTGCCCATTTTTCCTATGGTCCTGCCTTCTCTTCCTTTCTAAGTCATACCTACTATTTCTGAGTGTCCTTCCTTTTCTTTCTTTTTTCCCCCCTCTTCTCTCTGTATCTTGATGGAATTGAATTCAGAGCCCTCTAGTTATCTTTCTAAACATTTATCTCTCTGGGAGTATTAGAGAGACTTATTTTTTGTTTTGACATTAGGGGGCCTTCAAACACAAACCTGGCTTGTCCCATACAAAATTCGTGCAATCCTGAAAATGAATAGTAAGTTCAGACAAAAGTTATCGGAAAAGCAGAAAATTCTCCTACTCTGGTAGTTCTTACTCAGAACAGACAGGCTAGAATAAATGGAAATAAAAATAATAGTGAAAAAAAAAAAACACTAGAAGGAGTGGAGAATAAAATCTATACAGAGGAGGCAGGGAAGTGGCTCACTTGGTAAAGCACACTTGTTACCATGCTCAATGACCCAAGTTCAAGTCCCTAGCCACCATATGGGAATGCCTGCAGAGGAAAAGCTTCACAAAAGGTTAAGCAGTGCTGTGGTGTCTCTGCTTCTCCCACCCTATCTCTCTCATTTTACCTTAAAAATGAGAACAAAATATCTGCTGGGATTGTTGGAGTTCTGAAGGCACTAAGTCCCAACAATAACTGGCACGCGCACGCGCGCACATACACACACACACACACACACACACACACACACACCCATACTTTCCCTTAGGGACTAGGGAAGACCTATATCTATACCAACTTGATCTAGAAATGGAAAACTCAAACGTTGGGATTAGCAGAATACTAGAATGAAGGGGTATGGGTGTTAGGGGAGAAATGATTAAAAAGGAAAAAAAAAAAAGTGGATATTTCAGCTAACACATAGTACCAAAGTTCTCAAAATGAAAACTGAGGGTCTACAAGAGCTTCTCACTTGAAATATTTATCAAATGTTGAAGGTGAGGAAAAAAAAAAATCTCAAAATTCTTCTAGTGGCTGCTTCAGACCTGAGGAGTCAAAGAACTAATGGCCTCAAAATTCCTCGATGGTCATGTACTAATTAATATAGGCAAACAAGAAATACTGAATATATCAAATCTGAAAGTTAACTGTGACCTCAAATAATCTTTGATTTTATTAAGGTGGTCTACCTTCCTGTCAGTTCATATTAGCACCATAGGGAAAAGTGAATGCTCTGATATAAGATACAATGAGGAGGATAATATTATCTGGCAAAAAAAAAAAAAAAGATAACCAGCTAATACTAATGCAAAGAGGTAAAATATTTAGGACCAAAAAAAAAAGTTTAAGTAATGATAAAGACATCAAAATAAAAGGAGTTCAAAATCATTATGATTATTTTAAAATTTATTCCCTTTTGTTGCCCTTGTTGTTCTATTATTGTAGTTATTATTGTTGTTGATGATGTCATCGTTGTTGGATAGGACAGAGAGAAATGGAGACAGGAGGGGAAGACAGAGAGGGCAGAGAGAGAAAGACACCTGCAGACCTGCTTCACTGCTTGTGAAGTGACCCCCTCCTGCAGGTAGGGAGCCGGGGTCTTGAACCGGGATCCTTAGGCCGGTCCTTGTGCTTTGCTTAACCTGCAGCGCTACCACCCAACTCCCAATGATTAATATTTTTAACAAACTGAGGCATTAAAAACCAAGAAAGAAGAAAAAAAAAAGAAAGAAAGAGGGGCCCCTGCAGTGGCACACTGGTTGAGTGCACACTTACCGTGTGTGATGACATGAATTCAAGCCCTGCTCCCTACTTGCAGGGGGACTCTTCACAAGCGGTGACTCTTGTCTGTAGGTATCTATCTTTCTCCCTCTCCCCTCAATTTCTCTCAGTCCTATCAATAAACAAAGAAAAAGAAGAAAAATAAAGAGGAAGGAAGGGAGGGAGGGAGGGAGGAAGGAAAGAAGGAAGGAAGAATGAGAGGCAGGGAGGAAGGAAAGAAGGGAGGAAGAAACACAGAAGGAAGGGAGGGAGGGAGGGAGGAAGGAGAAAAAAATGAGCTGTGGGGCACTGGATTCAGTACTGCCAGCAGAGCCCCAACAATAACTCTGATGGCAATTTAAAAAAATAACTAATAAATACCAAAGACAAGAAAGAAAAATTTCAACAGATAATTAAAATTATTTTTAAAGAATGAAAGAAAGGGGTTGGGTGCACACGTTACACTGTGCAAGGACCCAGGTTTGAGCCCCTGGTCCTCACCTGCAGAGGGAAAGCTTTGCAAGTGGTGAAGCAGTGCTGCGGGTATCTTTTCCCCTCTCTATCACCCCTACCCTCTCAATTTTTGACTGTCTTTATCCAATAAATATGTACAGATAATTTAAAAAATTGTTTTTTTACAAAAAGAGTAAAATAAACGCCCAGCTCTCAACTAGGAAACAACTCAAAAGTCCTTCAAGCGGTCAATGATTACAATACACTAGGTACTACTAGCAACCAAAGTAACAAGTAAACATTCTTACACTCAGTAACTTGGATGAACCTCAAGGGTATTATGTTTAGTGGAAAGAGTAAAAAATAATAAAAAAAAAAAAATTAAGTAGTTGCCAAAGGGTTGAAGGAAGAATGTGACTATTCAAAGGGCTAATGGGACAGAATTTCTAGATATAGAATTACAGTGCACTGTGATCATGGTGAAGTTTACTTAAATCTATACATGTGAGGGCTGGGGAGCAGCGTCATGGTTATGCAAAAGAACTCTAATGCTGGAGGCATCAAAGGTCCCAGATTCACAATCCCCAAAACACACACACCTACACAAAAATAAAATAAGCATCCAGGAAGGAATAATTTGATATGTTCACTGCTTAGATCTACACTATTCTTTCTTACCTACTCCTAACTAGTCGAAGACATGTAAATGTGTGACAGAACTGGGAAGTAGTCTCATTTTTTTCTGGCCAGAGAAAGACAAAAGGGGGGGGGGTGCTGGGGAAACTACAAAGTACAAGTGCACTGAAAAGATCTGGACCAAAAAAAATCCCTAATAATTCACACAAAAACAAGAAATAACTGAAATTTTAAAATTCATTAGATGGGCTTGTAAAGGCAAAGACAGAAATAAGACTCATATACATGGCTGCAATATTCACAATAATGAAGGGTATAAGTAATCTAAATGTCCATGGAAAGATGACTGGATAAGGAAGTTATAGGATATGAATGTCCCCCATCCCAGATCAGAGAGTACACTACTCTAACAAAATTAAGCTTCTATTTCAATATTTTAATTATTAACTTGTTATGAGAAACAGAAAGAAATAGAGACCAGAGCATCACTCTGTCATTTGTGGTGCCTGGGACAGACCCTATAGTGTCTCATGCATGCAAGTCATTGATTTTCCCACTGAATCACTTCCTTCCCTTGCCCTCTCCAGTATTTTTAATGATGTGATGTGGACTTGTGTTTTGCCTGTTTCCCATAAACCTACCAGACACTGCTTAGAGAATACCAAAGAACTCAAAAACAGTAAGAGCCACAGAACAATTCTATTAGAAATTCAACTGTAACACTATTGTATTTACTGTCGAATGTAAAACATTAATTCCCCAATAAAGAAAAAGAAAGAAAGAAAGAAAGAAAGAAAGAAAGAAATTCAACTGTAACATAAAATTTTAAGTTAACGTTTAGACGTGAAATAACCTAGCAAGAAGAAACCAAAAATCAAAGTATTTCCAAACAAGTGATATCACATACTTCCTATTTGCTAACTGGCTCAAGGTTAGAAAAAAGTATGAGTGAATGTGTGAATTCCTTGTCATTCTTTCAATCATGAGTGATATACCTATTGATATCTTTAAGTTTTTAATTCAAACTCCCCAGATTTTAGAAGATACTTGATACAAAACATTATAGTCCCTATTTTACTGAGTAATGAAGAGTAAAGTTTAGTCATAACCCATTAGACAATTAACCAAATGTCATAGCTATACAAAACTAATAAAAGGCACATAACAGTGTTAATTCAAAAGCAAATACAATATAATTTCTTGTATTACTGTTAATGCAATTTTCATGTTACTTTTTTAAAAGTCTTTGAAATTTTATCAACACAGACATTTTATCATATGCATGTCTTTACAACAAAAGACATTAAATCAATATGAAAAGTGTTTAGAAATTAAGGAGACATTTTCTTTCATCTTCAAAATACTGCAAAAAGAGATTCCAATAAAGAAAACCACAAGTTTGCTGAAGTTTAAAACATCTGGGGAATATCTTAAGATATTCATTCTTAAGAGCACCATGTTAAAGAACAGCCTGAAGGGTAGATGATAAATCTGTTCTAGAAGTGGAAGTGTGTTTTTAATCCATTGAATATAAACAGACTTAAAAAAGAAAAAAGGACCTGCATAGGAAGCAAAATGCCAAGAGACTAAAATATGCAATAAAAGGAAACTCTAAACACCAAGACTCGCTTACAAGATATAGAATTATAAAATTATTATGAGATTTTACTGAGATATTAGCACCCAGAAATAATCATCAATAACCTTTGTAATGGCTAAATGAAGAATATAGACTAATGAGATCAGGTTGTAAGTATTCTCTTGGGAAAGATGTTTTCCCAGCTGTGATCCTCATGGGAAAAACTCCTAAGAAGCTATTGTAAATAAGTGAGTTGATTTTTATTTAAAAGTTCAAAGATGCACCCTTCTTCTGCCTCATTAATATCAATTTGAAAGTTTGTTTCATGAAAAGATTTGCCAAGACATGCAAAAAGAATGTCAAAGAGATCCTAAAACTCCTATTTCTCATAGCATTTAAAATAAATTAGCTTATTAAAACTATTACTTTAAAAAAGGTATCAGTAGTGTTTTTAAATACAACCATTAACAATGAACTCACTACCAAGGGGGAATACAAACTCTTTTCAGTATATACTAGATTGTAAAAGTAAAAACTGAGCAACCATAACCAGGCAATAAGCAACAAATGATTAAAAGGCAAAGTCCTGAGTTCCAACTGACATAATTTACAAATGAATCTCTTTCCCAAAACTTCAAAAAATTAACTTTACTAGGTAAACAGACAATATGCTTATCCAAACTTGAAAATATGCAATGTTTTCTAAATGTTCCTAGATGCAAGAATCCGACAATGAACAAAAGGCAATCAATTTACTGCTTTCTAATTAGATGTAGAACTATTCTTTCAGGAAGGATAAGGGATCAGAAATAATTCTCTGTAAAAGAGTAGGTGGTAAATATTTCAGGCATTGGGTATTAAAAAAAAAAGACACTCAAGGATATAATTTAAGAAACTGTAAATAAAGAAGAGAATTTTCTGGGGAGGAGACAACATAATTGTTATACAAAAAGAATTCTATTCCTGAGGCTCCAGGGTCTCCGATTCAATTCCTATACATCACCATAAGCTAGAGCTGTGCAGTGCACTAGTAAGAGAGAAAGAGAAAAGAAAAGAAAAAGAAGAATGAAAGAAAGAAGGAAAGGGAGGAAAGGAGAAGTGTAAAGAAAATTTTCTATAATTTGCTGATGAAATTAACAATAGTAATTTTTTTTTTGTAATTCAATTCTATTAGTAAGAAGAATGTAATTCATTGGGGAGAGGGATAATATTTCAATTTATCAGTGTTCAAAGTTCCATTTGAACAATGGTTCCAAGTTGAAACCATTCTCAGTCATCAAAATTATTGCAGGGGCTGGCAGATAGCAAGCTCACCAAGTGAAAAATTACCATGCACGAGAACTCAGCTTTGAGCCCAAGGTCTCCCACACTGGGAACACCTAGATAGGAAGTTTCACAAGTAATGGAGCAATGCTGTGGTTTCTGTCCCCTCTGGGTGTGAGGGAAGGAAAAGAAAGGGGAGGAAAGGGGAAAGGAAAGGAAAAGAAAGATTTGCCAGAGTGGTTGAAGCCCCAAGATAAACCTGGCAGATAACAAACCAACAACAAAAACAAATAAACAAACAACAACAAAAAACCCTCCACACAAAATTTTAACCTGTTAATACTGATCTGTAATGAAATTTCACATTTTTCAGCTGTATACCTGTTGTTGTTTTTTCACAAAAAAATATTAAAGAATATCTACATGGCATTGGTTTTTTTTTTTTTTTTTTTTGCCTCCAGAGTTATCGCTGGGGGTTGGTGTCTGCAATGCTCCTGGAGGCTATTTTTTCCCTTTTGTTGCCCTTGTTTATCATTGTTGTTGTTATTATTGTTGTTTTCATTGCTGTCATTGTTGGATAGGACAGAGAGAAATCGAGAGGAGGGGAAGATAGAGAGGGAGAAATAAAGATGGACACTTGAGGACCCGCTTCACCCTCAAACCAGGATCTTTATCTGGTCTTTGGACTTCGCGCCATGTGCGCTTAACCCGCTATGCTACCAGCTGGAACTCCAAGGCGTTGATTTTAATTAAGCATATTCAGCATGTAGAAGGAACTCATAGAATTGTATCAGCAGAGTCTCAATAATTGTTTTGTAGCATGCCATTATACCATACACTAATTACTTCCCATTCAAGATTAAGTAGAGGTTCTTCAGTAGCATTGAGAATTTGAACTAAATTTTCTATGCACTTCCATCAAGGTCTGAAAATTACTGCAGAACTATAGTCTCAACCTGGGAAATACATCTGCTATAGATATAAGCTGGAATAGTGAAATCACTTCTTGTTTTAAATTCTCACAAAAGGAAATATATGTAACTAGCTTTACATTTCTTGCGATTGAAACTACATTAGTCACTGTCAAATGGCTATCATAAGTTTTACATGTAAGTGCTGCTTAGCCTTGCAATTAAAAAACAGTATCAATACTATCTAGAAATAATATAAAGACAAAAGCAAAATATAATTCTCAGTCACTCAGTGTTACATACAAGTAGCTAAAGGATTTCTTGTCTAAAAACAGAAAGGGGAAAGATTTTAACAAACTGATAATCGAATAGTTCAAATTTATGACAACTAATGAAACTATATCTTCATGAGGTCTATTCAATGTTTATATGCTTGTCCAATTATACATAGCAGATTCAAAATACTTTCCACAAACTTGTAATTCTTTAATATAGAAATAAATAACCCCAAGCTTTTATGAGGTTTACATTTTTACAAACCATGTAAATGTAGCAAATTAACTCTGTACTGGACCAGCATAATTCTCTCTCTCTCTCTCTCTCTCTCTCCCCCTCTCCCACTCTCCATCATAGTGATCACTGTGGCTCTGTGCCAGCACCATAAACCTACCACACCTGGCCACCAATTTCTTCTTTTCTTTTATATTTTATTGGATAGGACAGGAATAAATTGAGAAAAGGAGATAGAAGGAGAATCTCCCTGCAAGGGGAGCAGTGGCTTGAACTCGGGTCCTTGTGTATGGTAATACATACACTTAACTAGGTGTACCACCACACTGTTGCCTCAGTACATATATTTAGCACCACCATGGTAACACACCATAGCACTTCAGATTTTACAACAAATTTAAAATATTCTTTCCCTGCATTGTTCTACATGATTTATAATTATTTTAATGTAACACTACTCAGCTCTAACTTATGGTGGTGCTATAGACAGAACCTGGTAAATTTGGTACCACAGACATGCAAGTCTTTTTTACTTTATTTATTGATTCATGAGAAATGATAGGAGAGAGAGAAAGGACCAGACATCACTCTGGTACATGTGCTGCCAGGGACTGAACCCAGGACCTCATGCTTGAGAGTCCAGTGCCTTATCCATTGCGCCACCTCCCGGACCACAGTCTTTTTATTTTATTTTTTTAAAAATGTTTCCTGCTTTATTCTTTTCTTTAATTATTATATGTTATTAATAGTATGTTACAAGATTGTAAGATTACAATGTATAGTTCCACACAATACCCACCATCAAAGTTCCATATTCCAACCCTCCCAAAGATAACCACCATAGTTCTCAAGTCTTAACAGTTTGCTTGCTTCTGTTATGTTTAGATTTTTTAAAGCAAATTCATGTAAATCAGATATCCAGATTCCACATCTGAGTGAAACCATCTGGTAAGTGTTCTTTATATCTACTTATTCAGCTAAGCATAATCACTTCCAGTTCCATCCAGTTTGTCCCAAAGAACACAATATCATCTTTTTTGATTGCAGAGTAGTATTTTGTTTTCTCTTAAAAGACTGAATACAAAATGCTAATGTCTTAAACAAATGTATTTTTTTCTGAACACATTTGTTGGCTGCTACAATTAAACATAGAATAGTTAACTAACCTTTGATAAATGGCTCTTTTTACTTTATTAACAAACAAATCATTCAAAATCTTACTTAAGTGTAGCCTTCATCTCTGTTTGTGTATACATAAGTTCTACCATAATGAGATATTTTAATCTTATGAGAATTGATTTTCTATGACTTGTAATACTGTACAAACAGCCCGAAAATGGCAATGTACATTGTACTCCTTTAGTGGAGTACAATAACCCAAAGTTTCACCATCCAATTTAACAAAAATAACACATGGTCAGAAAATGTCCCATTTCTTCCTTTCTTCTTATTCTTCTTCAACGTTTTTTGACATGGCAGAAAGGTTTTAAAGTACTATGAGACAGCAATACATGTGGTACTTGAAACACTATTGAATTATAATTACATCAGTGATGTGTACAGTGTGCCAGGCAGCAGTGTGAAACAATAAGAATGCCATGGCAAATCTTAGTTGCAACTACTCAGCTACACAATAGTGCCAGAAAGGCAGCCATGGACAATACATAAACAAAGAAACATGACTGTTTTCTAATAAATTTTAATCATGGTCTCTAAAAGTTAAATATGCATAACTTTCATACCAAAAATATTATTTTCCCGTAATCATTAAACACATAAATAGAAAAAAAAAAAAAAAAAAAAAACCTTAGCTTATCAACCATATAAAAACAGGTGGTGGAACAGATTTAGCCCACAGGCTATAGTTTGCCAACCCCCAATTTTAGAGAAGTCACTTATTCCCTTAGAATCAGTTACTTTTTTTTTGTCGCATGCACATTAAAAGATTATTTTACCTATATATCAGAGGCCTATGAAAGAGATCATTGAAAAAAAGCTTTTGAAACTACAAGACGAAGGAGTGCTAACTAAACCTGCATTACAAAATACTGACTGTCCAACATACAGTGTATTATGCAATGTATTACGCCAGCAATGCAGAACACTTAGGGAGCATACAGAATGGTTCATATCTCCTATTTTCCATGTTTACAACTTAAGTGAGAAAAAATAACTATCAAAAGAATACCAGCTAGTCTACACTAATAAAAATCAAGATGTTCATATTAAAATTCCATAAACATAGGGCTGAGGAAAGCATAATGGTTATGCAAAAATACCTTCATGCCCGAGGCAGCAAAGGTCCTCGGTTCAATCCCCAGCACACCATAAGCCAGAGCTGAGTAGAGCTCTGGTAAGAGAGCAAGCGAGCAAAAGAGGGGAGAGGCAGAGGGGGAAGAAAGAAAGGAAGAGGGAGAGAGAGAGAAAGAAGAAAAAATCCATAAGCATAAATAAATAAAAATTAGGGGCCGGGGGATGGCACACCTGGTTAAGCGCACACATTACAGAAGGACCCAGACTTGAAGCCCATGGTCCTCACCTGCGGGGAGGGTTGGGGGGGGTGGGGGGTGGCTTCACCAGTGGTGAAGCAGTGCTATAGGTATCTCTCTCCCTCCTTACCTCCCTAGTCCCACTCAATTTCTTTCTGTCTCTATTCAATAATAAATAAATATATTAAAAAGAAATAAACATTAATAAACATAACTACTTTATACAATATACACAAGCATGTCAGAAATCCAGAGTATACACTCAAAACATATGTACTTCCCCCATAAACTTATTTAATTCTTTTCTGTCAACATCAGGACTTCACTGCTCCAGGCTAATGGGGGTGGAGGGGGAATGACACAACAGCACATTAACTAAGTGGGAGGCCAGAGTTAAACCTGAATCACATGCATAGCAAAGAAAACATATCATTCAGGTAGGTTATTTTGCTGGCCCCTGCAAGCTATTTTAAAAAAAAATTAAGCAAATATTTCCTACAGTTTATTTAAGAATAATCAGCACTTTTTAGTGAGTCCATAATTTTATCCTCTGTAGCTACAATCTCTAGAATAAATATTTAGATTTTAATTATTATTTTTATTTATTTATTGAATAGAGATAGCCAGAAATTGAGCGGGGGAGATAGAGAGGGAGAGAGACAGAGACACACCTGCAGCCCTGCTTCACCACTCGCAAAGCTTTCCTCCTGCAGGTAGGGACTGGGGACTCAAATCCAGGTCCTTGTGCACTCAGTCAGGTGTGCCACCACCACCCCCTGAATATTTAGATTTTGTCAAAATTTTTTTTGCTTTTATAGGCTGATACAATAACATCCTTATACAAACAAATGTTCATAGATTAAAAGACATTTAAATTTCAGTAAGTATAAACTGTTTTTTCAAAGAGATTGTAGCAGGGCCAGGTTAATGGCTCATGTGGTTGAGTGCACAAGTTACCATGCACAAGGACCCAGGTTTATGCCTCTGATCCCCACCTTTGGTGGTGGGGGAGGTGAAGCAACTCTGTCCCCACTCCCCACCTGCAGGAGAGTTGCTTCACAAGCAGAGAAGAAGGTCTGCAGGTGTCTATCTTTCTCTCCCACTCTCTGTCTTCACCTCCTCTCTCCATTTCTCTCTGTCCTATCTAACAATGGCATCAATAACAACAACAATAATAAAGGGCAACAAAAGGGAATAAGTAAATAAATAAATAAAACAAGGAGAGGAGAGAAAAAAGGGGAAAAAAATAGCTGCCTGGAGTGGTGAATTTGTATTGTTGACACCGAGCCCCAGTGTAATAACCCTGGTGGCAATAAAATAAATGAATAACGAAATAAAATAAAGAACATTCAAAAACAGCAAAGCTACTCTCATTTTGTATCTCAAGGTAATGGATACCTTGGGAAGATAAAGATGGGGCCAAGGGTGTTTCTGGGCTGCTGGCCAAATTCTATTATTTCTAGAACTGACTGGTGGTTAAACAAGTACAGTCAGTTGTCCCTTGCCACTTCACGCTTCAACTCTCTAGGCTTCACTCTATCATAGTTTTTTCAAATATATTCATTAAAAAGTTGATTGAGACAGTGAAAAATGATACAACATGCAATTGGCTGCCTGAGTCTATTATACACCCCTGCATTACAATTAAAGTTACTGTATTTTTGGACTGTTGGTCTATCCGAGCATCCGCACAAATCCTAAACACCAGGTGCAGCTATCAACCACTCCTTGTGGGTGTTTGAAATAGGGTGGTGGGGAAACCAAGCCAGTCAGAGCAGGTTTCTCTCACATGCATTTCTACATTGCCACAGATTGGAAGCATCTTTGCACTTGGAAGTGTTTGCGATTTCTGAGAACCCTTATCTAAGCCCCACAACGGCTCCTAAATGTCTGCATCTTCTAAACCTTCTGAAGATGACACTAAATGCCATAGCAAGATGCTTACCGTTCAGGAGAAGGCGAAACTCTTGGGTATGATCAAAGATGGCAAGAAAATTGTGTAAGTTGCTCGCCATTAAGATTTGAATGAATCTACCGTTCCCTTCATCCACAAAGATGAAAAAAAAACATCCGTGCAAATGGCTACCGTCTTTTTCAATAAGGAAGCAAAGCTAACAGGGTGTTATTTCATGTCTAGAGGGTTCTAATAATCTTAAAAATCATATTTAGAAGATCATAAACAGGTTTTCTATACGGTAAGAAATCTGAAATTCACTTATCGCCATAGAGTCTGGAACTGATTAACCTCAATAAATGAGGGACAACTGTGTGTTTACTTTGGTGTAGTTATCTTTTAGCTATATGCTTACAGTTTGTATGCTTTTCTGTGTTGTCGTCAATTAATAACAACTTAACAAGACTGGGTACTGAGTTATATTAACCCGTTTTTAGGATCTATGATTTTAATCAAATTTCTCTAAAAGATATTAATGCAGTGCATTGGTCTAGATCCAAAAGATGAAAACTAAACTACAAATTAAGTTGCATAGGGTAATTTTAATATAAAGGATTATTAACTGTGACGAAAGAGAAAAGGAAAGATACAAGAAAGTTCCATATATGGTCCTAAGGGGTGACTGAGAGTAGCCAAAAAGGAAAAACTTAAAAGGCAGGAAACATCATTTGAGAAGGTGTAGTTCAGTCACCAGGAACTAGAGTTCATGTCTAGCTTGTTTAGAGTTGCTGAACAAACAACAGAAACCAATGGATAGCTTATTAATAAATTTATAATTCTTTTTTTTTTTTAAGCACTGCTCTGCTCTGGTTCAAGGTGGTGCGGGATATTGAATCTGGGACTTTGGAGCCTCAGGTATAAGAGTTTCTTTGCATAACCATTATGCTATCTACCCTCTGCCCAAATTTATAATTCTTACCTATACTTTCATTTTGGAATATATCCCACTTATACTAGTCTCTTGATATGTCTGTTTTCTATTTCTATTGCTGTTAGTTATCATTTGTGGCTTTTTGTATACAGAAAAGTATACAAATCTGTTACAAATATATACAAAATATATCTGTTACAAAAAGTATACAAATATCTGTTTTTGTGGGATTGGGTGGTGGCACACCTGGTTGAGACTGCACATGTTGCAGTGCGCAATGACCCAGGTTCAAGCAAGTCCCTGGTCCCCACCTACAGAGGGAAAGCATCACAAGTGGTGAAGCAGGGCTGCAGGTGTCTCTCTGTCCCTCTCCCTCTCTATCTCCCACTTCCTCTCAATTTCTGGCTGTCTCTACTGAATAAATAAAAAAAAAAATAAAAAAGAATCTGAGGGGGCCGGGTGGTGGCATACCTGGTTGAACGCACATGTTACAATGTGCAAGGACCCAAGTTCAAACCCCCAGTCTCTACCTGCAGGGGGAAAGCTTCATGAGTAGTGAGGCAGGGCTATGGGTGTCTTTATGTCTCTCACCTTCTCTATCTCCCTTTTCCCTCTCAATTTCTGGCTGTCTCTATCCAATAAAGATAGTAACAAAAAATTTTTTTTTAAATTTTTGTTGATTTTTGTAATCACCGACCATGTAAACATTTTTGTTTCTAGTAATCTAGTTTCACAAAAATACAACCATTTAACCTGCAAATATTTGTTCTATTTATATATTTTTTAGTATTTTATTGGGAGTCGGGCAGTAATGCAGCAGGTTAAGTGCAGGTGGCGCAAAGCGCAAGGACCAGCATAAGGATCCCGGTTCGAGCCCTCAGCTCCCCACCTGCAGGAGAGTCACTTCACAGGCGGTGAAGCAGGTCTGCAGGTGTCTATCTTTCTCCCTCTGTCTTCTCCTCCTCTCTCCATTTCTCTCTGTCCTATCTAACAACAACATCAATAACCATCAACAATAATAACTACAACAATAAAAAAACAAGGGCAACAAAATAAAAAAGTTTAAAAAAAAGAACAAAAAATATTCATTTATTTATTTTGAATAGAGACAGAGAGAAGTTGAGAGGGAAGGAGGAGATAGAGATACCTACAATACTATTCCACAGTATATGAAGCTTCTCCACTGCAGATGGTAACTGAGGAGTTTAAACCCAGGTACTTTCACACTGTGTGTGCACAACTAGATGTACAACCATTGGACCCTCCCTTTACATTTCTGTGTCTTATTGACTTTTTATTAGTGTCTCACAACCTCCGTTATAGTTGTGAAAATTCAACCAGTTTTTCATGGGCCAGGAGGTGCTTCAGCTGTTAAGACTAGTACCTTGCATATACACAGCACTGGATTCTATCCCTGACACAGCATTTAAAAAAACAAACAAAAATAGTGTCTGGAATATAACTCAGTACATGAAGCCCTGGAGTGAATAGCAGAACCAGGGTAGAGCACTATGGAAACCCCAGAAATTAGGCAATGCTGCTGTAGTGGTACATAGGTGACTCTCCTTCCCACCTGTCTACCTAATCTCTCTCTGTCTCTGTCTTACCCCCACCCCCGGGTGTGTGTTTCCCTAGAATAAAACAAGGCAAGAGATACTTCTCATCATTACTGTGCACCCGTAAAGTCCTTAGTTCACTCACTGTGATACATTACACCAAAAAGTTTGGCAGAGGGGCTGAGCAGTGGTGTACCTGGTTAAACACAAGGACCTGGATTCAAGCCCCCGCTCCCCACCTGCAGAGGGGAAGCTTTACAAGAGGTGAAGCAACTACTGCAGGTGTCTCTCTGTGTCTCCCTCTCTACCTTTCCCCACCTCTCAACTTCTCTCTTAGTAAATAAAAAGAGAGGGAAAAAAAAAAAAAAAAAACTTGGCAGCGGTGGATTTGTCGTGCAGGCACAGAGCTCCAGTTATATCCCTGGTGGCAATAAAAAAACAAGTTTGGCAGAGAACTGGAGCCAAAATGGCAGAACAGAAAGGACGTATTTTCCTCCTCCAACAAGAACAACAAAAAAAGGCCATTTCAAATCATGAGAAAACTCACGGAAACACACCTGAACCTCAAAGAAACTTCCATAAGAAGAGATAAAGAGAACATCTAAGCCGCTGGGACAAAGTCACTCCCAAGATGTCAAACCTCAAATGAGAAGATGTCTATAAGAATTAGGCATGGAATGCTGGGCTACAGAGCTAGACACCACACAGTACTGCCCAAAGTCACGTCCTGGCTGCATATGGGAGTTTCTACAGAAATGGAGCTGCCTCCAGTGCTGTGGTATTTATCCTTCTGTTGCTCTCTTACTATATATCTGAGTGAAGCTGTAGCCTGAAGCAGAAAACCATGTTTGTTCAAGGCACTGTCTCCAAAAACTCACAAACACGCACACACACACATGCACACCGACTCCTACTCCAGATCCTCAAAGAAAATCAAACAATATGAGAAAACATCAGAAATCGCCTGCATGATTGGACCAAGACAGAAAGTTGAAGAAGAAGAAAAAAAAAAACTTGAAGGGGGATCAGGCAGTAGCACATCGGGTTAAGCGCCCATGGAGCTAAGCACAAGGACTGGGGTAAGGATCCAGGTTCGATCCCCCAGCTCCCCACCAGCAGGGGGTTCGCTTTACAGGCAGTGAAGCAGGTCTGCAGGTGTCTATCTCTCCCTCACTCTCTCTGTCTTCCCTTCCTCTCTCCATTTGTCTCTGTCCTATCCAACAACAACATCAAGGGCAACAAAATGGGGGGTAAAAAAACTTAAATGACTATGTAAACTTCCTATAGGGAACTTTAAAAAGCTATGTTCTAAGAATGCTCATTGAAACTGGCAAGTGCAGCCGAAGAAAACCTGGGGACACGCAGTGGTGCACTGGTTAAGCAGACTCATCACCAAGTGCAATTTCCAGGGTTCAAGTCCTTGCTTTCCACCTGCAGGCAGAAAACTTCACAAGAGGTGAAGCAGGTCTGCAGTGTGTATCTCCCTTTCCCCTCTCAATTTCTCTCTGTCCTATCATACAAAATAGTGGGAGAGGGTGGGGGGAGGAGCACCAGTGATAATGGGGGGGAGGTAGGCAGAATTGAAGTCAGTGGTCTTTCTGCTGAGAAAACAATGAAAGTGGCAAACATGAAAGGAGAGAAAACAGTCATGAGGCCAGTAAGAAGAGGCTATGTGTTAATTCAGGTAAAGAGTGACAGTGCTACCAAGTAAAGTGACCTGTACAGGGAAAGAAGTAACCAGATCCAGGATATATTTTAAGGTGATCCAGTAGAATCTGTGAGTATTGGAAGGGAGAGAGAGAGAGAGAGAGAGAGAGCCATAGTGTTCAGGAATAACTCTGAGGCTTTTAGTTAGAATAGCCAACCAAAAGGATTAAGTTGTCATTACGTAAAAAGAAGACTGGACTTCTGAGAACCTAGTAAATCATAAAACTGTCACTAAGACTGGATGGACTTCTATGGCGACATGGTTCTCCCCAGGAAAGAAAATATTACAACAAAATAACTCCAGATTTCATTTGGGATGTATAGTAAAGAAAGAAACTTCACCCTCTGAAGCTGGTGATTGCACTTGAACAGCGGGAACAGGAGGAGAGGAAGAGAAAGCCTCAAGCAGAAATGGAGTGCTGCATTGCTGGCAGGCGTCACATTTGCAACTGCTTCAAACATGTGGATTTAAAGAGCAGGCAGAACACAGCAGCTTAAAAAGAGCTCTGGAATGCTGTTTAGAGGTGTAGATGTTGTAACTGGCTCTTGAGTGGACCACATGTATCTATCCAGGGAGACTAGGATACTTTAGTGGCAGCAGGAAAGCCAACCAAACCCTAAGGTGTCTCAGCTACCAGAGAAACCCTGGTGAACTAGATCAGATTGCTCTCACTCTCAAGAAGAGGACACACACACACACACACACACCTGCTGGTATGCTTCTAAGTTCTGCTTCTAAGACCCCTTCTGTTTCATTGGTTTAATCCCCCCCTGCTTAACACTGTATTCTATTTACATAACCACTGTTATTAAGCAAGGCCCTGCCTCCAGGGGATTGGTTTAATCCTCACTGTTTTGCACACTTTTTCCTTCTCCCCACCCCCTATGCTACGTACATCCTCTTCGGACCTGACTCTTCCGCCTCAGGAGATATAAGGACAAGATTATGATTAGTGATAGCTTAGATTGCGCTGTGTTCCACATGAATAAAGACTGAACTGCGTACCACTCAGCCATGAGTCCCTGGTCGTTTCTCCTGCCCGCAAAGCTAGCCCAACACACACCAAGAAACACAAACCACAGAAATATGAGACATGGGGCTGGGTGGTGGCACACCTGGTTGAGCACACGTATTCCAAGGCTTAAGGATCCAGGTTCAAGCCCCCGGTCCCCATCTGTAGGGGGAAAGCTTCATAAGTGGTGAAGCAGTGCTGCAGGTGTCTGTCTCTCCTTCTCTCTAGCTCCTCTTTCCTCTTGATTTCTGGCTGTCACTATCAAATAAATTTAATAAAAAATATTTTTTAAAAAGCAATGTGAGACATGTATGAAAGGGGAGGAAAAAATGGAGAGGATATACATGTAAAGAACAGTGAGACAAGAATAGGCTCAAAAAGACTGTATTTATATATTTACATGCATACAGTCCTCTGTGTGTTTCTTTTTGCCTCCAGGGTTATCTCTGGGTCTAGTGTCTGCACTCGAATCCACTGCTCCTGGAGGCTATTTTTTCCCTCTTGTGGCCCTTGGCCCTTGTTTTTTATCATTGTTGTTATTGCTGTTATTGTTGTTGGGTAGGACAGAGAGAAATGAAGAGAGATTGGGAAGAAGGGGTGGGGAGAGAAAGATAGATACCTGCAGACCTGCTTCACCAATTGTGAAGTGACTCCCCTGCAGGTGGGGAGCCAGGGGCTCGAACTGGGATCATTAAGCCAGTCCTTGCGCTTTGCGCCATGTTGCTTAACTCACTGTGCTACTGCCCAATCCCTCTCTATGTGTTTCTAAATGTCACTTTCAATCTAGTATGTTTTCGTCTTTTTGTTTTGTTTTGCTCAGCCTTATTATGTATAATTCCTTGAGGTTCTTTAATTTCGTATTTGTATTCAAGGACTTTTGTTGCAATAGTTTATGTCTGTTACCAAGTAACCTATATTTCTCTGAAAGACAACTGCCGGATGGTTTCTCTCATACATGAAATATAAAGAACTGAATGAGGGGTCAGGTGGTGGCACACCTGGTTTAGTGCACATGTTTATAGTGCACAACGACCCAGGTTCGAGCCCCCAGTCCCCACCTGCAGGGGGAATGCTTTGCAAGTGGTGAAGCAGTGTTGCAGGTGTCTGTCTCTCTGTCTTTCCCTCTCTATCACCCCTTTCTCTCTTGATTTATGGCTGTCTCTATCCAGTAAATAAAGATAATAAAAAAAAATTTTTAAAGAACGGAATGAAATACATGAACTTTTTTTAAGGTAGTGAAACTGTTAAGATTTTTTTTTTACTTTGCAATATTATGATCATCCTAGATTTTATTTATTTATTAAAAGGAAACACTGACAAAACCATAGGATAAGAGGGGTACAACTCCACACAATTCTCACCACCAGAACTTCGTATCCCATCCCATCCCTTGATAGCTTTCTCATTCTTTAACCCTCTGGGAGTATGGACCCAAGGTCCTTGTGGGATGAAGATGGAAGGTCTGGCTTCTGTAATTGCTTCCCCACTGAACATGGGTGTTGACAGATAGATCCATACTCCCAGCCTGTCTTTCTCTTTCCCTAGTGGGGCAGAGCTCTGGGGAATCGGAGCTCTAGGACACACTGGTGGGGTTGTCTGTACAGGGAAGTCTGATTGGCATCATGCTAGCACCTGGAACCTAGTGGCTGAAAAGAGAGTTAACATACAAAGCCAAACAAATTGTTGACTAATCATGAACCTAAAGGCTAGAATAGTACAGATGAAGAGTTGGGGAGGGGGTGTCTCTGTTTTGTAGATAGCTAGTAGGCATATTTTAGTTATATTCCAAAGGGCCTGTGGATATACTAGTGTTTTTGTTTTTTTCCTCTGAGCCTGAAATCTGATATGCAGGTGGATCCAAGTTATTTTCTGGGGAGACGATGTCATGGCTGGAAAAAGGACCAGAAAACTGGATCAGGGAAAAGAGTAGCTCCCAAATATGGGAAAGGGGTATAAATATTGTTGATTGTAAACCCCATCGATTTGATGTGATCTAGGTGTCATTAAGATTTTTAAGAAAACAGGGCCAGGTAGTGGCACACTGGGTTGAATGCACATGTTATAATATACAAGGACCAAGGTTCAAGCCCCCAGTCCCCAACTGCAGGAGGAAAGATTAGTGAGTGAAGTAGGGCTGCAGATGTCTTTCTTTTTTTTTTAATATTTTATTTATTTATTAATGAGAAACATAGGAGGAGAGAGAAAGAGCCAGACATCACTTCGTACATGTGCTGCCAGGGATTGAACTCAGGACCTCATGCTTGAGAGTCCGATGCTTTATCCACTGCACCACCTCCCGGACCACTGCAGATGTCTATCTTTCTCCCCTTTTTTTTTTTTTTTTTAACCAAAGCACTGCTCAGCCCTGGGATATGGCGGTGCAGGGGGCTGAACCTGGAACTTTGGAACCTTAGGCCATAGAGTCACTTTGTATAACCATTATCCTATCTACCCCGCCCTCTCTCTTCCTTTGAATCACCCCCTTCCCTCTTGATTCTGGTTATGTCTACTCAATAAATAAAGATAATTTTTAAATAATAGTAATAAATGTATATAAAAAAGATTTTATGAAAACTATGGTGATTATTCTTGGGATGAATGAGGGAGAGAGCCAGGTGAAGGAAGGAGGACACAGAATTGTGATGGTGGATGCAATGAAAAAATGCCAGTCCCTGTTCTGGGTGCCAGATGCTTGGCTAGCTTCAAGAGTGGGAGACAGAGGACTGGAAAGGAAAGGAGAGGAGAGGAGGGGAGGGGGAGGGGGAGGGGGAGGAGGAGGGGGGAAGAGAGGAGGGGAGGAAGGAGGGGAGAGGGGAGGAAGGAGGGGAGAGGGGAGATGCAATGCAATGCTGGCTTTATTCATCTGCATTTATACTCTCCAGGAAGGAAGTGGTAGGGTGTAAAAACAGGGTGTGACTAGGAGAGGGGGCAGAGCAAAAAGAGAGTGCAAACCAATGGGGATTAATGGTGGAAAACTGTGTGACTAGGAGAGGGGGCAGAGTGGAAAAAGAGCTGGAACCAGTGGGGATTAAAACAATTAAAACAATGATTATGTAAATAGACCACAGCCTTAAACATTACAAGCAAACCTAACGTGATGATCAAAACAGAAGGTCTTAGAAGCAGAATTAGAAGCATACCCACAAAGAACTATTCCCCTATAATCTTGTGATCTTCTAAGGCATTAATAAATCACTAATAAAAATGAAAGTTTAGAAAAGGGTAGGAAAGATTAGTACTTCAGTTCTGGGTGAGTTGAGTTTAGGATATCAAAAAGTACAAGGAAATTCAATTAATACAGAAAGAACTCATTAATAAAACTCTCAAAAATGACTGATTCACCAGGCCCAGGTGGTGCAGTTTAGCACATACATTATCACGAGCAAGGATCCAGGTTCAAGCCCCTACTCCCCACCTGCAGGGGGAAAGCTTCATGAGCTGTGAAACAAGTATACAGTTGCCTCTCTCTCTCTTATCTCTCTACCCTTCTCTAGCCTCCCCTCTTCTCTCAATTTCTCTCTGTCCTACCATCTAAAAATGGAAAGAAAAAAAGACTGATTCACCAATATCTCCATATTTCTATGACTAAAAACACTGAGAATTATGCCAAAGGCACAAATCAAATATTGTATAACTGCATTTCTATGAAGTATTTAAAGTAGTTGGGATAATGGCAACAATAAAGTAGAATGGTGGTTGCCAGAGGAATTATTGGTTAGTAGGTAAGAGATTGAATTATACAAGATGAAGAGAGTTAGGAGGTGAATATTGGTAAGGGTTTCATAATACTATGCATTTATTTAATATTATTGAATGATGCACTGAAAAAGTATTTAAGATGGCAAGATTTGCCTGATGTATATTCTATTACAATGACAATTTTAGAAAAATTAATAAAATGTAATACAAAATACTTTATAACAAATAATAATACCAATAATCATACTGCTTTCCCCAGCTACAGACAATTATCATTAAGACTGAACTAGTGCTGTATATGCAAGAACTTCATAAAGTTTATATTGGCTTCCATTCGTCTGAGACAACAAATCTATAAAGTTCTCAGGAGGAAAGGTCTTTCTTTTTGTTATATGTGACATTATTTTTGTTTTTATCAGCAAAGATAATGAGCAAAATGCTTCTATATCCTTTGGTATATATGGGCAATAAAGTGTATCACTAAGCATTTTCCATTTTAAGTTTGTTATTTAGCAGAATATCTCCCACAGAGTTTAAGTTATTATTTGCTACAGACTCTTCCTAAAAGCAAGAAGCAGCCCATTTTCTCCAGATGACTCATTAACTAAAGGCACAGTAGAATGAAGTGTTCCAACTTGAAATACCAACAGCTAAATATAACTTCTACAACATTAGAAAATTCAGTGCCTCTTTTCAGTTTGGAAGAGCAATCTTTAAGGGTCACTCTAGTAAAAAATAGCACACTAGGTGATTAGCACAAAGAAAGCCCTGGAACAATGTAAAAATTATTTTTACATGTATTCAGGGACCAGAGGGCCAAACTTTGCAAATCATGAAAAAAAAAATTTATTGTTATTGCTGTAAAACATACCACTCTTATTTTAAAAGCATCTAACAACCTTAGAATATGAATGCTGGTAGCAAATACTAAATTTTATTTATTCTTCCCTACTGTAAATGGAAAAGTGTTTTTCATCATTCAACAAACAAGAATAGTCACAGCTATTTCATTTTGAAAGAATAGTGAAATGCACTGTAAATCTCATTTAAAATTAGATAATGCAATTTCTCTGACTGTTTATCTTATGCAGAAAATAAAAATTTTTTAAAAGTCTCATTGTAAATCACTATAAAAATTTGTTAAAGAAAAAAAATAACTCTGAAGAAAAAAATAATCTGACACTTCTTAAATCCAGTTAGTCATCTCCAAGTTCCAACTGTACTCACACTTTTTGTGTGAGAGCACAGCTTAGTGAATTAAGTGGGATGCATTGGATCGACCTTCCTGTGGTGCATCCTGTGAGTACCCATTCATTGGGGAAACTGACGATCCTTCCTAGCCGACTGAATCCACATGGATCCCAGTCACTTTCAAAGCCATTAACTGGCTACGGAAGAAGGGGCAAACGCTAGAAGAAGAAGAAGAAGTGAATTAAGTTCCCTTTTTGGCCCCAAACTAGTGCCAGTTATATGTGACCAGGAATCCTAGTCATTATTTAAGCAAAAATAAACTACTGTCAGTTTATCTATAGAAGTGCATCCATTTTTCTACATACCATGATATACAAATAGAAGAATACAAAATAGCAATAGTTCTATTTGCTGAAGAATTTCATTTTATTTTTATACATTTTATAAGTTCTCAACAGAAGGAACCATGCCACAATTTATAAATAAAGGTTTGTTTTAAACAACTATAGTCTGCCTCCTGGTTCTAACGATGTTGTTTAAGCAACTTTAGAATGTTTTGAGAGAAATATAATAAATATTTTTAAATGTTTTATTTATCTAATGGACAAAGACAGAGAGTACTTGAAATGGAAGGGTAAGCTGGGGGGGTGCCTGTAGTGCTGCTTCACAGCTCAAGAAAATTTCCTCTTGCACGTGGAGACTGGGGGCTTGAATCCAGGTCTTGATGCACTATAATGTGCTCAGCTGGGTTTGCCTCATCCTGGTTCCTTCCACTCAACAAATATTTACTGGTCTAGGTAGATAGCATTGTAGGTATGCAAATAACTCTGTGCCTGAGGCTTACAGCTCCCAGCTTCAATCCTGGCACTACCATAAGCCAGCACTGAGCAGAGCATCCAGTAACTTGGCAAAACAAACAAATTGTCATATATTTATAAAGCGAATAATATCATTTTTCAAAATGGTAACTTCTCTCGTTATAGAAGATGGCATTAAGAAAATCCTGCAGGGGAGGAGATAACATACTGTTTATGCAAAAAGCTTTCTTATCTGTGGATTCGCTATACTACCACAAAGTAGAGCTGAGCTACTCTGGTTAAAATAAAATAAATCATCATCACCTTGCAACAGACCCTTGGAAAAGACAACTGTGCTGGTGGTATTTTCAGAACCAAATGTACACCACACAGAGACACAACATCTTGCACCACAACTGAAAATTACTATTCAAGCAAGTTTCTCTTATTTGAGGAAAGATATGTTGATCTAATTTATCGCTGAGTCCTTAACTATTTTTTGGAATTTTTTTCAATAGATACTTGATAGTTTGTCATAGCCAGACAAGTACAGTCTTTGATTTTCATATATTCTGAGATAAAAATTAACAGCAAAAAACCTGATTTTAAAGTAACAACATTTACTTAATGAGTTTATGCTAGAAGATATTAATAAAATTATTCATTCTACAGGCTCTAATAAGCCAGTTAAGCACAGCTCTAATAAAAAAATAATGATAATAAAATAAATAATATATACCTAAATAAAAAGAGGAAAAAAAATGCAGGTTTGGGCAGATGCACACCTGGTCAAGTACACAAATAACCATGCACAAAGACCTAGGTTCAAACCCCTGGTCCCCACTTGCAGGGGGAAAGCTTCATGAACAATGAAGCAGTGCTATAGGTATCTCTCTGTCTCTCTCTATCTCCCCATCCCCCTTCCCTCTCAATTTCTCTCCGTTCTATCAAGCAAAATTAATAAAGTTTTAAAAAAGAAAGAAAAATTGAACTTCTACATTCAATTACAACTATAAACACTTCTATAAAAATACATGTTTCCTGAAAAATCCCAGCGGTTTTCATCACTGCTGTGCATCAACAATTATTATTACTCAAAACAGTGTTAAAAGCAACGAAACAATTACTAAGTAGCTTATACTCAACAAAAGAATGAAACTAAATATTATTAACCTCAAAAATTTTAAGGGAACTAATATTATTCGTGGCTATTCATAATATCTTAGTATAATTTAAGTGATCAAACTACAGTGTCTTCACAAAGAAGTTGGTATCACCATGCAATTTTAATCCATATGCTTAAATCTCTTTTGCAGTTTATAGGAACAAAGCAGTTTTGATTCACAAACAATGCCCTGCAGTCAAATATACTCATGAGGTATTAATTTACAAGTTCATCTGTGATCAGTTAAGCTGCATGTGAAATCTTAAACATCCTTAAAAAGCTCACCACAAATAGTTCAATAGAGCTTTTTGGGTAACATTACTTTAACAAAAAACATGTAAGATTAAATTCAATTGTAAAATAAAACCAAATGCCACTTGCATTTAAGAACAAGCCACTAACAAAACAATCTTTTAAAATGTCACCTTTTGCATCTAAAATATTAATTAAAAAATGGAATGTCAATATAAAAAACATGTGCTTATTAGCAACAACAACAAAAAAACTTTTGAAAAGACAAGTGACAAAAAAGAAAAGAAAAAGCCAACTGGATGATAAAAATATACTTTAACAAATAAGATGATTCTTTAATCAGTCAGTTCTAAGAGTAAGAGTTAGAAAAAAACCTATAACATGCCCAAAGATTAAAATTGTCAGTTTTTTTCCAAACAACTAAAATGTCAGATTCACAGTGTAAGAACAAAGACAATAACATTGAAAGAACATGATATAAATTTCCAATTCATTTAATATTAGTGAAAAACAATATTCACTAACTTCTCAAAGATCTGCAACTGTGAGCTTTAAAATTTAAGCATTTGAACATGAGTGTTTAAGTTCTTTTTTTTTTAAGCTAGCTACAAGTAATAGTAAGTTTGACTGAGTTTTAAGCTAGTCAGAATTATCATTGCACATAATAAATTCAGAGATAAGAGTTAGCTCTCGAATTAACCCTATAATTCAATACCACTACTGTGGGTCAAGGGTCTTTTCATTTTTTCTCCATACCATACATTATGAATTATGTTTGTCTTTTAATGTATCAAAATAACAGCAATAGCTAAATGAATTTAATTCCAGATTCATACTTTAAGTAGAACAACAACAAAAAGGATTGAATATATATTTATGAAACTTCTGATTCTTCCTGAACACCTACAGAACTAATCTCAAAGAAGGGTAAAATAAAAGGAAAGAATTGTCACTGAATAGAAAGCAGACTGAATAGAATTAACTCAACAGACAGAAGAATGTTGAACGGTTACAAGTAGGGAAACAATCAAACTTACAATGCAATTCCACCAAAACTCACTAGACTTGTGACATTAGGAGTCTCTAGGACTAGGAGTGAAGACAGACCATAAAAGTCCATTTGAGAATTAGATAGCATAATGGTTATGCAAAGAGACTCACAAGCCTGAGGCTCCAAAGGTCCAGATTCAATCCCCCTCACCAACCATAAGCTAGAGCAGAACAGTGCACATAGTAGCATATGTACCCTCTTTGCAGGTATACGAGTAGCAACATCATTTTTGTTTTCTTTCCACTCCCAATTTCTTGAAGATCATTATCATAAATGGTTGTTGAACCTTGTCAAATGCTTTTTCTGTGTCAATTGATAAAATCACGGTTGTTTTTTTTTTTGTGCCTCCAAGGTTATTGCCAGGGCTCGGTGCCTGGAGACCATTTTTTCCCCCTTTTGTTGCCCTTGTTGTTTTATCATTGTTCTGATTATTACTGTTGTTGTTGCTGTCATTGGATAGGCCAGAGAGAAATGGAGGTGGGGAGCCAGAGGCTCGAACAGGGATCCTTACGCAGGATCTTGCACTTCGCGCCACGTGCGCTTAACCAGCTGCACTAGCGCCGGACTCCTGCAACATCATTTTTTTTAGAGTGGATTAAAAAAAGAAAACTGAGCAGTGTTATGCATGTACAAACTATTGTATTTACTGTTGATTGTAAAACATTAATCTGACAATAAAGGAAAAAATAAATTAAAAATATTGAAAATATTAAGATCAACTGAAAGCATATTAAAATTTAGGTAAATAAGTAAATAAATAAACAAACAAATCCCCGGGAGCAGTGACATCATGCAAGCATGAAACCAAAGTGAAGCCGTAGTGGTGTGCATGTGTGTCAGGGTGGGGGTAGCTTGGGATAGAAGATGAGACTGTATATATATGAAAATGTGGTACGGGAGGTGGCGCAGTGGGTAAGACATTAGATTCTCAAGCATGAGGTCCCGAATTCAATCCCCAGCAGCACATGTACCAGAGTGATGTCTGGTTCTTTCTCTCTCTCCTATCTTTCTCAGAAATAAATAATTTTAAAAAAATAGAAAAGAAAAATAAAATGAATATGAAGCATTACAGAAGGCACTAACAGAAAATATGAAGCAATAAACTTTGGGCACACCATGCTCTTATTAGGAACACTAAATATTAATATGTGATTTGGGTTAGGAGGTGGCACACCCGGTTAAGCACACATAGCAGTATGCATAAGGAACCAGGTTTGAGGCACCCACTCCTCACTTGCAGAGGAACATATCACAAGTGGTGAAGCAGCCCTGCAGGTATCTTTGTCCCTCTCTACCTCCCCTCTCAATTTCTTCCTGTGCTATCTAATAAAATGGAAAAAATAAAATACAAGGAAAAAACCGTCACCAGGAGCAGTGCATTCAAGCACTGAGTCACAGTGATAACCTTGAAGGCAATAAAATAAAATGATTAATTAAGGAAATAATGATCCTTTCTTCTTTCTTTTTTCAATGTCTTATTTATTTATTTATTTTTATTTTAACCAGAGCACTGCTCAGCTCTGATTTATGGTGGTGCGGGAATTGAACCTGGGACTTGAAGGAGTCTCAGGCATAAGAGTCTGTTTGCATAGATTACGCTATCTACCCCACCCCCTTTCTTCTTTCTTACTACTAGAGTTTAGTTATCAGCATTCGTCCACAGTGAGAGCCACTCTGGAGGCTTCTCTACGATGGTGCTCCACTATTACATTCCCTTAATCCATCATTGATAAACAGTGTCTTCAAGGGGGAAAACCTTGAAGGAGCAGACTGACTTCCGTCCTACAGCTAAACTGCAATTCTTCCTCGAAAAGGTATGTGTGCTCTAAAGCGTTTGTCTGCCACACAGTCAATTAAGAACTTTTTCACCCATTCCAAAAAACATTTCTTCTGTTTTATTGTACCCACGTACCCCGTTTTATATTATTACATAGAATTATTACTTATTAGTGTTACATATGTAATGGAATACAGAAGGCCCTATTTAAAAGTTGATAAAATGGACAGGAGAGATAGCATAACAGTTAATGCAAAAAGACTCTCAAAGTCCTAGGATCAATCCAAATTGGTCATGAGGTCATTCTTCTTGATGTATACTGTACAGATGTCGTAAGAAACTTATTAGTACAATAGTATCTACATTGGCTCCCCTGTACTTACTCGGATTTCATATGGATTTAAAGGACCTTAATCTTACAGAACTGTCTCTGGCTGTGACAAGTTGGATCAGCAACACCTACACACCGCAATAGACTTGAAATTCTCCAAAGCTTCATCTTCTAACATAAGGCCAATAGAAGTAGATATTGATGTACAAACTCTGCTATAAATTCAAAAGATTTTCAGGTCTGTGTGACAGCTTTCCTGGGAGGAACATTCTCTTATGCATTCATCCCCAACATCACTGCACTGGGCAAAGTTTTGATGCTATGGCTTCTCTCCCTCAGTCTCTCTGTCACAATCTATCTGAGGAAAAAAAAAAAACAGCCCTGAGGGTGGAGGGTAGATAGCATAATGGTTATGCAAAGAGCCTGAGGCTCCAAGTCCCAGGTTTAATTCAATCACACCACCAAAAACCAGAGCTGAATAGTACTCTGGTAGGGGTAAAAAAAAAAACAAAAAAACTGCAATTAAAAAAATCAGCCCTGACAGCAAAGTCTCAGAGATGACAAGAAAACAGATGAATAAAAATATATGAATGCAGTGGCATACGTTTTTAAGAGCACACATTACAGTGTACAAGGACCTGGATTCAAGACCCTGGTCTCTACCTGCAGAGGAAAAGCTTCACAAATGGCGATCCAGGGCTGTAGGTGTCTCTCTGTCTCTCCCTCTCTCTACTTGCCCAGCCCTTCTCAATTCCTGTATCTAACCAATAAGAAAGAAAGAAAAACAAAGAAAGAGAGAGAGCGGTCCAGGAGGTGGCACAGTGATAAAGCTTTAGACTCTCAAGCATGAGGTCCTGAGTTCGATTCCCTGGCAGCATATGTGCCAGTGATGTCTCGTTCTTTCTCTCTCCTCCTATCTTTCTCATTAATAAATAAAATCTTTAAAAAAGAAAGAAAGAAAGAAAGAAAGAAAAAGATTAATTCAGGAAATTCACAAGGTAAAGCCGTCTGCCTTTTATAATGGCATTTTTGCAGAACTGTAAACAAAGCAGCAAAGAGGCTACACAATATATCATTCTGATAATGGTATGGACTCATGTGTATTTTTGTTTGGTTTACTTTTGAGATTTTTAAATATAATAGATCTGGATGTTAACATAGATTGTTATCAGTGCTTCTACTGTGTTCTTACTGGGTGTATTTGCTATAATCTCTGTACCTCTGAGATCACATCTCATTTATATACTTCAATTAAAAAGTATATTGCAACAGACTGAATACAGAAGCAGATGAGAAACCACCTGCTTTTTATTAAGTCAAGGCATAAAAAGATTTGCAAAAATATAAAATGTATCACTATTTTTATAGTATTTGGCTTTGAAAAATAGTTACTTTTCATAGTTTTCTATTTACATTAATACATGATGACTTGGGGGGTCGGGCACCTGCACAGCGGGTTAAGCGCAGGTGACGCAAAGCGCAAGGACCTGCATAAGGATCCTGGTTCAAGCCCCTGGCTCCCCACCTGCAGGGGAGGCCGCTTCACAGGCGGTGAAGCAGGTCTGCAGGTGTCTATCTTTCTCTCCCCTTCTCTGTCTTCCCCTCCTCTCTCCATTTCTCTCTGTCTGATCTAACAACAAGGCCATGATCAACAACAATAGTAACTATAACAATAAAAAAAATGATGACTTTATTATACTATATTTAAATGTATTAATAAAGTTTCCATTTTCATTTCTAACATAACAGTCTCTTGTTTTGTTTTTATTAATTATTTTATTTTGTATTTATTTTTTTGTTCACCAGAGCACTGTTCAGTTCTGTTTTGTGATAGTAGAGAGAACTAAACCTAGGACTTTTTTTATTGGGGGGTTGGGTTTTTTTTTAACCAGATCACTAATCAGCTCTGGCTTACAGTGGTGTAGGGGATTGAACCTGGGACTTGTGAGTCTCAAGCATTAAAGTCCCTTTGCATAACCATTATACTATACCCCCACCTATAAACCTAGGACTTTTATATCCAGCAAGAATGTCTTTTTGCATAACCATCACACTATCTCCCTAAACCTGTTTTATCTTTTGAAAAAACTTTTTTAAAACTTTTATTGTATTTTTGCCTCCAGGGTTATTGCTGGGGCTCGGTGCCTACACCATGAATCCACTGCTCCTGGAGGGCATTTTCCCCCCTTTTGTTGCCCTTGTTCTTGTAGCCTTGTTGTGGTTATTATTGTTTTGTTGATGTCATTCGTTGTTGGACAGGACAGAGAGAAATGGAGAGAAGAGAGGAAGACAGAGAGGGGGAGAAAAGATAAGACACCCTGCAGACCTGCTTCACTGCCTGTGAAGTGACTCCCCTGCAGGTGGGGAGCCGGACTAGAATAGGGATCCTTACGCTGGTCCTTGCACTTTGCACCACGTGCCCTTAATCCACTGTGCTACCGTCTAACCCCATTTATTTTTTATTTTTTAACCAGAACACTGCTCAGCTCTGGCTTATGGTGGTGTGGGGGATTGAACCTGGGACTTTGGAGCCTCAGGCATGAGAGTCTGTTTGCATAGCCATTATGCTATCTACCCTCTACTTTTGAAAAACCTTTTAATTATCAGGGTATAGCTCAGTATTAATAGCATATGACTGCAAAAAACCTTTTAATCAACATCAAATTAATCTTTCTCCTTAGTCACATTTCATATTGTGACTGCCTTTACACCTACATAATAATCTTAGAAGCATAAAGTAAACAGTATGTGATGATGGAATTAACTCAATAACCAATAAAATGGTGAACTACCTCAGTTTATATCATTTTTTAATCTGAACCGACCTTTCTACCACCCTGCCACCAGGGTTGTTGCCGGGGCTTGGTGCCTGCACAAAGAATCTACTACTTCAAATAACCTCTTCCTCCCTAACACTCTTTGTATTTTCCTTCCTTCTTTCTCTCCTCCTTGTCGTATGCTTTACATTGGTTTGTTCTAGCCCTCCCCCGCCAAGAGAATTGGATCAGTCCAATTAATTTTGCGGGCCTGCTTGGCCCTGCCCCAAGGAACCCCGAGAGAGGGTTCCTGAGTACGAGAGTTCCTGAGTTCGAGAGTTTCAGGGTTACAGAGTAAGAGAGAGTTCCACAGTGGAAGAGTTTCAAAGGGTTCCCCAGTACGAGAGTTCCAGAGTTGGAGAGTTCCCGAGTTACAGAGTAAGAGGGAGTGCTTGTGCCGCCGCAAAGAGACAGCCGAGTTCTGTTTGGTGATTAGTTTGTCTTAGTTTGTGAATTGTTGTTCCTGAATAAAGAAATACAGCTTCCCTGCCCAGCCGTTGTCTCCACGTCTCTGTTACCCGCCCGTGAAGCTAGCCCGGCAGGAGCCATCGGAATTTTAACAACACCTCCCTTCCAATGTCTCTGTTTTATCAAATAAAAGAAAGGAGAAACAGAAAGACAGAAAGAAAGATAGGAAGGAAGGAAGGAGAAACACCTGCAGTACTGCTTCACTGATTCAGTGTCTGTACTACAAATTCACTGCTCCTGGAGGCCATTTTTCCCCTTCTGTTGCTCTTGTTGTTGGATAGGACAGAGAGAAATGTAGAGAGGAGAAAGAGATGGGAAGAGAAAGACACTTGCAGACCTGCTTCACTGCCAGTGAAGCGACCTCCTTGCAGGAGGGGAGCCAGTGGTTGGAACCAGGATCCTTAAGTTGGTCCTTGTGCTTCGCACCATGTGCGTTTACCCCACCCAGCCCCCCAAATCTTTATTTCTTAAAAACACTTTTTAATTAGTGATTTAATAATGATTAACAAAATTGTGGAATAAGATGGGTACAATTTTATATAGTCCAACCACCCGAGTTCCATATTCCATCCCCTCCACTAAAAGGTTCCCTATTCTTGTTTCTACTACTGATTTAATAATGATCAATAAGACCATAGGATAAGAGGTGTACAATTCCCACTACCAGAATTTCATATCCCATCCCTTACTTTGGAAGCTTTCCTATTCTTTATAGCTCTGGGAGCATAGACCCAGGATCATTATGAGGTGAAGAAGGTAGAAGGTCTGGCCTCTATAATTGCTTCTCTGCTAGACATGGGCATTGGCAGGTCGATCCATACTCTCTGCCAGATCAGATCAGTGGGGTTTATAAAGTTAATGGCATTTATATACTTTCCCCCATATTTGGGAGCTGCTCCCTTCCTCGATACAGCTTTCTGGCTCTACTTCCAACTCTGCAACCATCTCCCAAGATAATACCTTGGGTCCTCTTGATGTTAGCTGTCAGACTCAGGCAAAAACTAGTAAAGTCATGGGCCCATTGGAATATACCTAAAACAGGTTATCTAGTTTTTATCCCTCTGGGAGTATGGGCCAAAGATCTCTGTGGGGCGCAGAAAGTGGAGGTCTGGCTTCTGTAATTGCTTCCCCACTGAACATGGGCATGGGCAGGTCAATCCATACCCCCAGCCTGTCTCTATTTTTCCCTAGTGGGGTAGGGCTTTGGGGAGGTGGGGCTCCAGGATACGCTGGTCATCTACCCTGGGGAAGTCAGGTTGGCATCACGTTATCGTCTGCAACTTGGTGGCAGTGCTCTGTTCTGTTTTAATGCCACTTTTTATGTTTATTTATTTATATATTTATTTTTATTTTGGATATAAAAAGGGAGAAATTGAAAGGGAAGGGGAAATGAGGGGGAAAAGAGCTACATCTGCATCACTGCTTCACCCTCGTGAAGCTTCACCACCACTGGTGCAGACCGGGGACTTGAACAGGGATTTTTGTGCTTTGTAATACACGTGCACCATAAGAGTGCCACCACCAGCCCTAAAACTATCACTTTTTGATATTCAAAGATTTTTAGACTAATATAAGACACAAAAGAAATGTGGTCAAAATTCAAAATGCTGTGGCCCCAGAGGCAGTGTGCAGTAGCTAAAGCCCTGGACTGAAAGCATGAGGTCCTGAGTTCAATTCTTAGCATCTCACGTGGCAGGACAGAGTGATGCACTGATTCTATCTCTCCGCTATCATAAATTATATATATATATTTTTTTTAACCAGAGCACTGATCAGCTCTGGTTTACGGTGGTGCAGGGGATTGAACCTGGGACTTCAGACATGACAGCCTGTTTACATACCCATTATGCTATCTACCCCTGCCCATAAATAGTATTTGTTTTCCACAAAAATCCAAAGTGTCTAGATAGTAAATTCCTGTTACTTGACTAAGTACACCAGATACTACGCAAGGTAATTCTCATATTTTACAGTAAGTATAAGCAAGTGTCAAATGCCCACTTTTACCAAATAGAATACAAATTCTGAGGAGTCATAAAACTCATAGGTAAAGGATTAAATTTTTCTAAACAATTCTAGTAAAATTAAAGAAATGAAAGCAGTTTTAGATAACTTTCCTGGAAAAAAACTGTCATTCCTTATTCCGGTAATAATGTTCCTAATTTGCTTTGGGAGGACCATCCTTGAACTCTCTTAACTCAGCAGTTTCCAGTAAGGCTTAGTTTATTCACAATCACAGAAGTAGGTACGTAGCCCAAGCCATAGCAAAAATAACTATTATGATCTACTATCACAAAGTTTTTACTAGTCAACTGAGCAAATGCAAATGTAGAAGAAGTGACCCTATTATAGCTGGCAGTGGAGTACCTCCAAGAAAGGAAAACTTATTTACAAAAGGAGCCAATAACAAGGGCAACACAATTATCATGACTGAGTTGCTGAACCGAGCTCTTTACCTTATGTCAGTCATTCCCTGACACTTCATATCTAAGTTATGTGACCCACCAGATTTCCATTTGCTTAAGTAAGCTAGATTGAGTTGGAAATTTCTGTCACTTGTTAAATGTAGCTATTAGTAACAAGGCAATGCAACATACTATCTGAATGAGCTATTTTATTGACCCATATCAGTAACAACAAGAGTAGATCATCTACAAATACTAAATAATTCAAGTAATATATTTAATAGTCTGACTCTGAAATCTAAAAAAAAAAGTAAATAAAAGAACCAAGATCAAGGAAATATTTTCAGTACTTCCAAAAGTTTAATGAAATTATACATTAACCTGTGGTAAGGCAATGAATGCTTACTAAAGCACCAACTTGCCTATTACTTCATTGTTTGAACACAAAAAATGGTATCTGACTAGAGACAGAAATGGAGATGGAAAAAGGCCAGAAAGCTGGGTCAGGGAAGAGAGTAGCTCCCAAATATGGGAAAGGTGTACAAATTTTATTGATTGTAAACCCCATCGATTTGATATGATCTGGGGCCCATATTCAGCTTAGGAGCCTATGTGACCTCTGCATCCCTGTAGATCTGAGCTCACATTCTGTGGTCATAAGTCGGAACGTTCCAAGCTGCCCCAATCAGAAAATGTAATCAGAACCCATTTTCCTCAGGTGTAGAATAGAGAATATTGTCCAGCCTCCCTTCAGAGGATGAAACATTCTCTATCATTGTTGATCCAAGTTGAGGGCAAGCTCTTATGATTCTGAATCCAGCAAATGGCAAAGGAGAAGAAGAAATTACCTGTTGAAACAGAAGCTCCATGGAATCAGACATTCTTGTCTTGAGATGATGGTTCAAAATAAAGGAAATGTATACTATTTCTTCACAAAATCAAATTAAGGCAAACAGGGATTACAAACCACGCACACGCACATTACCTCTGACACCAAATAAAGAATTAAAATCTGTAGCAGACAGCTGTTTGTTTCCCTTTCAAATGTCTAGGCAGCCTGATATCTGCAACTTTTTTTTTTTTTTGAAATCTGAGCAATTTAATCCAAGAGAGAAAGTTGGGGACTAAAGCAACAAGACTTTAGGGACTTGGCAGTGGCACACCTGGTAGAACGACAGGTTACAAGTCCCCAGGACTCGATTTAAGCCAAGGTTCCCAATTTGCTAGGGGGAAGCCCCACAAGCAGTAAAACAGTCCTCCAGGTGTCTCTCTCCTTTTCCACCACCCCCTTGCCTGTGCACTCTACCAGGTGTGCCACTGCCAAGCCCCTAAAGTCTTGATTCTTTAAGAGTGTCTCATGTATTGGAGTATTGCTCTGATATCTATTTTATATGAAATGCATTAATTCTAATTTTTCTCTTTATTACCTTTTTATTATTTATTTATTAGATAGATGGCCAGAAATTGAGAAGAAGAGAGAGACCTGCAATATTTCTTCACCACTTGTAAAGCTATCCCCCTGCAGGCTGGGTCTGGGGACTTGAACCTGTGTCCTTGCGCATTATAATATGTGCACTCAACCAGCTGTGCCACCACCAGGCCTCTAATTTTTCATTTTGAGAGGAACAAGAGCACTATTCAGTTCTGGCTTATGGTGGTGCTGCGAAGTGAACCTGGAACTTTTGGGACCTCAAGTACAGAAGTCTGGTAGTGCTCCCTCCCAAGCACATTACATAAATTTAAATGAATCTCTTTAAAGAAAAATGCAGGCATCCTAAACAGATGCCTGTCTGTTCAGTTTTATAAATGATTCTGGGTAAGAGGAATGAGTGATCATACTGAATCTCCTCAACTACAAATGTTGCCTAACCGATAACCATGTTGAATAGCAATAAAACTACATTTTCCTGGGAGTCGGGTGGTAGTGCAGCAGGTTAAGCACAGGTAGTGCAAAGCACAGTGACTGGCTTAAGGATACCATTTCGAGCCCCCGACTCCCTACCTGCAGGGGAGTCGCTTCACAGGAGGTGAAACAGGTCTGCAGGTGTCTATCTTTCTCTTCCCCCTCTCTATCTTCACCTCCTCTCTCCATTTCTCTCTATGCTATCCAATAACGACATCAATAATAACTACAACAATAAAAAACAACAAGGGCAACAAAAGGGAATAAGTATCTTTTAAAAAATGGACAACAACGATGACATCAATAATAACAAAGGCAACAAAAGGTAATAAATAAATTAATTAAAAAATTTTTTAAAATTATTTAAAAAAAGGGAGTCGGGTGGTAGCGCAGTGGGTTAAGCGCAGGTGGCGCAAAGCACAAGGACTGGCGGAAGGATCCCAGTTCAAGCCCCCGGCTCCCCACCTGCAGGGGAGTCGCTTCACAGGCGGTGAAGCAGGTCTGCAGGTGTCTGTCTTTCTCTCCCCCTCTCTGTCTTCCCCTTCTCTCTCCATTTCTCTCTGTCCTATCCAACAACAATGACATCAATAACAACAACAATAAACAACAAGGGTAACAAAAGGGAATAAATAAATTAATTTAAAATTTTTTTTTAAATTATTAAAAAATGGAGATGGATGGGGGAGAGGGGCTGGTGTGGTGGAGCATCTGGTTGAGAGCACACACCACAGTGCACAAGGACCCAGGTTTGAGCCCCCACTCTCCACCTACAGGGCTGTAGCTGTCTCTCTGTCTCTCTCCCTATCTACCCTACCCTCTCAATTTCTGTCTCTATTCAATAAATAAATAAAGATAATAAAAAAGTGAAATAAAGAAATGAGAGGGGGAAAAAGACAGACACCTAACAGCACTGCACATGAAGTGGTCCATTGCATATAGGAACTACCAGCTTTATTTTATTTATTTATTTATTTATTTATTTATTTATTTATTTATCTTTGACAGAGACAGAAATTTAGAAGGATATTGGGTACGTACACACACACACACACACACACACACACACACCTTGCAGCACTGCTTCATCATTTGTGAAGCTTCCAGCCTCCAGGTGGGGTCGGTGGCTTACGCATGGTAATATGTACTCTACAGGGTGCACCAACCTGCCCATGGCCAGTTATATTTTCATGTGAGCCTTATACAAGAAAGCATTTTCATTTATCTTTAATTTTAAGCCAGAAGCAAATAGAGTCCTGCTTTAAATATATTGTTTAATTGATGAACAAATTTCAAGAGGGGACTTTTTTTTTTTTTCAAAATAATTACTGGAGGAAAAAATATCACGAATAATCATATCACTTGAAAATATATGCAATAAAACAATCACATCTTTAATATATGAATAATTCCTAACTGACCTCTTAATTTGAGACTGCTTCTTTTTTTTTAATCTTTCTACCCTACCCTGAGGCTATTCAGTCTTCTAACAGACAAAATAAGCAGTTTAGGTTAATGGCACCATCTAGTGTACTATAGTGGTCACTATCTGTCTGACTTAACTACATCCCACTTTCTTCTGAAGCTAAATAAAAAACTAAGAAAAAAAAAAAAAAAGAATTACTGTCCTGTCATCAAATAGTCTACCAAAATCCAATTTTCTTATTTGTATAGGCATACACATTGTCCTAAGTTTTTCTCATCTATCAACAATTGTCAAGATACTTTAGCAGCAACTAATTAGAATGCCCTTAACCACAGCGAGGCACTTCCTTCTTAAGATCGATTATCATCACTAGCACTTTGTAAAGTAACCATGGGTATCTCACTCACATGCCCAAGATCACAGAAAGTAGTATACAAGTAGTAGGAGTACAGAGTACACTCACGTATCCCAGAGTTCTTTCTTCTTTTCATACTATTGGTAGACCACAATTATAAACGTGTGTGTGTGTGTGTGTGTGTGTGTGTGTGTGTGTGTGTGTGTGTGTTACCAGAGCTGCATGCATGTGCAATGTCATCACTTTGCAGGCTGATAATTTTATTCTTTTTAGACAGAGGGAAATAGGGGGGATGGGAGGATGGGAAAAGGAGAGAAACCATAACACAATCCCACCATCTGTAGAGCTCTCCCTGGTACTTGTGATGTTCCTATGTGGTGTCGGGCTCAAATTTGGGCACTAAGTGTACTATGACATGATTTTCTACTAGGTGAACATCTCCTAGCTCCTGTATCTGTAATATCTTATTTTCTCCCTCTTCCCCATTCTAATTGAAAATAAATATAGGACCATAGCAGGTTACTGAATATGTATATTTCACAAAGAAGACCTAAAATTAATTATATAAATTGTAGGATGCAATCACTTAAGTCTGAGGATTTCTGTTTATTTCTTATTTCTCTCCATGTTATTTTATTTACTGACATTGTTCACTAAAACAAACAGATCAAATTTGTGAAGGCCTAAAGTACTCAAATGCATTTTCATAATGAAGCATACATAGCTTGTTACTAAGAAAAAGCTTTCCACTTCTAGTAAAAACAGTAAAAAGGCAGGTTTTTCTCTTTCTTGTGACTTTTTGACTTCTTATTCAATTCCCTTGTAAAGTATTTATGGAAATAAAGTATTTCAGCAGGAAAAAAAAAACATCAAAACTTTTTCTATATATGGAATGAGTAAATAAATAAATATACAAAAATTTAAAAAGGATTACCTTTGAAGGAGTCTGGCGGTAGTGCAGCGGGTGAAGCGTACATGGCGCGAAGCCACATTGCGCGAAGCGCAAGGACTGGCATAAGGATCCCCGTTAGAGCCTCTGGCTCCCCACCTGCGGGGAAGTCACTTCACAGGCAGTGAGGTAGGTCTGCAGGTGTCTATCTTTCTCTCCCCCCTCTGTCTTCCCCTCCTCTCTCCATTTCTCTCTGTCCTATCCAACAATGACAACAACAACAACATAAAAAAACAAGGGCAACAAAAGAGAATAAATAAATAAATAAATATTTTTAAAAAATTACCCATGGGATAATTCATGGAATCCTGAAGCAGGCCATTAGCCATGAAGTCAGCTACAACATATGTTTTACACAACATTTAATCTACTTTGCTAAACCTCTTATTAAATGTTTATGTTTGCAACAACTGAGGAACTCAAAAGGATCACATATTATTAAGACTTTCTGCTCTTTCCTAGTTTAAAAAAAATCAGAAGTATCACATTCCATTTTTTAAAAGTTTGTGTCTTAATTCTTATGTTAGGCAATCTTGCCAAAAAGCACAAAAATACATCATTTTGTCAACCCCTACGACTTTAAGTTACATGACAGCAAGTATAATGTATACCCGAAGTAACACAATACGACTAATTGAAAAATACGAATGATTAACAAATGAAATTACTTACTGTTCAAAAAAAAAAATAGAGGGGTAAAACTAGATGAGATCCAAGTCACCTATGTTTGGTTCCATGTCACCAAACTGAGATCTAATTTAGTTTTAGCTGCCTCAGAAATGTGACTGGGGAAGCAGCATAAGTATTTCATACCTGAGGTACTCAGCTCCAAGTTTCAGTCCCCAGTACTGCCAGAGGTGAGCAGTGCACTGGTCTTTCTCTGTATGTTTCCCACTCTATGTCTTCCATTAAAAATAAACTATAGGGGCTGGGCAGTAAAGGAGCTGGTTAAGCCCGAATGGCACAAAACACAAGGTCTAGCTCAAGGATCCTGGTTCCAGCCCATGGCTCCCCACCTGTGTGTGTGTGGGGGGGTCGCTTCACTGGCAGTGAAGCAGGTCTGCAGGTGTCTTTCTCTCCTCATCTCTATCTTCCCTCCTCTCTTGATTTCTCTTTGTCCTATCCAACAATAATGGCAACAATAACAAGAAGAGCAACAGAATGGGGGAAATGGTCTCTAGGAGCAGTGGATTCATAGTGCAGGCACCCAGCCCCAGTGATAACCCTGAAGGCAAAAACAAGTAAACAAACAAAAACAAAACAAACACATACACATACACACACAAAGAGGAAAAGAACTATGATTTTCTACCAATCAGTCAGAAATTGATTACTGGGAGATGGCATAGTGGTTAAAGCACTGGACTGACTCTCAAGCATGAGGTCCTGAGTTCAATCCCCAGAAATTGTTTGATTAGTAATAGTTAAATAACCTTCCTAGTAAGACCACTGCCATCTTCTGTTGGAAAGAAACCTTACAGAAGCACATCCACTTTTTTTTTTTTTACCTTGTATAATTTACTGGTTCCTGCTCCATCCTGTCTATAAAAGTCTGGTTTTGTAGTCTGGGAGGTGGCACAGTGAATAAAACATTGCACCTTTCTGTGCAAACTATGCAAAATGCATTTGTCCTTTGGGGAAAGTTACTTTTGGCAATAGGTTTGAGGGAACCCTGGTGTCTTTGATCCATTGTATCTCAGGAGATTAAACCTGGAAAGTCTGTTTGCATAACCATTCTGCTATCTACCCCCACCCTTTTTTCTTAAATCTTCATTGAGAGAAAGAAGTAGGGTGAACACTAATTCATGTGTTGTGATGGAGATTAAACCTGGGTACTCAAACACATAATGCATGTTCTCTACCCATGGAACAGCCATCCATAAGGCTACATTAATTCAGTTTTGAGTACTACTATGGTCTTATCTACATATACTAAGATTATATGTTACTTTTGATATTTCCATTTCTGCTCTTCTATGTTGTCTGTGATTAGATGAATTATTTATTTCACACAACTGCTAGCTTTTGTAGCTTCAAATAGTAGAACACATATCTTGGCTTTCATTAGCTATATTCTGTGTCTTCTATCTCTTGACTTTTAAATTTTACCAAAGTGGTAATACTAAGATTTTAAAGATACAGTGTTTCTTTAATTAACCACCATAGAAAACAATCTGATAACTCCGTAAAAATTGAGGGAAAAGGTAGAATGTAAAATTATATTATGTCAATATTTAAAGGTTTTAGGGTAGGGTTAGATAACATAATGGTTATGCAAAGAATTTCTCATGCTTGAGGCTTCAAAGTCCCAGGTTCAATCCCTACCACCACCATAAGCCAGAGCTGAGCAGTGCTCTGATAAAAAAAACAAATTAATAAAAAATAAAAACGGGAATATTAAAAATTTTATATATTCACCTTCTATCCATTCAACACCCACAAATGAGCATAAATCATAGTTGTATCACCTTCATTTATTAAGATGAACCTCTTCATTTATCAAAGTTAGCGTGTGAATCACTTGACATTATGATCCTTCACTTTTCTCTAGCTAAATAAAAAATTTAAGTTTTGATTACTTCTAAATCTGTTGTATTAAGTCTGAAACCGGATTAATGATGTACTGTACCCTGCTAAGTAGAATTAAATTAGTGTGTAATTGATTAGAGTATAATTGAAGCAGTTGTAGATTTACCAACTTTAATTACGATGACTTATTACAGATAATTTACACTATGTGAGAGAAAATAGAAGCAAGAAGTTCATCAAAACCTTAAATGACGATCAGAAATACATTTTTTTTTTTGCCTCCAGGGTTATTGCTGGGGCTCGGTACCTGCAGTACGAATCCACTGCTCTTGGAGGCCATTTTTATTCCCTTTTGTTGACCTTGTTGTTTATCGGTGTTGTTACTATCATTGTTGTCGTCATTGTTAGATAGACAGAGAGGGGGAGAGAAAAATAGACACCTGCAGACCTGCTTCACCGCCTTTGAAGTGACTCCCTTGCAGGTGGGGAGCAGGTGGCTCCCGGGATCCTGATGCCGGTCCTTGCGCTTTGCGCCACTTGCGCTTAACCAGCTGCGCTAACGCACGGCCCCCAGAATTACAATTTTATAGATTAGAAAGGGGCTTAAGTTAACACCAATTACTCTGAAAGTAAATCATGTTACTACAAATTCTTTAAGAGAAATTTGATTAACATTTTAATCTAGATTTTTCAACCAAGTACATTATTTATGGTGATCTACTGAGTTAAAGCTAACAATGTGAGCAAATGAGAAAAAAACAATACCACTGTCTACTTGCAACACTAAATCACACTAAAAATATTACAATAAAGTAGTAAAATTATTTCTCATAACATTTTAAAAATTTATTATCTTTATTTCAGAGACAGCCAGAAAAGGAGAGGGAAAGGGGTGATAGAGAGGGAGAGAGACAGAGACAGAGACCCCTGCAACACTGCTTCACCACTTGTGAAGCTTTCCCCTTGCAGGTGGGGACTAGGGGCTTGAACCTGGGTCCTTGTGCACTGTAATGTGTGTGCTGAACCAGGTGCGCCACCACCCAACCCCTCTCATATTATTTTAAAAAATAAAAGCAAAAGAAAATCCCATAACCTTATCCTAAAAAAAAAATAATAATAATAATCAAAAACTGCGGGCTGGGTAGTGGTGCACATGTTATAATGTATAAGAATGGGGTTTGAGGGAGTCGGGCGGTGGCACAGAGGGTTAAGCGCATGTGGCGCAAATCGCCAGACCTGCGTAAGGATCCCAGTTCGAGCCCCTGGCTCCCCACCTGCAGGGGAATCCCTTCACAAGCGGTGAAGCAGGTCTGCAAGTGTCTGTCTTTCTCTCCCCCTCTCTGTCTTCCCCTCCTCTCTCCATTTCTCTCTGTCCTATCCAACAACAACGACATTAATAACCACAACAATGTTAAACAACAAGGGCAACAAAAAAGGAAAATAAATAAATAATTAATTAAAATTTAATTTAAAAAAAAAAGAATTTAAAAAAAAAAGGATGGGGTTTGAGCACCCAGTCCCCACCTGCAAGGGGAAAACTTTGTGAGTGGTGAAACAGTGCTGCAGGTATCTTCTATCCAAGAAATAAAGGTAATAAAAACACATTATAAAAAATAAACAAAAATTAATTTACCCAGAAAGAAGCAAGAACAGAAAGTCACCTCCACAACAATACATAGTTATGCCAATAGTTAATACACCTGTGGGTGGTAACTACATCCCAGAAAGTTCTACACATAAATTGCTAACTCCCCTAAGTTTGAAGTCATGGTAATTAGGTTCATTATCTTACATGCAAATGACACAGAGATAATAATGTTTGCAGTGAATAATTTATATACTACCAGCTCTCACTGTGATGCTTATTGCTAATGGTTTATTGGTTTATTTACAGTACAGTTACGGTGCGTTTTTCTACAGTTTAAATGTATTGCCTATCTATAAAGGGATAATTTACCACTTACCATCCACAATTATCTCAGTAAATGATAAACTAATAAATGATAATAATCTTAAGTGTATGCTGATTTGTATATGTGTTGTACAGTTTAACTTATTCATAATTAGATATTAGTATACAAAACAAGAACTTGCTTATAGAAAGATTAAGGTGTCATTATCATGGTGATGATGATGATTGCTCTAGTCACTCCTACATTATTGAAAAACACATTAATACTACCACATTCTTTGTCTTTATATTTATTTTTTACCAGAGTAGTGATCTGCTCTGGCTTAGGTGGTGAAGGGGATTGAACCTGGGACTTTGGAGCCTCAGGCATGGGAGTTTTTTGCATAACCACAATGGCTACTATCTCCTTCAGTTCTTATTTTAAATAGATATAGGGATAATTTTGGAACTTTTTTCTTTTTAATTTTCTCTCACAAGAGCATTACTCAGTTCTGGCTTATGATGGTGCAGGGAACTGAAATTTGGGAACTTTGAATACAAAATGAATTACTTAGGTAACTTATTTTTATAAATACTTAATATAAAACATAGCTGGAGGGTTAGGGAGATAGCACAATGACTATGCAAAAAGACTTTCATGCCTGAGGCCAAATTTCAAACCCTGGCACAACCACATGCCAAAGTTGACTAGTGTTCTAATGAAAGAGAAAGTTCGGGAGTCTGGCAGTAGCACAGAGGACTAAGCGCAGGTGGCACAAAGCGCAAGGACCGTGTAAGGATCCCGGTTCCCCACTTCTAGGAGAGTCGCTTCACAGGCAGTGAAGCAGGTCTGCAAGTGTCTGTCTTTCTCTCCCCCTCTCTGTCTTCCCCTCCTCTCTCCATTTCTCTCTGTCCTTATCCAACAAGGATGACATCAATAACAACAAGAATAATAACTACAACAATGAAAAACAACAAGGGCAACAGCAAAGGGAAAATAAATAAATAAATAAATAAATAAAATTAAAAAAAGAAAAGGTCAAGAAAAGGAAAGATAATATTTATTGGGTGAAGGGTAGAGAGCATAATGGTTAAGCAGAGAGACACTCATGCCTGAGGCTCCAAAAGGCCCAAGTTCAATCCTCCCACACCATCATAAGCCAAAACTGAACAGTGTTAAAAAAAAAAAAAAGATAATATTTATTAACAATAAGATTAAATTTCATGACCTACAAAAACAACTCACCTCAAAGTCTATGTATTATGAAGATCTATGTTACTATGTACTTGAATTATTATTGGGTTGACAGAAAAGTTATGGTGCTTTTTTCTCTTATTATAATTTTTGTTTATTATTATTGTTATTATTTTATTTTACCAGAGCACTGCTCAGCTCTGGCTTATGGTGGTACGGGGGATTGAACCTTGGACTTTGGGGTCTCAGGCATGAGAGTCTGTTTGCATAACCATTATGCTATCTACCCTCCACCCAAAATACTTTTTATTACTGGATAGAGATAGAGAAATTGAGAGGGGAAGGGAGATAGAGAGGGAGTCACAGACACCTGCAGCACTGCTTCTTTACTCATGAAGCTTTCCCCCTGAAATTGGGGACCAGGGGTTTGAATTTATGTTCTTTGGGCACTGTAACATGAGCGCTTAACCAGGTGTGTCACTGCCTGGCCCCTTAAAAAAAAAAAAAGGAAGGAAGGAAACAGTCTTAACCAGTTAAAATAGTCAGTATTTGCAAATGATACTAAGACATATAAGTGTACGGCCATACCACCCGAAACACACCTGATCTCCCCTGATCTCAGAAGCCAAGCAGGGTCAGGCCTGGTTACTGCTTGGATGAGAGGCATTATCAATTGGTTATTATAAATTGATTCAGCTCAAGGTCTTAGAAGGGTCTATGTAATTTTAATTAACTACAAAGTAATCCATTCTCCTAGTCCCCACCTGCAGGGAGGATGTTTCATGAGTGGTGAAGCAGTGTGGCAGATGTCTCTCTTTCTCTTCCACTTTCTCCTCTTTCCATCTTGATTTCAGTCAAATGATCAAATAAAGTATTAAAAAAAAAAAAAACACACCAAAATCCATTTCTTCTCCATATCCTAATTTGACGTGTTTACTACTCCTCTTGCCTACTGTAACTATCAAAATAATGAGATTTATTTAAATGATACATTGCTACTTTAACATATAACATCTATTTCATAGATTATATATTTCACCTCCCCTTCTATGATTATATTTAGAGTTTAGTGCCAATTATAAGTTCATCCCATATTTTTCTTTCTTTTTCTGGCTTATCTTACTTAACATGATTCCTTTGAGCTCCATCTAAGATGAAGTAAAGAAGACGAATTCATTATTAATAATAGCAACTCATTACAAAGCAAAAAGATACTCTACAGAGTGTCTTTACCCATCATACTTCAGATAAAGCACTAGTAACCAAAATATGTAAAGAACCCCATAAAAAAACAAATGGGGAGAGGACGTGGCAGAATTCTCAGCAAAGAAGAGATCCAGAGGGCCAAGAGACTTATGAAAGAAATGCTCAATCACTGATTATCATAGAAATGTAAAGAAAGACAATTAGGAAAAAGGAAAAGAATACAAGGAAGTGACTTTAAGACTTGCATTACTATTAAGGAAAAAAGAAAGCTACGGATAGTTTTAGGACAGGAGTAGACAGTATAATGGTTATACAAAGAGACTGCCGACTCCCCTTTTTTTACTAGAGCACCGCTCAGCTCTGACTTATGGTAGTAGTATGGGGGGTTGAAAATGGAACTTCCGGAGCCTCAGGCATGAGAGTCTCTTTGTATAACCATAATGTTTTCTACCCCCATCCTATAAATTTACTTATTTCATATACTGAGTGCCTCTAGAAACTCTACACTTGGAAATAGCCTAGTGGCATCTCTTTTTTCGTTGAGTGTACTTTCATTCATTTTCATAAACATTCTTGCTATGCTAAAAATAAAAATTGTAATTTCACATAACAGTCCTGAAGCAAGGTAACCTAAACTTTTGCTAATTTAGCAGCTGAGCAAGGTTAATAAGGACCCTTTCCTCCTTACATGCTACAGTCTTGGATTTGTACTCAGACAGCCCACATAAAGTCACAAAATACCTCCCACAATTCCTAGCACCTGTCTAGATGAAAAACATCCAAGAAAAGTGGGAGTATTTGCTCACCAAGACTCCCTTCCTTCATGTCTCATTGGTCAGATATGAGTCAAATGCATATATCCGAAATAATAACCCACACACACACAAGAGGGTGGTAGATAATCAGCACAGATTCATCAAAACTTATGAAAATCAGGAGGTGTAGGAATGATTCTTACCCTCCACACACCCCCTACAAAGCAGAAGGATCTGCCACAAGGACAACAGGAGTAATGAGTGGTTGCTGGGTAACCTTTTTATTAAGTAAATTAGATAGCTAATCTTGACATTAATTACAGATTTTAGCTATGACATATATTTGATTATAGGGCAGGGATAGATGATATCATTAGATCCATTACAGTTCTCATGTTCTAGAAGACAGGCAAATAGCATAGTGTTTAAGAGCCTGAGTTTTAAAGTCAGACTGACCTGGGTTTGAATATCTTCTGCCATATCTTTGCTGTAAAATATCAATCAACATTTTCTCTCTTCTGAAAAACCAAATAGCAATAATAGCTGTAACTGGACTCCAGTTTCTTTTTGTTTTTGGATTTACTGCCTTATATTCTGCTAAGATAGAGAGAAATAGAGAGGGGAAGGGAGATAGAGAGAGAAAGACACCTGCAGCAATGCTTCAGTGCCCGTGAAGCTTCCCCCCTGCAGGTGGGGATCAAGGACTTGAACCTGGGTACATGGTAATCTTGAGTGCTCAACCAAGTGTCCCTTGCTTGGATCTTCTCTCTCTCTTAAAAACAGAGACAATGAGTCAAAAAGACAAATTTTAGTCAGAGAAATAAATGTCTTAATTAGCAAATAAAAGAAAGCCTATCTTTCCTACCTCACCAAAAAGTGTCTATGGTTTAGCAGCTATTCATTTTAAATATAAAGTATAGTCAGCCACAATGCAGATCTGAAAAAATAAACAGTATATCTCACAGCTGCTTTCCTTATAATTCACACACGAAGCTAGAATGTAAAACTAAAGAAATGTGCTTCAGGAGGTAGCACAGTGGATAATGCTTTGGACTTTCAAGCGTGAGGTCCGGAGTTCAATCCCCAGCAGCAATATGTACCAATGTGATATTTGGTTCTGATTTTCTTTCTCTCTCTCCCATAAATAAATAAATAAATTCTTACTAAAAAGTAAATAAAACTAATTTATCCAAGTCTAATTTTCTCTCCTTTATTTAGATTGAGTTGGGAAATATTCAAGACAATATACAACACATTCCCTTAACTTGTAGATATCTGTATCACTCATACTAATGTTTATATGGAAATTTACATAAAGCTTAAACCATAAATACTGATAATATATATCTCCTTTCATAAATTAGCATATCTTCCAAATATCTCTGGCGATGAATATCAATAGGATTTTCAGTATATCAAATGTTAAGAAAAAATAACTAGTAGTATTTTATATTAAACCTGGATTAAATAAGGATCTATGCCATACTACTAAAACAGTCTGTATCCCTGTTAACACAAAACATCAATACATAGTGTAGGGTTGTCATGTTTTAATGTTATGTACATTATGCTCCTCTATCCCCAAAATATTATGTCTGAAAAAAAATTAGAAGTCAGGCCATAGGAAAAAAAATGGGCAAGGGATGAAGGTAGACAGCATAATGGTTATGCAAAGTAACTCTCCAAAGTCCCAAGTTCAATCCCTTGCACCACCATAAGCCAGAGCTGAGCAGTGCTCTGGTAAGTAAGTAAGTAAGTAAGTAAGTAAGTAAGTAAGTAAGTAAGTAAGTAAGTAAGTAAATAAGTAAAAAAGAAAGAAAGAGGAGGGGAGGGGAGGAAGGAAGGGAGGAAGGAAGGAAGGAAGGAAGGAAGGAAGGAAGGAAGGAAAGAAGAAAGTGGACAAAAGGACAGATAAGTAGACAGACAGACAGACAGACAAATAATAATCAACCTGTATCTGTGACCTTGGGCGAACCACTGCAGTTTCCAATGGAGGGAATGGGTACACAGAACTCTGGTGGTGTGAACACTATAGAATTGTACCCCTGTTATATTGTAATATTGTAAACCAATATTAAATCACTAATAAAAATATATTTAAAAAATTAGAACTCTCATTAACTTTGAAAAAGTTCTCTATCCATTTAGCCTCCTTATTTTCAGATAATAGGCAAAACAGCACCACCTGGTGGGCATCATCTTAGTTTTTTTTCTTTTTATAGAGAAATACGTTTTATTTAATAAATTCCAAATAATTTAATGAGGAGTCAAAGACACAATTATAGTACAGAAAATAGTATCATTCATTAAAATAACACATGCACCAACAGAAACTTTCTATTCTAGAGAGAAAATGCTACGGTAAAGTAGGGGTGTTGTACATAAGACTTAACCAAAAGTCATTAGCTGAGGCTTTCTTATCTTTCTTACATGGGGAATTTTGGCAAAGAATAGGATGTACATCTCATAGCAGTTTGATTGTAAAAGTTACTCCTCACACAAGCAAAGAAGCCTATGTATCACCCTGGTTTTAAATTAATTTTCTGTATTTATTAATACTTCTGGAAAAATGTAAAACCTTAAGGAATATATACTAAAATAATAAATACTGAAAGCTATATCAATTTGAAAGCAAAACTATACTTGAAACCTGTAACAAGGCTACAGATTGGGACCTCATGATTTTAAGGCCAAAGCTCCATGCACTGTGCTACATCTAAGGTTGCTGGGTTTTTGCTAATTATGATTATTATATGATATAATCTCAAGTCTTAAGAACCTTGAGTTCTTAGCTTTAAACAAGTATATTGAGGACTAGTGTGCAGAGCACATGCTTCACATGCATAAAGCCTAGTACCAAAAAGAATGATTTAGATTTATCTTACAAAATAATTTGCAATTTTAATACTACATGTTTTACAATTCAACGAAGAGGATGATGCTCACACAATATCTGTCATCTGTGTTTATTTGGGGGCTGATTCCTTTCTTTTTTCTGTTTTTTTTAACAGTTAAGTGAGAGGGAAAGAAGCACTCCAGAAGATACTGTTTCTTTAAAAATATTCAGCCTAGGGAGCCACGTGGTGGTGCATTTGGCTAAGTGCACACAGAACAGTGTGCAAGGATCCAGGTTCAACTCCCTAATCCCCAGCTGCAGGGGGAAAGCTTCAGTATCCCCATAAACATTGCTACAGGTGTCTTTCTCCCTTTCCTCTCAATTTCTGTCTTTATCTGAAATAAGTAACTATAATAAATGCCCACTCTAGGAGTGGTGGACCCATTGGAGCACACACATTACCATGTACATGGAACCAGGTCCCCATCTATATGGGAGAAAAGTTCAACAATGGTGAAGTAGTGCTGTATGTCTGTGTTTCTCTGCCTCTCTCCCACTTCCCTCTCTATTTCTGTCTGGCCTCTGGAGCAGTGAATTCATTCTGCAGGAACCAAGCAACTGCAATAGTGGTGAAAGAAAAGAAGAAAGGAAGAGAGAGAAAGAGAGAGAGGAAGAGAGGAGGGAGGGAGGGAGGGAGGGAGGGAGGGAGGGAAGAAAGGAAGGAAAGGAGGAAGGGAGGGAGGGAGAGAGGGAGAAAGAAAAAGAGAGAGAAGTGAAGGGGAAAGCCCAGTCAACACTAATGCCTTGCTATGTATGCAATCCATGTTAAAACCCTGGTACCACATAGGAAGTGTCACAGCACCAGAGGAACCGCCAGTGCTGTGTGTCCTCTCCTTTTCTCTCTTTCTGTGTCTCTCAATAGGAATAAAATAGAGGTCAGGAGCACTGAAACTGCATGAGTGAGGGCCAAGCTCCAGAGCATAATAGATGAATAAATAAATAAATAAAGCAACAAAAATAGTGAAATTGAACCCACGCACACACAGACACACACAAACACACCACAGGCTGAAAAAAAAAGAGAAGGCAGTAACAGCAAGGCAATGTATTTCTAGAGATGGCTTATGGAGACAAATTAGAAAGCAGAAAGATTACATACTGACTGTTAATATATATCAATTAATATCTCTATCTATCTATCTATCTATCTATCTCTCTGCTTCTTCTCCCAAACTCATTTGATACCAATAAGGAGGACAAAGAAGCCAGTCACTTTCACAATAATACTATTAAGAATTAAGGTACACTTTGGGCTGGATGGTGGCGCACCCAGTTCAGCACACATATCACACCATGTGCAAGGTTCTGGGTTCAACACCCGCTCCCCACCATCAGAAGGACACTTCATGAGCAGTGAAGCAGGCTGCATGTGTCTGTCTTTTTCTCTTCTTCTCTATCTCCTCTTCCTTCTCAATTTCTCTCTGTCCTATCAAATAAAAATAAAGTAGAAAGAAAAAAGAAAAGAAAATGGATTTGTAGTTCTTAAAATAAATAAAGATGAAGAATAAAGGTACATCTGGAACCCCACCTCTCCAGAGCCCCTCCCCACTAGGGAAAGTTAGAAACAGTGTGGGAGTATGGAACAACCCACCAATGTTCATGTCCAGTGGAGAAGCAAGTATAGAAGCCAGACCTCCACCTTTTGCACACCATAATGAACCTGGGTCCATGCTCCCTGAGAGAAAGAATAGGAAAGCTTCGTGGTCCAGGAGATAGCGGAGTGGATAAAGTGTTGGACTCTGAAGCATGAGGTCCTGAGTTCAATCCCCAGCAGCACATGTACCAGAGTGATGTTTGGTTCTTTCTCTCTTTCCTTCTACTTTCTCATTAATAAATAAAATACTTAATAAAAAATGAATAGATCATCTGGGGCCCTAATCCTGAGATTCCCAAACAGTCATGATGGGCCTTGACCTTGAATAAATCCCTCTCTCCATTGTCACCAGTCATCTCTATCAGGAATAAGACAATAACCCCTTTGTGGGCCTGCATAGGACCTTGCCCTCAACTTGGATCAACAATGATAGAGAATGTTTCATCCTCCGAAGGGAGACTGGACAATATACTCTATGCTACACCTGAAGATGATGGGTCCTGATATTGGGGCAGCTTGGAACGTTCCTACTTATGACCACAGAATGTGAGCTCAGATCTACAGGGATGCAGAGGTCACATAGGCTCCTAAGCTGAATATGGGCCCCAGATGACATCAAATCAATGGGGTTTACAGTCAACAATATTTATACCCCTTTCCAATATTTGGGAGCTACTCTCTTCCCTGATCTAGCTTTCTGGTTCTTCTGTCAGCCATGACATTATCTCCCCAGACAATAACTAGGATCCACCTGCATATCAGATTTCAGGCTCAGGCAAAAAAAAAAAAAAAAAAAAACATTAGTATAGCCACAGGCCCTTTGAAATATAACTAAAATGTGCCTACTAGTTATCTACAAAATGGAGGACACCCTCCCCAACTTTTCATCTGCACTATTCCAGCCTTTAGGTCCATGACTGGTCAACAATTTGTTTGGCTTTCTATGTTAACTCTCCTTTCAGCCACCAGGTTCCAGATGCTGGCAGGATGCTGACCAGACTTCCCTGGACAGACAACCCCACCAATGTGTCCTGGAGTTCCGATTCCCCAGAGCTCTTCCCCAAAAGGGAAAGAGAGACAGGCTGGGAGTATGGATCGACCTGTCAATGCCCATGTTCAGCAGGGAAGCAATTACAGGAGCCAGACCTTGGGTCCATACTCCCAGAGGGTTAAAGAATAGGAAATCTATCGGGGAGGGAATGGGATACAGACTTCCGGTGGTGGGAATTGTGTGAGGTTGTACCCCTCTTATTCTATGGTTTAGTCAATATTTCCTTTTTATTAATAAAAAAATTTAAAAAAAAATAAAGCTTCCAGTGGAGGGGATGGTATATGGAACTCTGGTGATGGGAAATGTGCAGAATTTCACCCCTCTTATTCTATGGTTTTGTCGATATTTTTTAATTTTTATTTATTTTAGATTTTATTTATTTATGAGAAAGACAGGAGGAGAGAGAAAGAACCAGACATCACTTTGGTACATGTGCTGCTGGAGATCAAACTCAGGACCTCATGCTTGAGAGTCCACAGCTTTACCACTGCACCACCTCCCAGACCACATAATTTTTATTTTATAAATAAATTAAAATTAAAAAAATAGAATGGTGCACTTCAGCAATGTTTTGATAACACAATTTTTACATGATTATGGTGTGGACCCCAAAATATATCTTCTCCTAGATACATAATTTTAAATACGCTAAATATTTTTCTACAAGTAAAAATACTATTTCTTTGGAATTTGCCTTTAAAACAAGTATTAAGGTATTTTCTGAAATACCTAAAATATAACTATATTAAAATGTAATTCCGGGGGTCGGGCGGTGGCGCAGTGGGTTAAGCGCATGTGGCGCAAAGCGCAGGGACCGAAGTAAGGATCCCGGTTCGAGCCCCCGGCTCCCCACCTGCAGGGGAGTCGCTTCACAGGCGGTGAAGCAGGTCTGCAGGTGTCTATCTTTCTCTCCCCCTCTCTGTCTTCCCCTCCTCTCTCCATTTCTCTCTGTCCTATCCAACAATGATGACATCAATAACAACAATAATAATAACTACAAGAACAATAAAACAACAAGGGCAACAAAAGGGGAAAAAAGAAAAAAAAGGGAGAGATAAGACGCAGGCTGTTGGGCTACATTCTAGGCAACAATTAAAACAAGGAACACAGCTGGTGACATTTAAGCATGGTATTTATTCATTAAAATGCATTAAGCTCATAGGACATATGCTTGGTATATGACCAAACCCCTAATAGTACAAAAAATATTCTTACTCTTAATCTAGGAGACAAAGAAAGATAAACAGAATTGCTCAACAAATTGTTTGGCTTCGTATGTTAACTCTCTTTTCAATCACCAGGTTCCAGATGCCACCAGGATGCTGGCCAGGCTTCCCTGGATTGAAGACCCCACCAATGTGTCCTGGAGCTCAGCTTCCCCAGAGACACACCTTACTAGGGAAAGAGAGAGGCAGACTGGGAGTATGGACCGACCAGTCAACGCCCATGTTCAGCGGGGAAGCAATTACAGAAGCCAGACCTTCTACCTTCTGCAACCCACAATGACCCTGGGTCCATGCTCCCAGAGGGCTAGAGAATGGGAAAGCTATCAGGGGCGGGGGTGGGTTATGGAGATTGGGTGGTGGGAATTGTGTGGAGTTGTACCCCTCCTACCTTATGTTTTTGTTCATTAATCCTTTCTTAAATAAAAAATTTAAATTAAAAAAAAAGAAAGATAAACAGAAAAATACAATAGATGTAACAACTCTCCTTCACATAAAATCTGGGCATGACTCTAAGTTAGTTGTTAAGTAAGAAGAGGGGTGGGCGACGTGCACCAGGAGGAGTACTACCAGCACTGGCAGTAAATAAATAAACAAACCAAGATAAAGGGCTTGAAATGAAGCCATATTTGATAAACCCCATGTCACCAAACTTGAGTCTTAATTACAGTTTCAGCTTTGACAGAAATAGAATCTTAAACCAGCCAACTAAGACTCGCCTGATTCTGGCCCCAACACGGCATGTGGTTTTCTTTCTTCCCTCTTTCTCTCGCTAATGAATAACTTTTTTAAATCACCTGATTCTAGTAGTTTGAGTACTTTGCCTACCGGATCTCTACATCCCCTAAAGGGATTTTGTAATTATCAGCTTTATTGACTATTCTAACTTCATGTCAAGTTCCAGCTCTTCTCTAGTTCCTCTTTTCTTTTCTTTTTAATTACAGAAAGCTTATTGAAAAAAAAAAAAAAAGACAGGTTAGGAAATAGTCACCAAGAAAAGAACATGTAAACACTCATTTAAGGGGGCAGGAGGTAGCATTGGGTTAAGTGCACATGGTGCGAAGGACAAGGACAGGTTTAGTGAACCGGTTCAAGCCCCCAGCTCCCCACCTGCAGGGGTGAAGCAGGTCTACAGGTGTCTATCTTTCTCTACCCTCTCTGTCACCCCCTCCTCTCTCGTCTCTCTGTCCTATCCAACAATGATGACATCAACAACAATAATAACTACAACAATGATAAACAACAAGGGCACCAAAAGGGAAAAAATAGCCTTCAGGATTGGTGGATTTGTAATGCAGGCACCAAGCTCCAGCAATAACCCTGGAGGCAAAAAAAAAAAAAAAAAAAGTAAAACACACTAATTTAAAGGGACTTGTGCACCCCTATGCTCATAGCTGCATTATTCACAATAGCCATTGAGTAGAAACATCCTAAATGCCCACCAGCAGATGACTGGCTATAGAGGTTATAGGAAAAATGCTTAAAGGAACACTACTCTACAACTAAAAAAAAAAAAAAAAAAAAAAAAAAAACCTATAGTGTTATAGTGTGTCCTTTGGGACAAAAGGGATAGAACTGAAGGTGATTATGCTTATCTTAACAAGATAACTAGAGGTGAAAGATTGGATAACCTTCTTCTGACTTAGTGCTCACATAAAGAAATGCCACTGATTAACACAGGCGCGCAGACACACACACACACACACATCAATCCCCCAACAAAGAAATTAAAAAAAAAAAAAAAGGAAAGAAATGCCACTGATTTTACAAGTCTAGAAATAGACCTCCCATATGACCCAGTAATTTCTTTCCTAGGGGTATATCCTAAGGATTCCATAACACTCAACCAAAAAGATATGTGTACATATGTTCATAGCAGCACAATTCATAATAGATAAAACTTGAAAGCAAATCAGGTGCCCAACAACATATGAGTGGCTGAGAAAGCTGTGGTATATGTGTGTGTGTGTGTGTGTGTGTGTGTGTGTGTGTGTGTGTGTGTGTGTGTGTGTGTGTGTATATATTACGCAGCTGTTAAGAACAATGAACCCACCTTCTCTGACTCATCCTCATCCTGGATGGAGCTAGAAGGAATTATGTTAAGTGATATAAGTCAGAAAGACAAAGACAAGTATGGGATGATCCCACTCTTTAACAGAAGCTGAGAAAGAAGAACAGAAAGTGAAATTCAAAGCAGACTCTGACTGAGTTTGGAGTAGGGCACCAAAGTAAAAATCTGTGGGTGGAGGGTGAGGGTAGATGTTCAGCTTCCACTAGGAGCATGGGGTGGGGAGGGACACAGACCTTTGGTGGTGGAAATGGTGTTAATGTACACTCCTATTAACGTGTAGTCTCATAAATCACTATTTAATTAATATGAGAGGGGGAAATGGATCGAATGTCTCAAACTTTTTGATGTGTAGAACAGATCTCTGAGTATATGTTCCTTCAATCTAAGCACTTAATACTTCAAAGTTATAATCAAATTGAATTTTAACAGTGAACTCAAATTGTTAATACATTTCTAATAATGACTTGTTCTTTGAAAGATTAAATCTCTTAAAAACGTAGACCAGGGAGAAAAGAAGAAACTGGAGGCATTACTTTATAAGATACAGCTATATGTTAGTAGCATAAAAGGTCAGAAATTATTTTGAGGTCATATATTACAGAAAATCCTAACAATGGGATTTTCAAAGTTAACCCAATAATTTGGTTAACAATAATTATCTATTGCCTTCTTAAACCCTTAGACAGCAGGAACCTTCCCCTTTCTCTATAAAGCCCATATTTCTCCCAAGCCGGGAACCTCTAGGGTGGGGCTCACTTTCCTGCATGCTTCTCAAGTCAAACCAACTGCAACTGCAACTGTTGATCCCAGCCTAAGCAGTGCAACCAGTACCACCTCGGCATGCTTCATTTCAGACCATGTCCAGAGATATCAGACATTGAATGTCAACCCTTCAACTTCATTATTTTACCACCAAGTTCTAGATGCTACCATGATGTCAACCTGACTTCCCTGGGCCGATGACCCCATCATGTGTCCTGGAGCCTCAGCTCTCCAGATCCTTGCCCCAGTAGGGAAAGAGAGAAAGAGACAGGCTAGTAGTATGAATTAACCTACCAATGCCCATGTTCAGTGTGGAAGCAATTACAGAAGCCAGACCTTCCACCTTCTGCACCCTATAATGATCCTGGGTCCATACTCCCAGAGGGATAAAGAACAGGAAAGCTATCAAGGGAGGGGATTAGATAAGGAGTTCTGGGGGGTGGGAACTGTACCCCACCTATCCTATAGTGTTGTCAATATTTCCATTTTATAAATAAAAATTAAAAGAAATAAAACAAAGAAAGGGATATGTTAAGCATCAAGTAATGCCAGACAAATCACTTTGTAGAAAAAATGAAATGGTTCACTTGACATTGACAAAACACAACTTTAGCCCTCACACCTATGGACATCTTATCTTTGACAAAGGGGCTCAGACTATTAAATGGGGAAACCAGAGTCTCTTCAACAAATGGTGTTGGAAACAATGGGTTGAAACATGCAGAAGAATGAAACTGAAACACTGTATTTCACCAAATACAAAAGTAAATTCCAAGTGAATCAAGGACTTTGATATTAGACCACAAACTATCAGAAACTTAGAAGAAAATATTGGCAGAACTCTTTTCCACATAAATTTTAAAGACATCTTCAATGAAACGAATCCAATTGCAAAGAAGACTAAGGCAAGTATAAACCTATGGGACTACATCAAATTAAAAAGCTTCTTCACAGCAAAAGAAACCACTACCCAAACCAAGAGACCCCTCACAGAATGGGAGAAGATCTTTACATGCCATACATCAGACAAGAGTTTAATAACTAACATATATAAAGAGCTTGCCAAACTCAACAACAAGACAACAAATAACCCCATCCAAAAATGGGGGGGGGGGGACATGGACAGAATATTCACCACAGAAGAGATCCAAAAGGCCGAGAAACACATGAAAAAATGCTCCAAGTCTCTGATTGTCAGAGAAATGCAAATCAAGACAACAAAGAGATACCACCTCACTCCTGTGAGAATGTCACACATCAGAAAAGGTAACAGCAGCAAATGCTGGAGAGGGTATGGGGTCAAAGGAACCCTCCTACACTGCTGGTGGGAATATCAATTGGTCCAACCTCTGTGGAGAACAGTCTGGAGAACTCTCAGAAGGCTAGAAATGGACCTACCCTATGACCCTGCAATTCCCCTCCTGGGGATATATCCTAAAGAACCCAACATATCCATCCAAAAAGAGCTGTGTATACATATGTTCTTGGCAGCACAATTTGTAATAGCCAAAACCTGGAAGCAACCCAGGTGTCCAACAACAGATGAGTGGCTGAGCAAGTTGTGGTATATATATATACATATATATATATATATATATATATTACTCCGGTATAAAAAATGGTGACTTGACTATTTTCAGCCAATCTTGGATGGACCTTGAAAAAATCATGTTGAGTGAAATAAGTCAGAAACAGAAGGATGAATATGGGATGATCTCACTCTCAGGCAGAAGTTGAAAAACAAGATCAGAAAAGAAAACAGAAGTAGAACTTGAAATGGCATATACAAACTATTGTACTTACTGTTGAATGTAAAACATTAATTCCCCAATAAAAAAAAAAGTGAAAAAAAGAGAAAGAAATAGAGGCATCTTAAGAACTGTTAGTCTTATGAAATAAGGAACTGGGCTGGGCGTGGCACACCAGTTTGAGCACTCACATTGCCACGCCCAAGTTCAAGTCCCTGCACCCCACTTGCAGAGAGGAAGCTTCATGAGCTTTCATGAAAGATGCAGATTCACAGTAACCCTAGTAGTAAGAAAAAAGAAAAAAAAGGGGGGGGGGAGGATTTATTATAAATTAACCTTATTCAATTCTGGGGAAAATGGGTGAAGTAAAAGTTCAAAAACTCACCAGTTCAATCCTGGTGCAGTTCATTGAACTGGAGCATTTAAAAAGCAACTGGGATGGGGTTGGTGGATGGTGGCACTGCTCAGCTGTGGATTATGGTAATAAGGGGGATTGAATTTGAGATCCTGGAGCCTCAGGCATGAAAGTCTTTTTAGATAACCATTATGCTATCATATATCCTGGGTCAGAAAATGAATGCATCTGATTATGGGGGTGGGGGGGAGTTCAGCAAAAGAATTGACCTGTACTCTAGAGAGTCACTGTTGTAAAACATGAAGATGAATTATCTGGGGCAGGGGTAGATAGCATGATTATACAAAGAGACTTTCAAGCCTGAGTCTTCAAAATCCCAGGTTCAATCCCCTGCAACATAGTAAGCCAGAGCCGATCAGTCCTCTGGTAAAGAAAAAAAAAGATGAAGAATCTTTTCCAGATGACTCAAAGTCAGAAACTTGATAAATAAATGTGATCTGGAATTCTATACTGGAAAGGGAGAAGGAATACTATAAAGGATGTAATTGGGACAGTTGAAAATAAGCAATGGATGTGACATATAAAATGCTGTAGCAGTGATCAATATCCTGAATTAATAAATCTATCGTTGTAAAACACAGTGGTCTTGTTTTTAGGACATAATACACTCTAAATAATTTGGGGGGTGTGGTGAAAGGTACTGATGCCTGTAATTTCCTAAAGTGGCTCATCAATAAAAATGAGTTCATAATAGTGATAATGTATGTGTTATAATGTTAATGTTACAGACATGTACATGAAGCATATACAGGAGTTCTGTGTACTGCTCTTGAACTTTCCTAAGTTTGAAGTTGTTTCAGTATTTGAAGTTAAAACAATATTGCTTTTAGATGTACACATACGATTCCTTGAGGATCACTTGCTCCTGTATTTCAGCAGTTACTATAATGAGTACACATATAAAACATTCTATAAAAGAAAATTACAGAACTCGCTTCATTCCTTTTGATTGGTTCCTAGTCATCTATTAAGACTTAATTCTGGTAGTTGATTCTTTCTGGTATCTTTCTCTATTACACTCCCTTTGGGGTTAGTGTGCTACAAGACTTCAAGCACAGCAGAATCAAAACCCTAGGTCTAACACTTTGAGTCTTGTGACTTTGGGTCAGTTATTCCTTTAAATGTTTTTTTCATCTAAATTATGAGAACATAACTTTATAGAACTATTTTGCAGATTAAATAATAACGATGAAATTCTAATGCATAATCAATAGAAAATTCCATGATGGCTGGTATAGAAATAGCTACTTTCATTACTATTTTTACTTATTTTCTACTTTGAGCAAAGGGTCTATTTCTCAATTATTAAGTTTTTTTCAGTATGTATAATTGATGCATAGTAAATATTTCTTAATAGTTAAAGTCTTACAAAAGATAGTCTGTATAACACGACTTACACCCAGGTTATAAGGAGCCATGACACTTCATGGGAGTGCAATGGCACTGGGGTGGTACGTGGTGTTTTCTCTCTCTGAAGCCTTTTTTTTTTTTTAAGAATTTTATTTATTTATTCATGAGAAAGATAGGAGAGAAAGAACCAAACAACACTCTTGTATATGTGCTGCTGGGGATCCAACTCGGGACCTCATGGTTGAGAATTCAATGCTTTATTCACTGTGACACCTCCCGGATCACTCCCTCAGTCTATCTAATGAAAATGTCCTTCCAGGAGTGGTGGAATCCTGCATGTGCAAGATTCTGATACCTCTAGAACACCACATAGCTGACAAATTTTCAGTTCATCTTTCAACCTTTATTTTTCACCATTAAGTGGGTTTATTCAGAAAAAGAATAGTTTATTCTATTTTTGATTACAAGGTCAACAGTTAAACAGATTTTTCTTCATATCTGATTATGTCTTCATGAATGTAATCAAATTTAACAATAGGCTTTTTTAACAAAATCAAATAAAGTTCTAAGGTACAATTAGGTGCTTATTTATTCTAAATTGCAGTTAGAGTTATTGCTGGGGCTTGGTACCTGCAAGATGAATTTACTGCTTCTTGTAGCTTGTTTTTTTTTTCTTTCCTTTCTTTTTTTTTTTGTTTTATCAGACAGAAATTGAGAGAGGGGAGTAAGGTGATAGGGCAAGAGACAGCTGCAGCACTACTTACTACTTGTGAAGATTCCCTCCTGCTGTTGGGGTCTTAAGGTTTCAACATAGTAAGTGTGTGGTCTACCAGGTGTGCCATTGTTTGGCTCCAAATTAAGTGCTTTTTTTTTTTTTTTTTTTTTTAACTATTCCTGGATATTGGTAATTCAAAATTTTCTTAGCAGACAGCAAAACAATTTTTCTGTCATTTCTCCAACACTGGATTGAATTTGTTTACAAATACCTCAAATTTTGATAGACAACTACTAGTGTTAGTGATTCAGTTTGGAGTAACTTTTTGATATTTCCATTTCTAAAACACTGACTGGCATAAACAGATAAAATGGTTATGATTAACTTATTCTAACCAAAAGTCCTTTATGCACTAGTGACTAAGATTACCTTATAATTTGAACAAAATTTAGGGTCCCACAGGAACTCTGAAGAGGAAATGACTGTTGGTTTGGAAAGAAAAAGAGCATTGCTCACAATGTTTACATAAAATGGTTTGTGGTATTTCTCTATGAACACTTCAACTCGTAAACTGCCTGTCCCAATGAGATCTACCAAATTCACATTTGATTATAGTCTTTATTTCTTGTTACTGTGCCAGCTAAAGGAAATTAATGTTTAAAACACTGAATTTTTAAACTCTCTCTTCAATAATAATCTAGATATAAAATTGAGTTTTTTTGTTTTTTTTTTTAATAGCATGGGAGGTTTGTCTTAATCTCAGACTTGATGAAAGGAGATGTAAACAGTCATGTGGATTCATGGCAAATCATTGCTGCTTTTTTTCTAGACATAATTTTCAACTTCTTTGATTTTTATCTTTAGTACTTGCAGGGAACTTCTAAAAATAAAGAAATAACTTTTTTTTTTAAATTAGGGCAGAAAAATACATTTAAGAGAATAAGTATAAATTGCTGCTTTAGTTAGTGCTTTATATTTGAGAAAAGAGATTGTATATTTGTAGCAGACCACAATGGGAAAGTTGATGTCATTTCTACTGTATCCAGAAAACATCACTGTAAGAAAACTTTTATTTTAGTCCTCCCAATTCCTGTCCCCTTTTTCCTGCTCCTTCCTTTCCTTCCTCCCTTCTCTTCTGCCTCCTCCTCCTCTCTCTCCCTCTCTGTCTCTCTCTCTCTTTATTATCCTAGTAGTACTTGTTTTGGGAATTTTATTCTGAACTATCTAGTTTCTTGTTTGAAATGTTTTACTCACTCAGCAAAGGTAGGATTTTATCTTTTTCATAAAATAAAGAGTATTATATGGTGTAGATTAGCCATGAATGAAAGCAATGACTGTAAATTAAATTGACCTTAAAGAAAGAATAAAAAGTCAAATTCAATAATCCTTGGGGAAACCATTCTGAACTGTCATATTCTAGTACTTCCACATGTAATAATATTTAATACCAAGTAAATGATTATGGTGGTCTGGGAGGTGGTGCAGTGGATAAAGCACTGGGCTCTCAAGCAAGAGATTCCAAGTTTGATCCTGGCAGCACATGTACCAGAGTGATGGCTGATTCTTTCTCTCTCCTGTCTTTCCCAAGTAAGTTATTATGTACTAGTTATAAATTAGATATTTTTTAATCAGTTTGTAGAAACTAAAATGCACAAATCTAATTTGCTCTGTGTTTGAAGTTTTTTTTTTTTTTTTTTTTTTTTAAGCAGAGCACTACTCAGCTCTAGTTTATGGTGGTGCGGGGATTGGATTGAAGCTGGGACCTTGGAGCCTCAGGCATGAAAGTGTCTTTGCATAACCATTATGCTATCTACCCCCAGCCTAGAAATATTTTTATTTATTTAATAATGACAGAGATGATACAGAGATACAGTGTGAAAGAGGGAGAGAGACCAGAGAACTGCTCAGCTGTAGCCTATGGTGGTGTTGGGGGACTGAACCTGAGATCACAGAGTCTCAATCATAAAAGTCTTGCATTTTTATGCTATCTCCTAAACTCCCACTTCTAAAATAGAAAGTTCTGGGGGTGCACCCAGTTAAGCTCATATAGTACTAAGCACAGAACCAGCTCAAGGATCCAGGTTCAAGCTCCTAGCTCCCCAGTTGCAGGTGGGATGCTTCACCAGTGACAAAGCAGGTTTGCAGTTCTCTCTCTCAACTAGAGTACTGTCTAGCTCTGGCTTGTGGTGTACGGGATTACATCTGGGACCTTCGATCCATAGGCATGTGAGTCTCTTTGCATCACTGTTATGCTGTCTACCCCCACCTTCTCCCATCTCCGTCTTTAGCTCCCACTCCTCTCTCAAATTCTCTTTGTCTTATACAATTAAATGGAAAGAAAGAAAAAATGGCTGCCTGCCAGAAGCAGTGGATCTGTCGTGCTGGCACTGAGCCCCAGTGATAACCCTGGAAAAGCACAAGAGAGACAGACACACCATAGTTCAGTTCAGCTCTGCCGTACATTAGTGTTGGGGATAGACCTAGGAGCCTCAGGCATGAAAGTCTTTTGCGTCTACCCAACCTCTTGTTCTTTTCTTAGATTTGTGGCCTATACAATTCTAAAATTACATATGTATTTTCATAATTGTGTCACCTAGGCCTAAATAAAGCAAATATATACTTAAAATGGTTTAACACTGTAAACCTTTAAGTTGTCACTTAGCAAAAGACTCTTCTATCATATAAAGCACTCATTTTTATTGCTAGTAACAGGGAACTCCCTTGGTAAAGGAATAAGCCTGTTAAATACCTTCTTGTTCTGTCTGGAATAATTTACTGATATTGTTCTAAAAGAAAAATCAGTAAGACTATAGGATTTGTGGATTATTTCATTGACTTTAAATTATCCGTTGAGTATCGACATTTGTAATGCAGAGTAAATAAAGCTATTATACAACTCTAATTTCAGGAATCACTTAGCATATAATTTAATGTCAATCATGAATTCTATTTAAGAACCTTTAAAAAAGACTAAGGGTATGGTTCTTAAGACTTTCTGACCGTTTTATGTGTAAATTTTCTTGGTGATAAAGTTGGGTTTTTTTTTGTACTATTTTTTTTTTCCTTACACATGGTAATGTGTGTGCTCGACCAGGTGCACCACCACCAACTCCCCAGTGTTTGGTTATTTAAAGAATTATGTCAGGGCCAGGTGGTGGCACACCTGACTGAATGCACAGATCACAGTGCACTAAGGCCTGGGTTCAAGCCCCAGTCTGCACCTGCAGAGGGGAAGCTTCCAGAGTGATGAAAGCAGTGCTGTAGGTCTCTCTCGCTCTCTTTTCTTTTCTTTCTTTATTTTAATTTATTTTATTTTTTAAATTTATTTCTTTATTGGGGAATTAATGTTTTACATTCAACGGTAAATACAATAGTTTGTACATGCATAACATTCTCCAGTTTCCCATTTAACAATACAACCCCCACTATGTCATTTATTATCCTTCATGGACCTGTCTTTTACTTTGGTGCAATACGCCAATTCCACTTCAGGTTCTACTAGTGTTTTCTTTTCTAATCTTGTTTTTCAACTTCTGCCTGAGAGTGAGATCATCCCATATTCATCCTTCTGTTTCTGACTTATTTCACTCAACATGATTTTTTCAAGGTCCATCTAAGATCGGCTGAAAACGGTGAAGTCACCATTTTTTACAGCTGAGTAGTATTCCATTGTGTCTATATACCACAACTTGCTCAGCCACTCATCTGTTGTTGGACACCTGGGTTGCTTCCAGGTCTTGGCTATTACAAATTGTGCTGCCAAGAACATATGTGTACACAGATCTTTTTGGATGGATGTGTTGGGTTCCTTAGGATATATCCCCAGGAGGGGAATTGAAGGGTCATAGGGTAGGTCCATTTCTAGCCTTCTGAGAGTTCTCCAGACTGTTCTCCACAGAGGTTGGACCAATTGACATTCCCACCAGCAGTGCAGGAGGGTTCCTTTGACCCCACACCCTCTCCAGCATTTGCTGCTGTTACCTTTTCTGATGTATGACATTCTCACAGGAGTGAAGTGATATCTCATGTTGTCTTGATTTGCATTTCTCTGACAATCAGAGACTTGGAGCATTTTTTCATGTGTTTCTTGGCCTTTTGGAACTCTTCTGTGGTGAATATTCTGTCCAAGTCCTCCCCCCATTTTTGGATGGGGTTATTTGTTGTCTTGTTGTTGAGTCTGGCAAGCTCTTTATATATGTTGGTTATTAAACTCTTATCTGATGTATAGCATGTAAAGATCTTCTCCCATTCTGTGAGGGGTCTCTTGGTTTGGGTAGTGGTTTCTTTTGCTGTGAAGAAGCTTTTTAATTTGATGTAGTCCCATAGGTTTACACTTGCCTTAGTCTTCCTTGTAATTGGATTCGTTTCATTGAAAATGTCTTTAAAAATTATGCAGAAAAAAGTTCTTCCAATATTTTCCTCTAAGTATCTGATAGTTTCTGGTCTAACATCCAAGTCCTTGATCCACTTGGAATTTACTTTTGTATTTGGTGAAATACAGTGATTCAGTTTCATTCTTCTGCATGTTTCAACCCATTGTTTCCAATACCATTTGTTGAAGAGACTCTGCTTCCCCCATATAATAGTCTGGGCCCCTTTGTCAAAGATTAGATGTCCATACATGTGGGGCCTCATTTCTGGGCTCTCAACTCTATTCCACTGGTCAGTGTGTCTGTTCATGTTCCAGTACCAAGCAGTTTTGATCACAATGGCCCTATAATACAGTTTGAGATCTGTCAGTGTGATGCCTCCGGTTCTGTTCTTTTTTCTCAAGATTGTTTTGGCAATTCTAGGTCTTTTCTGGTTCCAGATAAACATTTGTAGCATTTTTTCTATTCTCCTAAAAAATGTGCTTGGGATCTTGATGGGGATAGCATTAAATTTGTAGATGGCTCTGGGTAATATATTCATTTTGATGATGTTAATTCTTCCAACCCATGAACATGGAATATCTTTCCACTTCTTTGTGTCTTTTTCAATTTCTTTGAGTAGTGACTCATAATTTTCAGTATACAAGTCTTTCACTTCTTTGGTTAGGTTTACTCCTAGATATTTTATTGTTTTTGTTGCTATAGAAAAAGGAACTGATTTCTGGGTTTCAATTTCTTCTAACTTAGTGTTTGCATAGAGGAATGCCACTGACTTTTGAATGTTAATTTTATAGCCTGATACATTACTGTATTGCCTGATGATTTCCAAAAGCTTCTTGCTGGATTCCTTAGGTTTTTCCATGTATACTATCATGGCATCTGCAAATAAGGAGAGTTTGACTTCTTCTCTTCCAATCTGTATGCCTTTAATTCCTTGGTCCTGCCTGATTGCTATGGTAAGAACTTCCAACACTATGTTGAATAGTAATAGTGATAGTGGGCAGCCCTGTCTAGTACCTGATCTGAGGGGAAATGCTTCCAGTTTTACACCATTGAGTATGATGTTGGCTGTAGGTTTGCTATATATAGACTCCACTATCTTCAGGAATTTTCCATCTATTCCCATTTTTTGTAGTGTTTTGATCATAAAGGGATGTTGTATTTTGTCAAAGGCTTTCTCTGCATCTATTGATATGACCATGTGGTTTTTGGTCTTGCTTTTGTTGATGTGGTGGATCACATTGATTGATTTACGTATATTAAACCAACCTTGCATGCCTGGGATAAACCCCACTTGGTCATGATGAACAATCTTTTTGATATACTGCTGTATCCGGTTGGCTAGAATTTTGTTCAAGATTTTAGCATCTATGTTCATCAGAGATATTGGTCTGTAGTGTTCTTGTTGTGTCCCTATCTGCTTTTGGTATCAGGGTGATGTTGGCTTCATAGAAGCTGGCACGGAGTATTCCAGTGTCTTCAATCTTCTGGAAGACTTTTAAAATAGAGGTATTAGTTCTTCTTTGAAGGTTTTGTAGAATTCATTTGTAAAACCATCTGGTCCAGGACTTTTATTTTTGGGAAGATTTTTGATAACTGTTTCAATTTCATTAGCTGTGATGGGCCTGTTCATGTTATCCACTTCCTCTTTACTTAGTTTTGGAAGTTGGTAGGTATCTAGGAAATCGTCCATTTCTTCCAGGTTCTCTAGCTTGGTGGCATATAGTTGTTCATAGAAGCCTCGCATGATGTGTTGAATTTCTGCAGTGTCTGTTGTGATATCTCCTCTTTCATTTACTATCCCATTTATTTGCGTCCCTTTTTTGTTTTGTGAGTCTGGCTAAAGGTTTGTCGATTTTGTTTACTCTTTCGAAGAACCAACATTTACTTTCGTTGATCAATTATATGGTTTTCCTATTCTCAATGTTATTTATTTCTGCCCTAACTTTAGTGATTTCTGTCCTTCTGGTTGCTTTTGGGTTCCTTTGTTGGTCTTCTTCTAGGTCTTTAAAATGTGCAATCAGGATGTTTATTTGTGCCTTTTCTTGTTTCCTAATGTGTGCTTGTATAGCTATGAACTTCCCTCTTAGGACAGCTTTAGCTGTGTCCCAAATATTTTGATAGCTTGTGTCTTCATTTTCATTGAACTCTCGAAACATTTTGATTTCTTCCTTGATTTCCTCTTTGACCCAGAAGTTGGTAAGAAGTGTACTGTTGAGCTTCCACATTTTGGGACTGTTACTAATCTTTTGTTGATTGTTAAGTGTTAGTTTAATTCCACTGTGGTCTGAGAAGATGCTTGGGATGATTTCAGTGCTCTTGAATTGGCTGATGCTGTCTTTGTGGCCTAACATATGGTCTATCCTTGAGAATGACCCATGTGGATTTGAGTAAAATGTGTATTCCAGTTTGTTGGGATGAATGACTCTGAAAATGTCCAATAGTTCTAGTTTATCTATCTCTTCATTTAGCTCCCTTATGTCTTTATTGATTTTCTGCCTGGATGATCTGTCAAGTTGAGAGAGTGGGGTGTTGAAGTCCCCTACTATGATTGTGTTACTGTTAATATATTGCTGTAGCTCTTTCATTAGAAGTTTGATGTATTTAGATGGTTTCTCATTGGGTGCATAGATGTTAATAATTGTAAAGTCCTCTTGATTGACTGATCCTCTGAGCATTAAGTAGTGTCCATTCCTATCTTTTTTAATCTTATCTATTTTAAAGTCTATCATGTCAGATATGAGAATAGCTGTTCCTGCCCTTTTTTGTGGGCCATTGGCTTGTATGATAGTTTTCCACCCTTTCACTTTAAGTCTGTGTTTGTCTTGTTGAGTTAGGTGGGTTTCCTGTAGACAGCATATTGTTGGGTTGTGTTTTCTGATCCATCTTCCTACTCTGTGTCTTTTAATAGGTGAATTCAGGCCATTGACATTTGTTGATATCAAATATTGAAGATATTTTAATGCTACTCTTGTAGAGTTTTAGAGTGTTTTGATATATGTCCTATTTGTGGTGGTCTGGTTGTTTATAGGAGACCTTTCAGAACTTCTTTCAGGGCAGGCTTGGTGATGGTTGCTTCCTTCAACTGTTGCTTGTCTGAGAAGGCTTTGATGCTTCCATCTAGTCTGAATGACAATCTAGCAGGATATAGTATTCTTGGCTGAAAGCCTTTCTCATTGAGCACTCGATAGATATCTTGCCATTCTCTTCTGGCCTATAGTGTTTGTATGGAGAAGTCTGCTGCTAATCTTATGGGTTTTCCTTTGTAGGTGACTCTTTGTTTTTCTCTTGCAGCCTTGAGGATCCTTTCTTTATCCTTATTCCTTTCCAATCTAAGTATGACATGTCTTGGTGTCTTTAGGTCTGGGTTAATTCTGTTTGGGACCCTCTGGGCTTCTTGAATCTTTATGTCTTTGGTGTTGTCTAGACTAGAGAAATTTTCAGCTATTGTGGCCTGGAGAATGCTTTCTTCCTCTCCTTCTCTTTCTTCCTCTGGTAAGCCAATAATGCGTATATTGTTTCTTTTGAAGTCATCCCATAGGACTCTGTTGTTGTTTTTAGCATCTCTTAATCTCTTTTTGAGATCTCTTACTTCTTTTTTAGTTGTCTCTAATTCATCCTCAATCTTGCTAATTCTGTTTACAGCCTCATAGATTCTATTCTCTCTGCCCTCTACTGCTTTCTGGAGTTCATCTATTTTGTTGCCCTGCTCTGATATTGTTTTAGCTTGTTCAGCTAGTTGCCTTCTTAGCTCAGCGATTTCAGCTTTCAGCTCTCTAATAACCATGAGATAATTAGAATTTTCTTCCATATTCTCATTTGTTGTTCCTGCATTTCTGATTACAATTTTTTCAAATTCTTTACTCACTCCTGTTATTATTTCCTTAGCTAATGTTTGGATGTTGAACTCGTTGTTTTGTGCTTCACCCTCTGGAGGACTTTTAGCTGGATTCTTGTCCTGGTCTCCAATATTTTTTCTTGTTGTTTTAACCATTTTATATATTATGTTATGAGTTCCCTTTATCAGTACTTTTCAAATTATTGATTACTATTGCCTGGATTGACTTGTGTCTAAGTAATTTAATTAAAGGGTTTACCATGGTGTAAGTTAACAGTTTTTTCAATCCCTGAGTTGGACCTCAGTGGTGTAAAAGCCTCTTTTTTTTTCTTCCCTGTAGGCTAAGGGAGCCTGAGGGCTTTTAAACTATCATTTGGCTTCTTAGCTTAATCACTGACACCCGACCAAGTGATAAAGCAGGGTGTGGCAGAGATAACCCAGTGGTTATGCAAAGAGACTTTCACAGCCCCTCAGCTATGCCAGCTATGCTACCGAGGTATAAGTCTTCTCCTGAGTTTCCGGGTTAGATCTCTGTCCCCTGGTCTCCCTCCCTGTTGCTGCTCCAGATTCTGAGGGTAGTAGCAATGGAGACTCCGAGTTGCACTTGGTGAGTCTCTGGGGAGTCCTTTCCTCCCTTCAGCTGTCCCTTTGTTGTGGAGCTGACTGGAGGTGGTGTCTCCACTGATAAACTGTTGAACTGTTAGCAGTCACTTAATCTCTCCTTAGGCCCCTCTCTCCTCTCTGTCACCAGCCATGTGTGTTTGTACTCACGGGTGATTTACTGGGTTCCTGTGGTCATTCTAGTGCTGTCTTGTTTCGGTCTGGGTGGTCTCGTTTGGTATTCCTAGTTTATGGAGAGGAGAGGAGAGGAGAGGAGGGGAGGGGAGGGGAGGGGAGGGGAGGGGAGGGGAGGGGAGGAGAGGAGAGGAGAGGAGAGGAGAGGAGAGGAGAGGAGAGGAGAGGAGAGGAGAGGAGAGGAGAGGAGAGGAGAGGAGAGGAGAGGAGAGGAGAGAAAGCTATCTGCTGCTCGTAGCTCCGCCTCCGGAAGTCGAATCCTAACTTTTCCTTGAGCAATAAAATATCCAATTCTCCAGGACCAGTTGGTGGCACACCTGGGTAAATGCACATATTACAGTGTGCAAGGCCCGGGGTTCAAGCCCCTGGTCTCTAGCTGCAGGGGGAAAGCTTCATGAGTGGTGAAGCAGGTGTATAGGTGTCTCTCATGCCTGAGGCTTTTAGGTCCCAGATTTAATCTCCTACACTACCATAAACCAGAGCTAAGCAATACCATAGTAACAGCAAAAAACAAAAAGTTGAATTCTTAGCATTTGAAATTTAGACATAAAGTAGTATTTATTGTCCTAAAAAATACTTAAATCATCCCCCAGCACTTTATGATTAATATCAATCACAATTTCTTTAAGAAATTGGAGAGAAAACATGGAAAATGACAAAGTTTTTAGAAGGTTAATTTTCTTAGGTAAAACAAGTAACTTAGAAAATAATCACTTAAGCAAGGGTAGACAGAATTATGGTTATGTAAAGAGACTCCCATGCCTGAGGCCCCAAGGTGTCCCAGGTTCAGTCCTCCATAGCACCATAAGCCAGAGCTGAGCAATACTCTAGTTTAAAAAAAAAAAAAAAAAAAAACTTAAAAAAAAAAAAAGAAAAGAATACTTAATCTTGAGGAAAAAATAATAAACTTGGACTGGGGGCATAGCATAATAGCAAAAGACTTCCATGCCTGATTCACCAAAGGTCCAAAGGTCCCAGGTTCAAACCCTAACACTACCAAAGCTAAGTTATGTTTTAGTAAAAAAAATAAATAAAATGAAAATCCTGTTAGCATTGCTATCTGCTTCTCATGGCACCACCCATTCAGCCTAACCACCCCGTCCTCTCTGCCCACTCTCAAGAGTACAGGGAACAGCTCACACCTTGGCCTGGGAGCCTGATCTCTCCAAGCAACTTGAGCATGCCTTGTACATCCTCAACTCGAGCCCAAAGGATGTCTGTGACACCCTGAGGCAGAAGTCTCCAAATGTCTGACCTTACTGGGAGTCTTCAACTGGACTCTACTCCCAGTTAAGGATATGATGGTTTATGTCAATGGCACTACACAATGTAGGATAGAAATGTTTTAAAAGTCCTATGGTCTATGTCAGTGCTGCCTTTTTATAAATAAAAATTTTTTAAAAAGAAATATTTTAAAATAGAAGAATAATTTTCAAATAAAACCCACAGTTGGTTATCCTTCAATGACAGAAACCCTCCAGGTCCCAGTCCCAACACCTCCTCTGCCACCCCAAAGAACCCCTTCGATCTTTATTTCTCACAGAAGCAGCAGCATGGCCCCACAATATGTTCAGCTCACAGATTGTGTAAACATACAGCTACTTCCTACTTTACATCTCTTGAGATTCATTACTCGTAAGTACCACACACACTAGAGGAAAATTAAGTATTTTTGCTTAAAAGAGGGGGAAGGGGGAAGGAGGCTGGGTAGTGGTGTATCTGCAGGGGAAGGCTTTGGAGTGGTGAAGCAGGGCTGCAGGTGTCTCTCCATTTTGCTCCCTCTCTATTTCCCCCTCCCCGCTCAATGTGTGGCTGTCCCTATCCAAATAAATAAAGACAATAAAAAACTTTAAGAGAGAGACTTGCAACACTGCTTCACCACTCACAAAGCTTTCCCCCTGCAGATGGGTCAAGGGGCTTGAACCGGGTCCTTGTGCACTGTAACATGTGCACTTAATTACATGTGCCACCACCCAGCCTGAGGTTGTATTATCAATCACATCTTTTATATAATTTTAAAAATTAGATTGTTGGGTGGGTAGGTGGGGAGAATACAGGCCCATGAAGGATGATGGAGGACCTAGTGGGGGTTGTATTGTTATATGGGAAACTGGGGAATGTTATGCATGTACAAACTATTGTATTTACTGTTGAATGTAAAACATTAATTCCCCAATAAAGAAAAAATAAATTTAAAAAAAAATTAGATTGTTTACATATATCTCCTCCATTGAAAAAAAAAAAGAGTAAATCATGTAGAAGGCTAGTGTTTAATGCACTTACAGTTCCTTGTGCTTATCTTCAGCCAAGATTTGGTCATTTGGTTTAAGAGAATACCTGTAACAAATAAAAACAGCTAAGGTTATATAGCTATTTAAGTATATTTGTCTCATGACTATCATTTGCACAGTGGTATAAATGTATAGTTATTTATATCAAATAAGCACTACTGCACTTTATTAAAAGTTTAATTGATAAAACACTTTTCAAAATGCCCAAATTTTATGCTTTATCAATCACTTATACAGACACCATATTTCAGGAAATGAAGAGATCAATTTGATGATGAATTCAAAGTTCAAAATAATTTCAATATTCTTTTATAATGAATTATCCATGTTACCCTGGGCATGAGAAATGAAAGTAAGAGTAAATAAATGGGATTGCATGAAACTAAAAAGTTTCTACACACTGAAAGCAAACTATATAAGGATAGCCAGGCAAACGAGGGAGAAGATATTTGCACATCACATATCCAACAAATGACTGATATCACATATCTATATAGAATTCATACAGATCTACAAAAGAAGCAAAAATAACCCAGTAAAAAAGTAGGTCAAAGAACTAAAGAGGCAGTTTTCTAAAGAAGAGAACTGCCTGGCCCACAGACACATGAAAAAGACACTCCAACTCACTTATCACTAAAGAAATACAAATTAAAATCACACTGAGATACCATCTCACACAAGAGAAAATGACAGGTACTGAGATACCATCTCACACAAGAGAAAATGACAGGTACTGAGATACCATCTCACACAAGAGAAAATGACAGGTACTGAGATACCATCTCACACAAGAGAAAATGACAGGTACTGAGATACCATCTCACACAAGAGAAAATGACAGGTACTGAGATACCATCTCACACAAGAGAAAATGACAGGTACTGAGATACCATCTCACACAAGAGAAAATGACAGGTACTGAGATACCATCTCACACAAGAGAAAATGACAGGTACTGAGATACCATCTCACACAAGAGAAAATGACAGGTACTGAGATACCATCTCACACAAGAGAAAATGACAGGTGTTGGAAAGGCTGAACAAAAGGAACTCTGCTCTGATGCTGGTGGGAATGCACACTGATGCAGCCCCTTTGAAAGACTGTATAAAGTCCTTAAACAGATAAATACGGAATTACCTTATGATCCAGTGATACCACTCTTAGGCATTTATCCAGAGAACACCGAAAGACTAATTTCAAGGGACATATGCAGTCCTATGTTCATAGCTGCATTACTCACAGTAGTCTGAGTGGAAGCAGCCTAAATGCTCATAAACAGATGACTGCCTAAATAAGCTATGGGAATATATTCCATGGAAAACTATTCTGCAAGCAAAGAAGATGATATTGTGTCCTCTGGGACAAAATGGATGAAACTAGAGTGGATTGTGCTTAGCATAGTAAGTAAAGAGATGAAAGACAACTATTGTATGGTGTCACTCATATGTAGAAACAAGAAAACCAATACACATGAACTTAAAAAAAAAGAAGCAAATAAATTGTTTCTAAGAACTGTAGTGAGAGATGGGAAGGTGGGATACAGAACACTTGTGGGAAGTGTGGAACTAAATGCTGTAATCTTACAATCTTGTACCCTACTGTTAATCACAAATTAAACAATTTTATTAACTACCCATAATGTTATACTGATCCAGTTAGTCTAAATTTAAGAAATAACCACCAACAGTAAATATTGAATAAGTCTGTAAAATATGGACTTGTCTGTTTGCTAAGGGTATCATATATATCAGTAGTGTACCAAACTGTGTACTTGGTAGTACAACATAAAAGGAAATTAAATTTGTGGGTTCTTGAATAAGCCACTTAATAGCTTAGTGAACACAGACAATTATTTTATCACTTCAAATCTGTTTCCCTACATACAGAACAGAAGTTGCTAGGTATAATTAGAACAGGAAGATTTCAAATTACTGTATATTTGTAGAGCTGACAGTAAACAGACTTTCTAAGGAATACACAAAAGTAGATAAACAAGGGACAGCTAATTGCAGATCTTCAATTTTCAAATGCATTCAGCTCTTTCCCAAAAGGCATCTGCTGGAAAATGACATAGGAGTCCCAAGTGGGTAGGTCATGTAGATTTCATTTTCTGCTTTCTCTTTCACAGGGACTTTACTGATTTTACAAAAACAATGGCATACTTCTTCCCCATACTAAGTAACTATACTCTACTGTGGAATGAGTGGGGAAGGGTGTGGGGCATCTTACGTGCCAAACGGAATGATTCGGAACAAGGAAGTGTTGTGGGGTAAGCATCAGAGACCACCGAGACCAATTCAGTCAATTTTGAGAGTCTTTATTAAGCCAGCTGGTGACTACACTCAACAGTTAAAAGTGCTGCTCAGAGAGCAGTCCCGAGTTCAGTGTAGCACAACCATTTATAGGGATAGGTGCAGGAAGAAAGCTAGGTTACAGAAGCTCAACATGTGGTGGTTAAGGCAGTCTGTTACTGCAGTCAGGACAACCCGTTATGGAAACAATCAACAATTAATCAATAATTTCAGAACACTAAGATCTACTTCTTGTTGGCAAGTAAAGCAGTTCAGGTTCAGGTCAAGATGGAATCAGTTATGCTAAGGAAGTGGGGACACTGTCACAGAAGCTAGCACAGTGGTTATGCAAGTGGCTTTCATGTCTAAGACTGTGAGGTTCAATAGCTTGCATAACTCGGTCTGAGCTGAGATATGTTTTAGTAGAAAAAAAAATTCATAGTATTTAGTCTAAAAAAATTCAATTAAATAACAACAACAACAACAACAACAAAAATCAACCGAAGAGTTTCCTGTCATTTTTTGTTTGTTTGCTTGGTTTTGTTTTTTGGGACTTCATTTATTTTGAGGTCAACAGGAGTGTTTAAGACTTCATGTTTGGTTAATATGCACCTTACCCTGCCCTAGGCCCTGGGTTCTAGAAAGTCACAAGACCATACCATAGAAGGCACCAGGGCCACGCCATAAATGATAAGGCCATGATGTGATGTCTCTCCTTTCTCTTTGTCTCTGTCTCTCCTTTGTCTCTAAATAAAAGGATAAAAAAAGACGCATCCAAGAGGCAATCTATCACACATGAGGAAGGTCCTTTGTTTTCTCCCCACACTTGCATTAGAAAAAAAAAAAAAAAAGGTTCAGATCAGGAGATGACTCAGCTAGCAGATTACAGCCCTGTCACCACAACAGAGAATCATGGACAGCACCAAGGGAAACTCTTGGATGTTAGAATAGTGCTTTGAACTCTCTCTTTCCAAAAATATAGAACCAACAGACTAAGGAGGCAGTCCAGTAGGACTACACATGATTAAGACCATAGGTTTCATTTAGAAAAACAAAAGTTTATCTCTTTAACCTAGTGGCTATCACTAAAGGATATATTATGATACACTTCCACAAAGAAACATGGTGTGGTAAACCTAAGGGTGTTGCAAATAATAAAAAAGAAGGAAAACATAAGCTTGGTTTTCCAGGTCACAAATTTAAAACTCTGCTGATCCATGTTACTGTTAAAGACTAAATAATTATGGGGGTCAGTGGAAATCAAATCATTTATTCAAAATCAGAAATGGGGGTCAAGTGGTGGTGTACCTGGCTGAGTGCATGTTACAATGTACAAGGACCCAGGTTTGAGCCTCTGGTCACCACCTACAAGGGGAAAGTTTTGCTAGTGATGAAGTAGTCTTGCAGGTGTCTCTATACAATAAATAAAGATAATAAATTTTTTAAAAAATCAGAAATGAAGCTAGCCTGGAACTGGGGGGGTGTAACTCAGTGTTATAAATATGGTTAGTATCTATGAGATATTGCTTTCACCCCAGGGCACAATAAAGAAAAGATGGGAGAAAGGGAGGAAGGGAAAAAGAAAGGAAGGCCAGAAGGAAGGGATAAAGAAAAAAAACTTAGGAAAGCATTAAAATTTTCTTTTTAATATAGGAATATTGAAATTAACAACATTTAACTTTTCTGAGCATCTCCTGAAATACTCAGGTAAACATTATGTCAGTGAGTAAAACACTAATAGATATTATTACTAATAATTTCAAAAGCTTCAATGAAGCCCAGTTTGGTAAACTTCCCAGAATTGCATGTCTCTAATTAATCTAAATACTGGCAAGTCTGGGCTTCTAATTCTTTACTTCCTACAAAATTGAAGATGAGCCTCATCAAATTATTAGCAGATAAACATATAAAAATAATTTTGTGAAAGTTCAAATAATTGACTGGCACAGCTGAAATGCCCATTGACATCCAATTAACTATATGAAAAGATTTCTCAACATATACTTTAAAAAAAGTGAATGGGGATGATAAAGTTGACGCTGAGTTTTTTTGCCATACTGCAGCAATAAGTATTATTTATCATAAAAGGTAAAACTGAAATAGATTACCTTCACCCATCTCATCAGAAGACTAAAGGTTATTCCAAATAACCCTTAATTTTACTCTGTTGAGCTAACATGGAAGAACATTTTAATATCAATATATGTTGCTTTTAAATACATATATGCTAATTATAACATAAAGACTAAGGGATTTTTTTAAAGCCCAATTTACATAGATATGTTGCTCCAGAGACATGTTAAGGTAATCAAAAGCATGAAAGGCTTTAACATATGTGTGTGTGTGTGTGTGTATATATATATATATATATATATATATATATATATATATATATATATATACCTTCAAAATCTCATGATTTACCTCCCTGGCCTCTATGAAATTTTTTACATGTTAAAATTACATGTTTTACAAAGTAAAAGTTCAAGCCCCACCTACAGGGAGAATGCTTCATGACTGGTAAAGTACTGCTACAGGTATCTCTCTGTCTCTCAGTCATCCCTCTAAATTTCTCTCTATCCAAATAAATAAATGAAATATAACCCTAGTGGGGAAAGAAAAAAAAAAGCAAAACAACAAGGGCAACAAAAGGGGGAAAAAATAGCCTCTAGAAACAGTGGATTCGGGCACCGAGCCCCAGCTATAACCCTGGAGGCAAAAAAAAAAAAGAAAGAAAGAAAAGCAGGCAAAATGTAAATTATAATGTAAAGGTTCTAACTTAGCCTCAGTTCCTACTAAAACTACTCAGCCTGTCAAGATTATTCAAAAGTATACGAGAGACAAAGAATTTTTAAGACAAAACTAAAGTTGTTTATCACCACTAAACCAACCTTCCAAGATGTGTTAAAGAAGCTGTGGAAATAGCTCAGCTGGCAGAGCAGAGAATTTGTATGCCTGATGCTCTTGGTTGGACTCCCAGCAGCTCATATGCCAGAGTGGTATAACCAATGATGGGTGATGTTGTTTCTGATAAAGGCTCCAATACATCATGAAGACATAGCACTTATAAATATTTATGTCTCCAAAATAGGAATACCTAATTATATAAAGCAAATATTAGGAAGCTGAGCAGTGGTGCTCTCAGTTGAGTGCACACATTACCAAGCACAAGGACCCAGGTTTAAGCTTCGCTCTCCTCCTACAGGGTGGACTCTGGAATAACAGCGAAGCAGGTCTACAGTGTCTTTCTCGATTTACCTCCTCTCTCAATTTTTCTCTGCACTAGCCAATAAAATAGACTGGGGGCGGGGGGGGATGATGGGATGGGGGTAGAAGCATAATCATTATCCAAAGCGACTCTTATGCCTGAGACTCTGAAGTCCCAGGTTCAATCCCCCACACCACTATTAGGCAGAGCTGCTCAGTGCTCTGGTTTAAAAAGAAAAAAAGAAAATGATGGCCACCAGGAGCCATGGATTTATTAATGGAGAGAATTACCCACAGAGAAGATAAAAAAGAAACAATACTTAAATGACATACTAAATTAGACAAACTTTTGCAGACATGTACAGATCAGTCAATCCAAAATCTACAGAACAGAAATTTTCCTTAAATAAGCATGGGACATTCTTTGGGATAAATTATATGTTAAATCACAAAGCAGGTCTCAAGAAAATTAAGACTAAAACATAGACCAGAAGGGGTGGGGGAGATAGCATAATGGTTATGCAAACAGACTCTCATGCCTGACGCTCCTAAATCCCAGGTTCAATTCCCCACACCACCATAAGCCAGAGCTGAGCAGTGCTCTAAGTGTTTCTGTGTGTCTCTCTCTGCATCTCTCTCAAAAATAAAATTAACAAATAAATAAATAAATAAATAAATAAATAAAACATAGACCAGAAGATAACTCACTAGTATAGTAGAGCAAGTGTGAGGTCCTGGGTTAGAGCCCAGCACTATGGGGAATTAACCATCAACAATAATAGGGAAACTCCAAGGGAAAAAAAAAATCTTATTTATTTATTGCCACCAAGGTTACCACTGGGGCTCAGTGCGTACAGAACTCCACCACTCCTAGTAGTCATTCCCTGACCCCCTTCCTTCCTTTTGGTAGGACAGAGAAAAAGAGAGGCCCCCCCCCAAAAAAAAAAAAAAACAGGATGAAGAGAGGGAGAGAAAAAGAAAAGAAGAGACAACCGCAGAGCTGATCCATAGCTCATGAAGCCCCAGCCCCCTGTAGCTGGGGAACAGGAGCTTGAACTCAGGTTAATGTGTGAACGTGGCCTGGTGAGCCCCCACACAGCACCATTTCTTTTTAATCATAAAAGTTTTTCAGGAGGCCAGGTGATGGCACACATGTAACAGTGCTCAAAGATCTGGGCTCAAGCTCCAGGTTCCCACCTGAAGGGGGGGGGGTGTGACTTTATGAGTGGTGACGGTGTCTCTCCACTTCCCTCTGTATTTCCCCCCTTCTCAACTTCTCTTTGTCCCTATCGAAAATAATTTTGTAAGTATTTCCGGTGGCCTCTCCATAGCTCTTCTTTTATTTAGTCCTCTGTGCTTTATCAGTCTAAGTTACAAATGCCATTGACATAGGGAAGTTCTTTACAAGCACTAGTTCACCTTGAAGCACAGAAAGTCAAAATCTAAAAGGGAGGTCATGACAGAAAAAAAGATTTACAGAATTTCTGGTTTTGAGGAACCAAGAAAGAAAAAGGGAAATAATTACAAGACACAGGTAGGTATCAGAGTGCTTTAAAATGTGAATAAGTATATAAAAAATGATGCAAATAAACAGAGGATGTGGCAAATATAACAATAAAAAAAAAAGAGCAACAAAAGGAAAAAAATAAATATTAAGAAAAAAAAGAGACTCAAATTTGAGGTCCTGAGTTTGATCCCCAGAGGCACATGTACCAGAATGACGTCTTGTTCTTTTTCTCTCCTATCTTTCTCATAAATAAATAAATAAATAAATAAAATCTTTAAAAAAAAATTAAGATCACTTTTCTGACAACCCAATTATGAGTACAATATAAACACCTAAGCAACCTATTCTTGAATAATTTAACTTCACATACTTCAAATGGAAAACACTTATCCAAGCATAGCCTGAAAAGAAATAAAGAACACGCGGTCTGGAAGGTGGCACAGTGGATAAGGCTTTGGACTCTCAAGCATGAGGTCTTAAGTTCAATTCCCGGCAGCACATGTACCAGAGTAATGTCGGGTTCTTTGTCTCTCTCCTATCATTTCTCATGAATAAATAAATAAAATCTTTTTAAAAATATATAAAAAAATAAAGAACACTTCTGAATATACTTTGGAAGAAGTGTTCAGGATAGGGAATATTTTATCTTTTGTGATTAGGGTATAAAATCCTGCTTTTTATCTCAAAGTGCTGATCTCAAAAATCAAGGTTAAAAATCAAAACATTCCCGAAATAAGACTTCAGCTGACTATTTAGGATCAGTTGCTAGTAAAACAAAGAAGCTATTTGAGCTCCTAGTAGTGTTGGCACACAGCTGCCAGATCATAATCATTCTGATCACATTTCCATGAATTTTAAAAGCATCCAAACATGGTGAGAATTAAAAAAAAAAAAGCCAATTAAGTAGATTACTTATAGTACTCTCATATAAATATAGATCCCTGTGTTCTATACACCTAAGAGATATCTGAAATGTGTTTATCAAATATTAACATTGGTCACACATGTTAAAAAATTATTTTATTTTTCTCTTTTACTTCTTATTTGGTAGGACAGTGATAAGAGGAAATATAGAAGGAGAGAAAGAGAGAAGACTGCAGACATGCTTCATCGATCATGAAGTGTTCCTCATACAGGTGGGGAACAGGGGTTTGAACCTAGGTCCTCATGCATGTTAATATGTGCTCTCAATTAGGTGTGCTACCTATTATAAAATTCCACTTGTATACTTCCTCTTTCTTTTTTTTTTGATAGGCCAGAGAGAAATTGAGAGGCATGGGGAAGCTAGAGAGGGAGAAAGAGAGATAGCTGCAGACTTGCTTAACCACTTGTGAAGTAACCCCCTGGCAGGTGGGGAGCCAGAGGATGGAACCAGGATCCTGGACCTGATCCCTGAACTTTGTACTATGTGCACTTAACCTGGTGTGCCACCTCCTGGCCCCCCAACTGTTTACTTTCTCTTTACTATTTTGTTATCACTATGGCTTCACCATACAAGGCCAACCTTCAGAAAGAGAGACATAACAGATAAAGAGAAAGTGGGAAAGACACTAGAGCACAGAAGCTTCCGCCAATGCTGTGGAGGACAAGCTCAAAGCAGGGACACGTGCATACAATATCCAGGGAAATATCTGATGGCCCTCTGTCTATATTATTGGACACTATTTTTTTTAAAGTGGTGACAATCTAATGTGTGCTTAGCAACACATCTTACAATAACCAAACGAAAGAAATACTGAAATTCAAGCCCAATTGTTTGATTATATTATTTCTTAATGTATAAGTGATATACATACACAGTATGTACTTATCAGTATACAACTTAGTGAGTTTTAATACATATGTATTCAAAATCACCACACAATTAAGATAATGAACATTTCCCAGTAAGATTCCCCCTGTGCCTTTGTGATCTCTCCTTGTGACACTGCCACAATCTGACTCATGCACATGAAAACAATGATGTACTCGTTGTCATTACAAATTAAACTGAATCTTCTATAAGTTCATATAACTGAAATCATACAGTGTGTACTCTTTTACGTCTGTCTTGTTTCTTCTTTTTTTGTTATAAAGAATTATGTATTTTCATGAGTGTAAGACAGAACACCAGAGCACCACTCAGGCATATGCAATGCCAACTTCAAACCTGGTGCCTCAGGCATACCAAGTCCTACACACTTCCTTGAATCACCTCCCTGGCTGCAATTATAAATTTTTTAAAGATGTATTTATTTCCACAGGACATAACTAGATTATTAGTAAATTTTACTCTAGAATATCCATCAGCTTTTTCCTTTTTTTTTTTTTTTTTAAAGATTTTATTTATGGGAGTCGGGCGGTAGTGCAGCGGGTTAAGGGCACGTGGCGCAAAGTGCAAGGATCAACGTAAGGATCTCGGTTCAAGCCCCCGGCTGCCCACCTGCAGGGGAGTCGCTTCACAGGTGGTGAAACAGGTCTGCAGATATCTAGCTTTCTATCCCCCTCTCTGTCTTCCCCATCTCTCTCCATTTCTCTCTGTCCTATCTAACAACGACGACACCAATAACAACAATAGTAACTACAACAAGGGCAACAAAAGGAAAAATAAATAAGTATAAAAAAATTGAAAAAAATTATTTATTTACTAATGAGAAAGCGAGGAGGAGAGAGAGAAAACCAGACATCACTCTGGTACATGTGGTGCTGGGGATTGAACTCAGGACCTCATGTTTGAGAGTGTAATGCTTTATCCACAGCACCATCACTTTTTCTTTAGACATGTTTCACAAAATACAAAAAGTTTAATACTTACTTATCAAGAAAATTCTTATCCACGACAGCAGAGATATCAAGCAGCGGATTTCCCATTCCAAAGAGAATATTTTCACTAAAAAAAAAAAAAAAAACACACACATACCACAAAAAAGTTAGAAATATTTCTGAAAGTAAAGTGATGTGTAAAATGCAGACAAATGTAAAATCTTCACTTCATCTAGAAATTTATTAGTGTGCTAAACTCTTGATTTACTTAGTGCATGAAGGACATTTTAAAGATAACTCAAGTCTTTTTAGAAAGAATCACTTCCTTCCTTCTTCCTTGCCCCTTTTGCGAGAGCACGGCTCAGCTCTGGCTGATGGTGGTGCTGGGGACTGAACCTGGGATCTTTGGTGTGTCAGGCATAAAAGGCTTTTTGCATAACCATTATGCTCTCTCCCCAGTCCCAGAGAGAATCACTTCTAAACTGAATAAAATTAAAACAGAAAAAAACAGCTAACGACAGAAACAAGTCAATTTCAATGCCCTTAAAAATAGATTTATTCCAACAAAGTTCCAAACTCAATAAACTAGTAACTTATTTAGATACCAAGTTAACTAAAATTATTATTATTTTATATTTATTAATGAGAAAGATAGGAGGAGACAAAAAAACAGATGTTACTGGTACATGTGCTGCCAGGGATTGAACTCAGGACCTCATGCTTGAGATTCTAATGCTTTATCCACTGCGCCACCTCCCGGACCACATTAACTAAGATAATTAATGAGAGACTATCAGAACATCACTTTGGAACTTGCAAACGAGGTCCCAAGTTTAATCCCTGGTATTGAAAGTTCCAGAGTGATGCTCTCATTCTTTCATTAACAATCTCTCTTCATGATTTTGTTGGTGGCTTAATGGTTTATGGTACAGCTGTTTATAAACGGGTACAAAAATTAAAAAAGAAAGAAGGAACAAGAGAATGACACCAAGTACTCTTTTATCTGTTCCCATCTAGGTTGTGTTTTTTGCCCAGGCGTTTATCAACAGGTGAACCACCGAGTTCACTATTGCATGACACCATTTCATTGTGGCAACTGAGCAGCTTAGAATACTAATTGTGTAAATTACTACATGAATGTGAGTATTATAAAAATTCATGGAACATGATCTGGGCACAGTGCATTAAAGCGCTGGACTGTCAAGCATGAAGTCCAGGTCAATCCCCAGCAGCACATGTACCCATTAGAGTGATGCTCTGATTCTCTCTAATCACCTCCTATCTCAATAATAAATAAGTAAAATACATATATTTAAAATTTATGGATCAATATACCAGTACCATGCCAGCAGTATATAAAAAGTGGCCAAATTCTAATAACACCTATACAAGATTTATAATTATATGCCTAGATAATATTGCTATAGCATATATATAGTTTAGTAGTCCTATGCTCATATCAGTTTCCTAGCTTTAAGATTACATAAGACTAGTGTGGTCCAGGAGGTGGCACAGTGGCTAAGGGACTAGACACTCAAGCATGAGGTCCTAAGGAGTTCAATCCCTGGCAGCACATGTACCAGAGTGATGTCTGCTTCTTTCTCTCTCCTATCATTTCTAATGAATAAATAAATAAATAATTTTTTGAAAATTACATAAGACTATTACTGGAGGAAACTGGATGAACAGCAATTTATTGTGGGTCTTAAATTTCAAAAAAGGAGCAGGAAGACGGCTCCTCACATCCTGCTGTGTTCAAGGTCCAAGTTTTTAGCCTCTGCTCACAGGGGAACACCAAAGAAGCTACAGAGATGCAGGAACAGGACAGGGGTAGATAACATAATGGTTATGCAAAGAGATTCTCATCACTGAGGCTCCAAGTCCCAGATTAAATCCCCTGTCCCACCATAAGCTAGAGCTGAGCAGTGCTCCCTCTCTACTCTTATTTTCCACCTTCCAGAGAGATAAAAGAAAGAAAAAAATGAGGCCCAGAAGACCACTCAGTGATATAACACAAGTGTGAGGCCCTAAGTTCATTCTCCAGAACCACATAATGAATTAACTAATTATTTTTATAATTAGGATGACATCACTAGGAAAGGTCTAATAATACCCAATGAAAATGCTCTCCTTAAAAATAACAAAAGGAGGGGGCCAGGAGATAGAGCAGCAGGTTAAGTGCATGTGGCGCCAAGTAGCACCAAGCTCAAGGACCAGCTTAAGGATTCAGTCCCAGACTCCCCACCTGCAGGGGTGTCTGCTTCACAAGTAGAGAAGTAGGTCTGCAAGTGTCCTCTCCCCCTTGTTGTCCTCCCCTCCTCTCTCAATTTCTCTCTGTCCTATCCAACAACAGCAGCAATAACAACAACTACAGTAACAATAACAACAAGGACAACAAAATGGGGGAAATGGCCACCAGGAACAGTGCATTCGTAGTCCAGGCACCAAGCCCTAGCAATAACTCTGCAGGCAAAAAAAAAAAAAAAAAAGTAAATAACCAAAGGAAAAAAATTACAACAGTCTGAGAAACATTTGTTCATTCAGTACTGGCTGAATGAATAATGAATAATGAATCATTAGGGAAATAACTCAATAGCAGAGCTCAAGAGTCCCAAGTCAGTGGTCCCAGGTTCAATTCATAGACCTGAATAAGCTATATGTGAATGGTGCTTTGACATACATCTCTCTTACACACACACATTAAAAAAAAAAAAAATTTCCAACAACGACAACATCAATAACAACAACAATAATAACTACAACAATAAAAAACAATAAGGGCAACAAAAGGGAATAAATAAATATTTTTTAAAATTTTAACTTAGTTTCAGTAAAAATAGGAAACTACAATGCTTTAGCTTTGTCTATTTCTATTCCCTTCTCCTAGCTTCACTATAACCTTTATTATTTTTTTTAATATTTTATTTACATGAGAGAAAGATTACAAAGCACTGGTCAGCTCTGGGCTATGGTAGTGGTGGGGACTGAACCTGGAACTGTCAGAGCCTTGGGCATGAAAGTCTTTTGCATATTCACTATAACCATAGTAATCTTCAAGCCCAGTGGAAACCAGGATACTAGAGGATACAGATAATATTGAGGCTCTTTTTTCTTTGTGGTGCCTGTAATGAACACAAAGGCTCATGCATGTTTGAGTCACCAATGAACAGCTTTCCTGGAATGAATCTGCTGAGACTTGAACCCCAAATCTCACACACAGTTATCACTCTGCCAGGAGAGCTACCTCCCAGTCCCCTGGACTTTTGCAAAGGCTCATTTTCAGAGAACTGCTATTATTTGAGCTTGCTGACTATTCCCTGAAAAACAGAACTGACTCCACAGGCTTTTCACTATTGGATGGAATATAGCCTACCCAGTACTGACAGTCTTTTCCCCAGGGTATTTGTCATAAACAGTCAGCTGCATTTGTTTAACATTTAGCAGTCTGAAGCAGTTGGAGCATGCAAGCTAACAAATAGCTTTTAAGTAAAAGTGGGAAAGTTAGATTCCCTAAGGGATTCTGGAAAGTTCTATTTCTGAGAATCTAGACATACACACACGTTCTTAAGACTTTGGGTGGGAGTCGGGCAGTAGCGCAGCGGTTTAAGCGCAGGTGGCTCAAAGCGCAAGGACCGCGTAAGAATCCCGGTTCCAGCCCCGGCTCCCCACCTGAAGGGGAGTCACTTCATAGGTAGTGAAGTAGGTCTGCAGGTGTCTGTCTTTCTCTCCCCCTCTTTGTCTTCCCCTTCTTTCTCCATTTCTCTCTGTCCTATCCAACAACGACGACATTAATAACAACAACATTAATAACTGCAACAATAAAACAACAAGGGCAACAAAAGGGAATAAAGAAAGAAATATCTTTTTTTAAAAAGACTTTGAGTATGCTTAAGAAAGACCTAAAAAGATCCTAAGTGTGATCTGTAGACAGGAAGTTAAAGATATAGCAGAGTTCAAAGCCTAGCTAAGTGTGGAATGTATGCCTCAAGCATACTGTCCAGCAAGGATCGAGGGGGCAGTAATAACAAGTATTAAAGTACTGGCAAGGATGAAGGAAAATGAAGATCTTGGGAGCAAGACAGCTCACCTAGGAGGGTACCTGCTTTGCCATGCACATAACTTCAGGTTTAAGCCGCAAATACACCACATGGGAGTATTATAGCTCTAGGTGAAGCTTTGATGCTGTGATCTCTCCCTCTCTCACTTTTAGTCTGAAAAAATTAGCCCAGAGTGGTGAAGCCCTGGTAAAAATAAATAAATAAACAATTTTTAAATATATTTCATTTGTTTTCTTTTAATGAGATACAGAGAGAAAGACACAGAAAGAAACCAGAACACTGCTCAACTCTGGCTTATGGTGGTGCCTAGGATTGAACCTGAGTCTTTGGAGCCTCAAGCATGAGAAAGTCTTTATGTGTAATCATTGTGCTATTTCCCCCACCCAGTAAATAAATTTCAAACATTACTGTGAAAAATGAAAAATAATGAAGTCAGCTTGAAAAACAGGTTAGCAGTTCCTCAAAAAGTTTGCCTAGGATTACTATGTGATCCTACTAAGCATATGCCCAAGAGAAATGTTTATGTTTACAGCAGTATTGTTCATAATAGCCAAAGAGTGAAAGCAAAACTATACAACTAGTGACTGAATAAACAAATTGTATATGCATTCATATATGTGTGAATATTATTTAGCCATAAAAATGAAACACTGACATATGAAACAACTATATAATATAATTAATATAATATAATATAGATTAGAATATATTGATGAACTTTGAAAACATCACTCAGTAGACTAAAAAGAACAAATGAGGACCAGGGAGGTAGCACAGTGGTTATACAAGACTTTCAAGCTTAAAGTTCCAAGGTCTCAAATTCAGTTCCCGGCATCACTATATGCCGGAGCTGAGCAGTGCTGTGGGGTGGAAAAGGGGCAGAGGAACACCCCACAAATGAATTTCTAGAATACAGCAAATTCAGACAGAGAAAGCATATTCTGTTTCTTTGTTTTTCTAGTAGTAATTCTAAGACAGGGTATAAAGAAAGCAGATTTTTACCAGGGAATGGGCAGGGAAATAGAAAAATCAAGTTTCATTTTTCAGATGATAAAAATGTTCAGGAATTAGATAGCTATAATGTTGCACAACCTTGTGGATTCATTAAAAAGCACTGAGTGGTGTCATTTAAACCAGTCAATAGTCTGTGGATGCTCTCAATTAACTAGTAATTAGTAGTAAACTAAAATGTTTGACCAAATCAGTATTTATAGAACACTACTCCCAACAAATGAAGTATTTACGCAATGAAAAACACCCTCACTGAAAAATCTCAAAATACTGGGATTTTGTTGTTTTATAAAGATTTACTTATTTGAGAGATAGGAGGAGAAAAAAGAGAAACAACCTCACTTTGGTACATAAGAGTGTACTGAGGTCAAACTTGGGATCTTCATGTTTGAAGGTCCAAGATTTTATCCTCTGTGCTACCTCCAAGACCACTGTTGTTTTTCTAACCAGAATACTGCTGATCTCTAGCTAATGGTGACGACACAATTTTTAAAAAATATTTATTTATATTATTGAATAGAGACAGATAGAAATTGTGAAGAGAAAGGGAGAGAGACAGAGAGACACCTGCAGCCCTACTTCACCACTAATGAAGCTTTCCCCCTGCAGGTGGGGACCAGAGGTTTGAACCTGCGTCCTTGCACACTCTAATGTGTGCACTCAATCAGGGGTGTCACTGCCTGGACCCATGGTAATAGGATTTGAACATGGTACATTTTGAATATAAGTTCTCTACACATGCACCGTATTATCTCCATGACACTCAAAATACTGTTGAGGAAAATTAACGACTTCAAGTCACATGTGATAGGGCCTTAGAGATAATATAACAGACAGGATACATGCCTTGCCATACATGTGGCCCAAGTCGAGCCCCAGAACCACACAGATAGTAGTACAGCACTAGAGTAAGTCCCGATTCTGTAGTGTCTCTTCTATCTATGTCTGAATGAAAAAGTGGACCCGAGTGGTGAAATCATATATGCAAGAACCCAGTTACAATTAATCAACCCACATGTAAATATTCATAAGCCAAACCAGAAAGCTATCACAGTATCTATCAAAAGAATAAAATTACGGGGAGTCGGGCTGTAGCGCAGCGGGTTAAGCGCAGGTGGCGCAAAGCACAAGGACCGGCATAAGGATCCCGGTTCAAACCCCGGCTCCCCACCTGCAGGGGAGTCGCTTCACAGGCAGTGAAGCAGGTCTGCAGGTGTCTATCTTTCTCTCCTCCTCTCTGTCTTCCCCTCCTCTCTCCATTTCTCTCTGTCCTATCCAACAACGACAACAACAATAATAACTACAACAATAAAACAACAAGGGCAACAAAAGGGAATAAATAAATAAAATAAATATTTTTTAAAAAAGAATAAAATTACAAATAACTTATTCTCTGTATATCTACTTATATACAGCTATAATGCAGGTACTTTACTATGTATGTGCAATATTCTCTACACAATATAGACTTAAATTGAAAAGGTGATTTTTTTTAAAACAGTAAAGCTATACTTTTATTTATCTACTAATTGGTTATCAGGAAAAGAGGGGGGGATTTTTTTTTAAGTAACTAAAGTAGGGGGCTGGGTGGTGCTGTACCCAGCTAAGCACAAACATTATTACCATGTGCAAGGACCCAGACTGGAGCCCCCACTTCTCAGCTGCTGAGGGTGGCTTCACAAGCAGTGAAACTTGTCTGCAGGTGTCTTTCTCCCTCTCTATCTCTCCTCCCCTCTCAATCTTTCTATTTCCTACCAAAACAAAATAGTAAGGAAAAAATGGCTGCAGGGAACAGTGAATTTGTAGAGCCAGCACAAAGCTACCCTGGTGGCAATAAAATAATAATAATAATAATAGTAATTTAAAACTAAATAAAAGTAACTAAAATAGTAATCTGGGAAGTGTGCAAGGTCCAGGGTTCAAGCCCTCTGGTCCCCATCTGCAGGGAGAAAGCTGCAAGAGTAAAGTACAGCTTCAGGTGTTCCTCTGACGCTCTCCTTCTCTATCTTCTCCTCTTCTCTCAATTTCTCTCTGTCTCTATCCAATAATAAATAAAATAAAAACAATTTGAATTTTTAGAAACACATCAAAATTTGAATGCTGCAGTTAAAATACCGTTTCTTTACAACAGATTCTGAGAATACCCTTGTTTCCTCCTCTCTCTCCTCACCACCATCCCCAAAATAAAAAGAAATATTTGCCCTTATAAGGATTCAGGCAGAAAAAACTAAATAAAACCATCATTGTCAAGAATGTGGAATAACTGGAACTCTTTAAACACTGCTGATAGGAATGCTAATAGTGTTAAGTTTTCAATTATTGAGACAAACAGAATGGAATTTAAATATATATAGAATATACAGAAATAGTATTGTTACAGGAAGATTATAACAGCTTTATGTATAATAATCTAGATCCTATGTCTTCTTGCATACTCTTAAGATTTTTTTTTGTTTGTTTTCATCCAGTATTATCTATGTATTCCCCATCCACATGGATCCCAGTCACTTTCAAAGCCAGCAACAAGCAGACATCAGGCTCAACCTGACGCTGTTGACTGGCTACGGAAGAAGGGCAAACGCTAGAAGAAGAATCTATATATTGTCAGTCTTCACAACATGTAAAAATGTTGAATTTCCCATAAAAAATTTAAAAAGTAAAAAAAAAAAAAAACCCTCAGTCCTGGGGCTAGGTGACATACCATGTGTGGAAGGATCCAGGTTCAAGTCCCCACTCCCACCTGCAGGAGGGAAGCTTCACAAGCTGTGGAGCAGTGCTACACATGCTATTCTCACTCTTCCTCTTTATTTATTTTTTTTTATTATTGAGGGGGTTAATGCTTAACAGTGCAATCACTGGCATATGCATACAATTTCATTATGCCCCCAGAGTTTTCTTCCTACATCAGATAAGAGTTTAATAACCAACATATATAAAGAGCTTACCAGACTCAACAACAAGACAACAAATAACCCCATCCAAAAATGGGGGGAGGACTTGGACAGAATATTCACCACAGAAGAGATCCAAAAGGCCGAGAAACACATGAAAAAATGCTCCCAGTCTCTGATTGTCAGAGAAATGCAGATAAAGACAACAACGAGATACCACTTCACTCCTGTGAGAATGTCATGCATCAGAAAAGGTAACAGCAGCAAATGCAGGAGAGGGTGTGGGGTCAAAGGAACCCTCCTAAATTCTGCTTCTAAGACCCCTTCTGTTTCATTGGTTTAATCCCCCCCTGCTTAACACTGTATTCTATTTACATAACCACTGTTAACTAAGCACTGCCCTTCCTCCAGGGCATTGGTTTAATCCTCACCGTTTTGCACGATTTTTCCTTCTCCCCACCCCCTATCCTAGTACATCCTCTTCGGACCTGACTCTTCCACATCAGGAGAGATAAAGAAAAGATTGTGATTAGAGATAGCTTAGATTGCGCTGCATTCCACATGAATAAAGACTGAACTGCATACCACTCAGCCATGAGTCCCTGGTTGTCTCTCTCGCGCGCCCGCAAAGCTAGCCCAACACTTCTCCACAAATGTTATCTCAGAACTAGGTGCTGGCTCAACAAATCCAATGTTTCCAGTGACTTTTCTTTTTAATAGATAGAGAGACAGAACTTAAGAGGGAAGGGTGGGGAGACAGATAGCCAGACAGACATCTGCTTCATTGCTCATGAACTTCTCACCACTACAGGTAGGAACTGGGGACCTGAACTCAGGTTCTTGCACATGGTAAGATGTGTACTCTACCAGATACAACACCACCTGGCTCTGTCTTACTATGTGGAAAAGAAAGGTACTGAAGCTCCACTGACATAAAAGAAGGAAAGAAAGAAAGATTTAAAGAAGGAAACAGGGCCAGGAGGTAGTGCACCTGGTTAAGCGCTCATATTACAGTGCACAAGGATCCAGGTTCAAGCCCCTGGTCTACACTTGCAGGGGGAAAGCTTCATGAGTGGTGAAGCAGGGCTGCTCTGTCTCTCCCTCTCTACCTCCCCTCCCTTCTCAATTTCTCTGTCTCTATCCAATAATAAATAAAAATATTGAAAAAAGAAAAGAAACCTTATACTATCAGTATTATAAACCAATGTTAATTAAAAATTAAAGAATAACCAAATCTAACCAAAATAGACTAATATTTTATGTTATAGTTCTACTGCAAATAATATTTCAATGACAATAATCTATCAATACAACAACAAAATTATTATAACATAAACATAGGTGACTAGGCAGGGGACACTTCTGAAAATAACAGAAGTGTTTTTAGTAATTCTACCTGGCTAACAGATATGACCCAGCATTGTCCTTGGAAAACTGGGACATATGGCTATTCTATTTATAACTCAGCATTGCTAATTTATGGAAGAGTCAATTCTTTTAACTTTTGGAGTATTTTTTTTTTAAATAATAACTTAAGCCCTGAAGGCATCTAGAGGTACTGGTGGCTGGCTTAGTTGCTAACCAATGTTACAAGAAAAGGTCAACACTGAACAGTTTAGACACTCATTTGTTTCTGTTTTATCTTTGACAGTTCTGCTTAATGTAGCAATACTGTGACTGGAAAGTTTGGAGTTAGAACGTCTTTGTATGCTTTTTCAAACAAAGATGACCTATTTATAAATATGAGCATTAACAGCTGACAACACTGCAGTTCTCTATGAGAATTCCTATTTCAGTCCTTCATAATATTTCAAATGTAAAATTTCTTTATTTTACATTTAAAACTTACTTGCCTCGTTAAGAAGTCTCATAGCATAAAGTGTATGTAGTAATTTGGAATTTACAACTCTTATAAAAGACATATCCTGAAATTCTTCTGAAACTTGTTTAATGGCACTAAGGAAATCAACAACAAAGTAAGGAAGTTTCAATCTTAACCAGATTTGAATCTCCATATGCATGTTCTCCATCTGAGCGGCTTGGCAGATCCTATTGGACATACCTCAAAAAATCGTGAGTGTTAAAAGAAAAATATCCCAGGACCCCACCCACAGCTCATATAAATTTTCCAGTGTTGGCCTAAGCCACAGAAGTGGTTCCAGAATCATCATTCAGGGAAAAGTCATGCTAAGTCTCAGAATAGTCTTAGACCAAATCTGATGTGTCTGGACAGGCCACAGAATAGAGCTCCTCAGTTCTACAGAAACCACTCTCCCTGTCTCTCTACCTCATTTTTCCAGTCTTCTTTGGCATAAACCCAAGCTGTAAGCAATGCCCCCAAACCAGACTAGACAGAAGCTAGGTAAAGAAGGCGATATTCTGAGAGGTATTTTGTAAGTGTTGTTCAGTTGAAAGTAGATAAAAGAGAAATCAGAAGATCTACATTTTACCTTAAGATCTACCAAGCCTAAGGAGGGTCTATTATTTCCATTTGGGCCTCAAACTTCAAAACAGAGAAAAGGCATTCTTTTAAAAGTGTTTATTAATGAGCAAGAACAAAAGGACGTGACAAGGATCAAGTTCTGAATCTCATGCTGGTAAGTCCTGTGCTCTGCCTTCTAAACCAGCAGTTCCCTGGACATATATATATATATATATCCCTGGTCATATGTTAACTCGTAGGGCTTAGGGAGATAGCATAAATGGCTCTGAGGTCCTTGGTTCAATACCTAGCACTACCATAAGCCATAGCTAGCTGAGCAGTACTCTGGTCTCTCTTTACCTATCTCACTGTAATTCTTTCACTGAAATAAATAAAAGATTTAAATATATAAATGAAAATAAAATACACTACTACTAAAATTCTCTTCTACTCCAGCATTTTACATTTTCCTCTGTCTCTTAAATTTAAACCAGTCATCAACTTTCCTACTCAACTAATTTTTTTAAATCATGAATTTCTCAGATACATTTTATCATTTCCCAAATGAAGATGAGTAGGAATCTGATATACACAATGAAAAATAAAAGTTACTCAAGAATATTGACTTTAGAAGCTGTGAATTTTTTTATATTTATTTATTTTCCCTTTTGTTGCCCTTGTTTTTTTATTGTTGTTGTAGTTATTATTGTTGTTGTTATTTATGCAATTGTTGGATAGGACAGAGTGAAATGGAGAGAGGATGGGAAGACAGAGAGGGGGAGAGAAAGATAGACACCTGCTACTCCCCTGCAGGTGGGGAGCCGGGGTCTACCGCCCGACTCTCCCAGAAGCTGTAAATTTTTAAAGCTCATCAGTAGTGATGTAGTATAGAATGCAAGTAATAGTGGTCCAGGACATGGCACAATGGATAAAGCACCAGATTCTCAACCATGAGGTCCCAAGTTCAATCCTGGGTAGCACATGTACCACACACAGTGTTATGTGATTCTTTCTCTCTCCACCTATCTTTCTCATTAACAAATAAAATCTTTTTAAAAAAAGAAAGAAAGAAAAGAATGCAAATAATAAAAACTTTTCTCCAACCAAATTCACTCAGACATCAAATTTTATTTTAAAACATTATTTTGACTTAAATTATTATTTAGAGTCCTTTTAATTTTTTAAATTTTATAAGTTACTTTGGCTTTTGTTTAGAGACAGAGAGGCAGAAAGAGTGAGAGACCAGAGCACTGAAGCGTCCTTCAGTGTGATAGGAGCCAGGTTTGAACCTGCACCTTGCACACGGTAAAGCAACACACGATCCAAGTAATTTCACCAACCCTATTTAGAAATTCCTAATAGCTGAATGTGATACTGAGAGAAGTACTGAACTGTCTAGAGATCTGGGTTCTAGCTGAAGAAATATAACTATCTGAACTTAAATTATAATATCTTTTGATTTTACTTTCTTCATTGAGCAATGAAAGAGACAGGTAAGTCTGCTTCCTGCTTAAATTTTTAAAATCGAAACACCTTTTTTTCTCAAGTGAAACCACTCTGCTCCACACCTGTGCAACAGCACTCTGCAATGCATATAAATAGTACCATCACTTAATCTTTCAAAAACAAATGTCCCAAGTTTTTCTATTTATAAATAAATTATTTATGATCTCTATCACTCTCACCAATAAAAATGAGCCAACAAATGCCATCTTTTGGAATACAGTTAAACTGAGACAAAAAGGAGGGGGAGTGGTGGGAACATGCCACATAACTTCATTGAGTACAGTCCCCACTGTGAGCTGACGAGTGGCATCTATCTATAATATTATTGGCTTCATTGAACTGTGATCTCATATACGGAACTGCTTCAAATTCAGTAGTCTTGGGGGCCGGGTGGTGGCATGCCTGGTTAAGTGCATGTATTACCATGTCCGTTCCACCCCGGTTCCATGGCTGCCAGTTCTTAGCAACATCGCCCCGCCAGATATTCGTCGGGATGCGGCATCATCTAAGTTCATTTCCCACGTCTACGCTCGACTGGACCTGCCAATATACGCGGATATCTTCGCCCACCCTGTCCAACGCTTGACGTCTCGTCACCCAATCTGGTCCCCTACGCCTACACTGAACTTCTCTGTTCCAGTCTCTTGGAAACAGAGTTGACAGTCAGCTGAGGTAAAGAACAAACACCTCATCACAGACCCCTGCAGGCGTCAACCCGGCTTTGACCTAGCACGTTATGATTGGGCCCTCCTCAATCGCTATCGAACAGGCCATGGCCGGTGCGCCACTATGTTCCATCACTGGGGAGCCAGAGACGACCCGAACTGCCCCTGCGGCTACAGACAGACTATGACCCACATAGTCAACGACTGCCACCTCTCCAGATTCAAAGGAGGTCTCGAAACTTTACATCAGGCTCAACCTGACGCTGTTGACTGGCTACGGAAGAAGGGCAAACGCTAGAAGAAGAAGACCATGTACAAGGACCTGGGTTCAAGTCCCCAATCTCCAACTGCAAGTGGGAAGTTTCATGAGTGGTGAAATAGGGATGCAGATGTATCTTTCTCCCTCTCTATCCCCATTCCTTCCTAATTCTTCTTGGTCATATCAGATAAAATAAATAAATAAATGCAAATTCAGTAGTCTCCCTGCCTACTGAATCAAATCTTCTATCAGTTTCCTTTTGGAAAACTAAAAAAAAAAAAAAAAAAAAAAACGGAAAGAGTTTCTCACAGTACTTTCTAACATCTGTACATGGTTTTTTGTTTTGTTTTGTTTTTAATTTCCCAGAACACTACTCAGCTTTGGCTTATATTGGTGCTGGAGGCTGAACCTCAGGCATGAAAGACTTTTTGCATAACCATTATGTTATCTTGCTAGCCCAGCATGTTGTTTCTATAAAGACATCATGCAGGCAGGGGTAGATAACATAATAGTTATGCATAGAGACTCTCGTGCCTGAGGCTCCAAAGTCCCAGGTTCAATCCTCTGCACCACCATAAACCAGAGCTGAGCAGTGCTCTGGTTAAAAAAAAAGACATCATACTTAGTAGAAGACTGTGAAACCATGGATTCAATTCCTAACTCTTCATGATTATGTATAAGGTACTCATCTATTCTCAGTCAGTTTCTTCAGGTAGAAATAAATGGTAGCTGCATAACATCTAGATGTCTTTTTTTTTTAAAGTACTTATTTATCGGGTTCAGTTCCTGGATCATGATGACAGAGGATCTAGGAGTTGTATTGTTACGTGGAAAACTGGGAAATGTTATGTATGCATGTACAAGCTATTATATTTACTGTTGATTATAAACATTAATTCCCCAGTAAAGAATTATTTTTAAGTATTTATTTACTTACTAATGAGAAAGAGAGAGAACCAGGGGACCACTCTGGCACACGCAATACCAAGGATTGATTGAACTGGGGGCATCTTGCTTGAGATTCCAATACTCATAACCACCATGTCACCTTCTGGTGAGTCATATCACTACAACTCAAAACCATATAGGCCCAGGAGGTGGTGCAGTGGATAAAGTGTTAAACTTTAAAGCATGAGGGCCAGAATTCATTCTGCAGCATTGCACCTGCCAAAGTGATGCTCTGGTAAGTTCTCTCTCTCTTTCAAAATAAATAAACAAGCCATAAAAAATAAACCAATCCTATATAATACAGACTAATATATGAAGAAACAAACACAAATATAACAATGATTAGCAGTTTATGTTTAATTTTTCACAAATAAATCAGATATTCATGGCATCATCCTTTAAACTAGTGTTTAAAAAACCATTCGGGAGTCGGGTGGTAGCGCAGTGGGTTAAGCGCACGTGGCGCTAAGCACAAGGACCAGCATAAAGATCCGGGTTTGAGTCCCTGGCTCCCAACCTGCAGGGGAGTCACTTCACAGGCAGTAAAGCAGGTCTGCATGTGTCTGCCTTTCTCTCCCCCTCTCTGTCTTCCCCTCCTCTCTCCATTTCTTTCTGTCCTATCTAAAATTGATGACATCAGTGATAACAACAATAACTACAACAACAATAAAAAACAAGGGCAACAAAAGGGAAAATAAATATAAAAAATTTTTAAAAACCTTAAAATTAAAAATAAAATGAATAAAAATAATAATAAAAAGCATTCATCCATTGAAAAATAGAAAGATAATAGTCAACTTTAAAATGGAATCCATATAAGAATGGGGGAGTTAGCATAATGGCTATGCAATCAGACTCTCATGCCTGAGACTCTAAGGTCCCTCCCTGGTTTAGTCCTTCTCACCACCATAAACCAGAACTGAACAGTGTTCTGGTAGGAAAAATGGGGAGGAGGGGAAAGGGTGGTGTTGACCTGGTTGAGTGCACATGACACGTGCACAAGCCCCTGGTCCCCACCTGCAGGGGGAAATCTTTGCAAGTGGTGAAGCAGGATTGCAGGTTTCTCTCTGTCTCTCTCCCTCTCTATCTCCCCCTTGCCTATTGATTTCTGGCTGTATCTATCCAATAAATAAATAAAGATAATAAAAGAGAGAAAAGAATCTACATACGTTTGTTTTATTGTCACCAATGATATTGCTGAGGCGTGGTGCTGACACTATGAATCCACAGCTCCTGGCAGCCAATTTTTATTTGATAGGACAAAGAGAAATTGAGATGCAGAGGCAGAGATAGAGGGAGAGAGAAAGACAAACACTTGCAGACCTGCTTCACCAATAGTGAAGTTTCCCCCTTGAGGGAGGGGAGCAAGACTCAAACTCAGGTCGTTGCATATAGACAGAAGCAAAGAGAGACACCACAATACCAAAGCCACACTAGACTCTGGGCCATGCACATGGCAAAGCAGCAGCTGAGCTATTTCACTAGCCCAAGAACTGGTTCTTAAGATCTAGGAGGTGGTACAGTGGGTAGGATGATGAACTCTTGAGCATGAGGCATTGAAGTCAATCCCCACCATCAACATGTTAGAGTGATGCTCTGATTCTTCCCCCAGCTCCACCCCACCTCACCCCTGCCCAACTTTTTCTAAATACTTTTTTTTTTTGCCTCCAGGGTTACTGCTGGGGCTCAGTGCCTGCACCATAAATCCACTGCTCCTGGAGGCCATTTTCCCCCTTTTTTGCCCTTGTTGTGGCTATTATTGTTGTTGTGGCTGTCGATCATTGTTGGATAGGACAGAGAGAAATGGAGAGGGGAGGGGAGGGGAAGACAAAGAGAAGGAGAGAAAGACAAGACACCTGCAGACCTACGTCACCGCCTCTTAAGTGACTCCCCCTGAAGGGGGGGAGCCGGGGGCTCGAGCCGGGATCTTTTCGCTGGTCCTTGCGCTTTGTGCCACATGCACTTAACCCTTTTTTTAAAAAAAAAAAAAAAAAAAGAAAGAAAGAAAGAAAGGAGAGAAACCTGATGCTACAAATATACGTAGAAGGACATATCGGTAAACCATTTCTGGACCTTAACATTAAAGATGTATTTGGGCAGCAGCGCAGCGGGTTAAGCGCAGGTGGTGCAGAGAACAATGTAAGGATCGCGGTTCGAGCCCCGGCTCCCCTCCTGCAGGTGAGTCGCTTCACAAGCGGTGAAACAGGTCTGCAGGTGTCTATCTTTCTCTCCCCCTCTCCGTCTTCCCCTCCCATCTCAATTTCTCTCTGTCCTATCCAACAACAACGACAACAATAATAGTAACACCAACACCGATAAACAACAAGGGCAACAAAAAGGGGAGGGGGGAATGGCCTCCAGGAGCAGTGGATTCGTGGAGCAGGCACCAAGCCCCAGGGATAACCCTGGAGGCAAAAAAAAAAATTCTATACATCAAAAGAAAATTCCATAAGGATATGCTCAACAATTTGTTTGGCTTCGTATGTTAACTGTCTTTTCAGTCACCAGGTTCCAGATGTCATCAGGATGCCGGCCAGGCTTCCCTGGACTGAAGACCCCACCAATGTGTCCTGGAGCTCCGCTTCCCCAGAGACCCATCCTACTAGGGAAAGAGAGAGACAGACTGGGAGTATGGACCGAACAGTCAACGCCCATGTTCAGCGGGGAAGACCTTCCACCTTCTGCAACCCACAATGACCCTGGGTCCATGCTCCCAGAGGGGAGGGGGTGGGATATGGAGATTGGGTGGTGGGAATTGTGTGGAATTGTACCCCTCCTACCCTATGGTTTTGTTAATTAATCCTTTCTTAAATAAAAAAGAAAAAAAAAAAAAAGAAAATTCCATAAGGATAAACAGGAGAGGGAGAGAGTGGGAAAAGGTATTTGTATAATGCACTGCAGAAGTGGTTGAGGGCAGGGGTAGATTGCATAATCGTTATGCAAAGAGACTCTCATCCCTGAGGCTACAAAGCCCTGGATTCAATCCCCCACACCACCATAAACCAGAGCTAAGCAGATGGTGCATCCCATGAGTATCCATTCATTGGGGAAACTGACAATCCTTCCAAGCCGACTGAATCCACATGGATCCCAGTCACTTTCAAAGCCAGCAACAAGCAGCTCCTGACAGCTTTCAAGCTGCTGGTCCTGCTCTTCTAGTCCTCCAACTTAATGTTGAGGGGCTGTCCTTTGCTTATTGGTACCCATATAGTCAACGACTGCCACCTCTCCAGATTCAAAGGAGGTCTCGAAACTGTACATCAGGCTCAACCTGACGCTGTTGACTGGCTACGGAAGAAGGGCAAATGCTAGAAGAAGTTGTAAAAGAGAGGAGAGAAGGGAAGGGAAGGGGAGGGGAGGGGAGGGGAGAGGAGGGGAGAGGAGGGGAGAGGAGGGGAGGGGAGAGAGGGGAGAGGGGAGGGGAGGGGAGAGAGGGGAGAGAGGGGAGAGGGGAGGGGAGAGAGGAGAGGTTGTTATCAAACAACTATAAAGAACTCATACAGCTTAACAAAAGGAGAAGAGAACAACCCAGTAAAAAGCAGGCAGAATGTATAACAGACAGCATGTAGAGATACGCACGGCCCACAGACATGTGCAAATGCTCTAATTCACTCATCATTTAGATATGATGCTTTTTTTTGCCTCCAGGATTATCACTGGGGCTCGGTGCCTGCACTATAAACCTACTGCTCCTGGAGGTTATCCTTTCCCCTTTTGCTGCTCTTGTTGTTTATCATCGTTGCTGTTAGTATTATTTTTTTCTTATTGCTGTCATTGTATAGGACAGAGAGAAATGAAGAGAAGAGGGGAAGACAGAGAGGGAGAGAGAAATACAGAAACCTGCAGACCTATTTCACCACTTGTGAAGCTACCCCCTGCAGGTGGGGAGCTGGGGACTGGAAACAGATCCTTACATGGGTCCATGAGCTGAGTGCCATGTACACTCAACCTGCTGCGCTACCGCCTAGCCCCCACTTTATTATTATTTTTGTTATACTAGTGCACTGTTCAGATCTGCCTTGTGGTTGGGAGGGGTGTTAAACCTGGGACCTGGTAGCCTTAAACTCAAGACACTTTGTTTGCATAACCATTATGCTATCTCCCCTGCCCCAGAATGCAAATTAAACCACACTGAGATTCCACCTCACACCTGTGAGAATGGGCTTTATCAACAAAACAAGAGTTGGAGAGGATGTGGAGAGAGAGGAACTCTAATACACTGCTGGTGGTAGTGCAAACTTTGCAGCCATTATGGAGAACAGTATGGAGCATCCTTAAGCAAATATAAGTGGAGATATCTTATGATCCAGCAATGCCTCTCCTAGGCATTTACCCAAAATATGTAACACTGAATCAAAGGGGTACATGCAGAGAGCCCAGATAGCTCAATCAGTAGAGCATCAAAGGGGTATATGTACTCCCATATTCATAGCAGCACTATTCACAATAGCCAAAATTTGGTAGCAACCAAAATGTCCTTCAACATGTGACTGAATAAAAAAGTTATGGGACTGGGGGCAGTTATGGGTAATGGTGCACCCAGTTAGGGGCACATACTACCATGTGCAAGGACCGGGTTCGAGCCCTTTCTCCCCACCTGCGGGGGAGACATTTCTTGAGCAGTGAAGCAGGTCTGCAGGTGCACACCTGCCTCTTTCTCTCCCCCCTCCTCTCTTTAAATTATCTTTCTCCCAGCACTGAGCCTCAGTGATAACCCTGGTGGCAATAAAAAAAAGTTATGAGACATATACTCAATGGAGTATTACTCAGCTATAAAAATGATGTTGTCGTGGTCCAGGAAGTAACATAGTGGATAAAGCATTAGACTCTCAAGTCTGAGGTCCCGAGTTCAATCCCCAGCAGCACATGTACCGGAGTGATATCTGATTCTTTCTCCCCTCCTACCTTTCTAATAAATAAATCTTAAAAAAAAAAAAAAAAAGGACATTGTCCCACTTGGGATAAAGTGAATGGGATTGGAGAAGATTATGCTTAGTGAAGGAGATAAAAACACAACTACAGAATGGTTTTACTCATGTGTGGAATATAGAAAATTGAACAGTGGTCTGGTAGATGGCTCAGTGGATAAAACATTGAACTCTCAAGCATGAGGTCCTGAGTTTAATCCTCGGTAACACATGCACCAGAATGATGTCTGGTTCGTTCTCTTTCTCTATCTTCTTCATGAATAAATAAAATCTTTAAAGAGAAAGCAAGAGAATTGAATCTGGGGGAAAAAAAGTCAACTCATATTTAAGACTGTGGAGGAACTATAGTGGTTATCTAAGGGGGTAAAGATGGGGATACAGACCCTTGGTGACAGGAGTGGTGAGAAACTTTACTCCTAATTAAAAAAATGGGTTAAAAGGATCAATATTTGATGAGTAGAAACTACAGTTTAGGTGAAAAGCATAATATGCACATAGAGTTGACACATAAGTCTGTATACATGAAACTAGCATAATGTTACAAAGTGGCATTAATTTAATAAAAAAAATACTTCAAAAAGAAAAAAGAGAGAAGAGGAGGATGAGGAGGAAGAACTGGTTCTTGGCCAGCAAGATAGTGCCCCTGGGATGGTGGCTGTTCTGCCATGTGTCCGATCTAGGTTTAAGCGTAGGATTCACCATACTGAAGGGAAGATTAGAAGCTGTACTGTCTCTTCCTCTCTTACTTCTTAAAAAATAATTATACTTATTTATTGATTTATCTTATTTGATAGGACAGTGAGAAATTTAAAGGGGAAGGAGAAATAGGGAAGGAGAGAGACACCTGCAGACCTGCTTCACTGCTTGTGAAGCTTTCCCCCTGCAAGTGGGGAACAGGGACTTGAACCCAGGTCCTTGTGCACTGTAATATGTGCACTTAACCAGGTGCACCATTACCTGCCCCCTTCCTCTCTTCCTTTCTATCTGATAAACTCGGCCCCAAGCAGTGAACCTTAGGTTATGAAAGAAGGTGGGGAGGGAATAAGTTCTTAACATAGGAAGTATTTGACCTACATCTACATCTAATAAACAGCAGGCATTGATGACGGGAATGAACACTGGAACACTGGAGTGAGGGAATGGGATTAATCCCATAATAGAATGAAATACTTTAAGCTTTAAGAAAAAAAAAAAAAAGACCCAATATAATTTGTTGTGAAGCCTTCCCATGTGAGAATGCATGTTTGTGAATTTCTCCTTTTACATTATGAATTACTATTTATACCTTTGCCTATAGAATTATGCAATTTAAGAGAAAGAAACTGTTTCCAGGTTCAGCACTGTTGCCTCTTACTTTTCCTTCCCTGAGGGTTAACTTCTCAAGCTATCTCTCGAGCTATCAAGTAGTCAAAATGACCATTAAAAAGCCATTAGGAATTGGGTTGCTGGAAGTTCACAAATCAAAAATTAACTTATTCTTTTCACATTTTTAGTAGGGCCTCCCACTCTACGGAACAATAAAGGGCAAAGACTACTTTAAAAGTCAGCAGAGGACAGAGTAAATAAAGCAATTTATCTCTTTTACAAATAGTTGCACAAGGACACTCAGTCAAGGATATTCTCCCAAAAAGTGTGCGGGCCCCTTATCCCTATCACTCACTATTAACAAACAAAACCCTTCCAGGGCAAGGGGTAGCATAGTGCTTATGCAAAAAGACTTTCAGGAAGCTGAGGTCTCAGATTCAACTCATAGCACCAATAGCCACAGCTATACCATAAAACAAGCCAAAAAAATAAAAAATAAAAAATCTTCAAAAGTCTGGAAAAGCAATTGGAGAGCTTTTAATTAGTTGTTTTCACTACGTATCTACTATTTCCCAAAATACATTTTTACTTTTGACTCAGATAAAAATAGGTAAACATGCTGACACCTATAACAATTCCACTAATACTATTTATTACTCCAGCAATAGCAGTACTGAAAGTTCCAGTCGTACGCTAACAATTCAGGGGCAATTTCACAAGTTGGGGACAAGCTACTAGCATCAGAGAACGGTCGACTCTGGAGGTCTGCTCATGGCTCCCCAGGAAGTTCTCGGAGGCATGACACGCAGGCAGGCGTGGACACACAAGGGGCATGTCAGCCTTCCTCAGGCCCGGGTCACCCCTGGAGGTAAAAGGTAGCTATACTATTTTGCTGAGAAATCTACTATATTCGCAGGAAAGCTGCAAACCCTGGAAACTGGAAGAGGGTCGCTTCGGCAGTGTGACTATATGCAAGGCTCTGCCAAGTGCCACAGATCCAAAAACTTCAGAGGAAAAGCAGAAATGACCGCAGGAAAAGTGCAGAGAGCCTCCAACATGAGGGGGACGGTCCGGTGGTAAGGCGAGTCTCCAGATCACCCAAAAGGAAATCTCAGGGAATGTCAAGCTAACAACCACCAAGCTATCAGTTTAGGATACCGTCCTCCGTTATTACCTGACCGACGTCATGGCTTCACCTTCCTGTCCCCACGCAACAGCGTCCGCGTCCGATGCTCTGCGTCCGCACCGGCAGCAGCAGGTACCACAGCAAATGCTGCTCTGCTCTGGCACTCAGCGACCTGGAGCGCGTCCTGTCCTCACACACCCCGCGCGCGGGCGGCCCCTGCCGAGCCAGCCCCACACGCTGATTGGCCGCGCCCAGAGGGGCGGGCGCTCCGCCCAGGGCCAGCGGCCAGAGATGAGCCTGCGGGGACACAGACCTAGGCGAGCCGCCCGCGCTTCTCGTGCAGCCTCGCTGGCGCTCGGGCTAGCGGGCTGGCTAGCCGACACGGTGGCCATCTTGAGTCCTGGTAACAGCAATATCCCCCCACTCCAGGCTTACGGGACAGGAGGCTAGGTGCCCGCCTCAAAAATGGCCGCCCGACTGGCAAGGATTTATCAGTCACATGGCCAAGGTCTACCTTGGATAAGCTCGGGTCGCTTTAACCGAACTGGGAACATGCTAACAGGATGGTCTTTGTAAACTGCATTTGAGAGCCTGAAAACCGTATGCAGAAGACAAGCAGCAACGTGCTGGGAAATAATGAGCCCAGGGGAAAGCCAGTGCTTGACAACAGCAGCAAATATGCTAAAATTGAACTTGCAGCCTTAAGCAACTGCTGAATGCTATGGTTGCAGGTCTGAGACTTCTAAAATGCTTAGAACAATTTATGTGGTGTAAATTGAGAGAATCAGCATCTGCCAAGAGTGAGGCATGGATGCTGGTATTTTTGACAACTTTGGATACTAGGTAGTCCAGGTATACTAAAGTTTGAAAACTAGGGCAAAATAGCTCACTCCAGAATATCCCGTCAGTCACACTTATCTAACTTTTCTGGAAAAGTACAACTATGACATGAAAGTATCTAATAATAAGGAAAAAGTCAGAAAGACCCTAACTCCTGGTCCTAATTTTACAGTTTGATAGGATTGAAAGAAAGTTAAAGAACCACCAATAGAGAAATTAGCAGTTCCTAAGGTTTCGAATGGAGTGGTGCTCTGGTTCCTTCTTCTTCCTCCTCTCTCACTCACTTCCTATATATGATAAAAATAATTATTTAAAAAGACGACTGAGGAGATAGCATAATGGTTATGCAAAGAATCTTCCATGCCTGAGGCTTCAAGGTCTCTGGTTTAATCACTGTCGCCACCAGAGCAGGGCAGTACTCTGATAGAGAGAGACAGACAGATACCAATTGCAGGAAGATAGTTTGTTTTCACTTCCCTTTTCAGTCTGTAACTGGGTACAACCTTAAGTGACTTTCATTCACTAACCATATAGTATCAAATTTTTACCGTGCTAGTGACCCAGGCACAAATTGACACCCGACCACATTAAAGGAAACTTTGGTGCTATGGTCTCTATCAAGACAGTGCCAAAAAAAAAAAAAAAAAAGTAATCAATTGCATAAGTCAAAATCAATTACACGGAAATATTTCCCTTAAGTTTCATTGTTTTCACTGAAGTAAAATTCAACTTTAAAAATAATTATTTATTCATGAGAGAGAGCCAGAGCATTATTCTGGCACATTTGATATCAAGGATTGAATTCAGGACCTTAAACTTGAAAGTCCCAACATTTTATCCACTATGCAACCTCCCAGGCTGTTAAATAACAACCTTTTGACTGCTGAAGATTTAGTATTCAAATTTCAACATATATTTCAATAGTTGATTAAAAATAAGTAAAAAAAAAGTAAGTGTGACACTTCAATAATGCTATATATATATTATATATATATTATATATATATTTTTTTACTTATTTATTGAAGACAAAAATTGAAGGGGGAGGAAATGGGGGAGACAGACACCTGCAGCACTGCTCTATTGCTCACGAAGCTTCCCTCCTGCAGGTGGGAGCTAGGAGCTAGAATCAAGGCCCTTGCACTTTACGTAAGCATGCACGTCTCCAGGTGAACCACCACTGGCCCCCCAGTAACGCTCATTACATTGATTCATGTAGAAATATTTGGGGGGCTGGGCGGTAGCGCAGAAGGTTAAGCGCACGTGGCAAAGCGCAAGGACTGGAGTAAGGATCCCGCTTAGAGCCACTGGCTCCCCACCTGCAGGGGGGGTCGCTTCGCAAGTGGTGAAGCAGGGCCGCTGGTGTCTACCTTTCTCTCCTCCTTTCTGTCTTGCCCTCTTCTCTCGATTTCTCTCTGTCCTATCCAGCAACAACAACTATAACAATAGCAACCACAACAAAGGCAACAAAAAAAGAAATATTTGGATATGCTAAGTAAAATATACCATGATTCATATGAACTGCTAACTTTTTTATGTGACTACTAAAAAAATTTAATTATGTATGTCTTGTGTTGCATTTCTATTAGACATGGCTATTTTACTAAGTTAATCTTTTCTTTTCTCTTCTTTTCTTTTTTAACCAGAGCACTACTCAGCTCTAGATTATGGTGGTAGATGGAGGATTAAATCTGGGACTTTGGAGCTTCAGACATGAGAATCTCTTTGCATAACTATTATGCTATCTACCCCTGCCCATCTTGCTTTTCTTATCTATTATTGTCCCATGTGACAGAATTACATTCAAAAAGCTAAATTAATGAAGTCAGTTTATACAGATTCGTTGTTCCTTGCTAACCCCATTAAAACATTAGATGTGCCAAACGATTTCACATTTCCAGATGCTTGTCTTTTTAAATTATTTTATTCAGTATTTTATTTATTTTATTCTTGAGAGAGATGCAGAGAGAAAGACACAAACACCAGAACACTTTCCCACCTGCAGGGGAGTCGCTTCACAGGTGGCGAAGCAGGTCTGCAGGTGTATATCTTTCTCTCCCCCCCCCTCTGTCTTCCCCTCCTCTCTCCATTTCTCTCTGTCCTATCCAACAACAATATGAATAACAACAATAATAACTATAACAACAATAAAAAAGGCAACAAAAGGGAAAATAAATAAAATTTAAAAAAAAAACACCAAAGCACTGCACAGCTCTGGCTTATTGTGGTGTGGGGGATTGAACCTGGGACTTCAGAGCCTCAGGCATAAGAGTCTCTTTGCACAACCATTATGCTATCTACCCCCACCAATTTTTTTTTCTTTAATTGGATAGAAACAGAAGAACTGAGATGAAATAGGGAGATAGGGACAGAGACACCTACTGTACTGCCTCTCCACTTGTGAAGCTTCTCCCTAGGTGGGGACTTGAGCAGCTTGAACCTGGGTCTTTGTACATGGTAAAATGTGCGATAACCAAGTGCATCACCACCCAGCCCCTCTTAGACGCTACCTTAGTTTCTTCTTCTTTTTTTTTTTTCCAGAGTATTGCTCAGCTCTGCTTATAGTGTATTTGGAGGGATGGGGGAAGGGAGTTGGACTGAATCAGGGACTTTGGAGCCTCAGGAATGAGATAGTCTCTTTGAATGACCACTATGCCATCTCTTCTGCCGTAGATTAATTTGGAAAACGCCTATATAGAATGAAGACATAACTATGTAAATCTGATGTGTTCTAGAGCATGAATAAAGGCTGTCAAATGTAGAGCTATATACTTGATGTGGAGATTTTGACCAAATGTCCACATAGTCAATCGTTCCTCTGGATTTAAGCAAGTGAGCAATTTGAAATGGTGGAAACATTGACTAATTCAACAGCTTTTTTCCTCCCCACCCCCCACAACCCCTCCTGAAAATGGTGATAGTATGAACTACAATCAAGCCAGGGATATTCCATAGAAAGAATTTTACAACCAAAGTGATTCTTCATAGGAGGTGTAGTAATGGTGTAAAGTAGTATTCCTTAAATCTTAATATGCAAACAAATCACCTGGCAGAGTTTGTTAAAAATGAGTGACTCAGAGGTCACCCTGAGATTCAGCATTTCAATTGCTCTGATGCCAGAGTCTCTCAGTGACAAGGCTATAAGTAGTAAGACAGTAGTTTGGAAACCCTCCTAGACTTCCAACTAGCTTCACGACCTTAGGTTGGTTCTTAACCCATCTGCCCCTCAGTTTATCATTAGGTCCTTTTCAGAATATGGTGAAGATTAAAAGGTAATTAATTCTAGTAAGTAGTGCCTCAGAGAGTCACTAGTACAAGGCATAATTATTACCTTTTTATTATTACATCAGGTAAAACCGAATCTCTGAGAAGTATGATATGAAAGCTAAAATAAACTTGGGCCTGTGAAAAATAAAATGCATTTTTGCTCATGCAAAAACTCTTAAGATTTTTCATTAAATCTTGCTTTCAGTTTTTAACAGATGTTTAGAAAAACTTATTTCAGTAACAAAACAGTGAAACTCAAAATTTAGTTTAACAAGTAAACTAATTTGAGAGAGTCCAACACGTTATCACGAAAACTAATTTCTGTGGTCTGGGAGGTGGCTCACTGGTAAAGCTTTGGACTCTCAAGCATGAGGTCCCGAGAGTGATGTCTGGTTCTTTCTCTCTCCTCCTATCTTTCTCATAAATTAGACTAATTTCTGGGCAGGGGTATATAGCATAATGGTTATGCAAAGTGACACTCATGCCTGAGGCTCCAAAGTCCCAGGTTCAATCCCCTGCACCACCATAAGACAGAGCTGAGCAGTGCTCTGATAATAAAAAAATAATAATAAAAAAGGAAAGAAAACTAATTTCTGTATCATTACAGAAAGAGAAGGCTCTCTACAACACTAAAATATTTGATCAAACTAAAGCCATATAACATTCAAAGACTGTTTAAATAAAAATTTGTTTGCTAAATGACACTTTAGATCAAACTCAATGAAAACTTTAGAATATTTCTTACTGGTGATTAGTCAATACAATTTTCAAAAAGTTTCCTTTATTTAAAAATGTATTTAGGTCACCATTCATTTTAATAAGTATAGATACAAAAACACAACAAACAAGACTAATGTGATTTTTCTCACAGAGTTAATAAGTTAGGAATAGAATAAAAAGTATGCTTTATCGACCATAAAATAGAACTGACAAGTACTCTGGTGTTTCTGTGTCTTCCTCTCTCAGCATCTCTCTCAAAAATAAAATACATTAAAAAATATTTCTCTCAGGAGTGGGGACAGGGTAGCACACACACAAAAAAGTATGCTTTATCAAGTAAAGATTTCTCTCTATTCAGCTCTGGCTCATCACAGACCACCTCATCACAGACCTCTGCAAGCGTCAACCCGGCTTTGACCTAGCACGTTATGATTGGGCCCTCCTCAATCGCTATTGAACAGGCCATGGCCGGTGCACCGATATGTTCCATCGCTGGGGAGCCAGAGATGACCCGAACTGCCCCTGCGGCTACAGACAGACTATGACCCACATAGTCAATGACTGCCACCTCTCCAGATTCAAATGAGGTCTCGAAACTTTACAACAGGCTCAACCTGACGCTGTTGACTGGCTACGGAAGAATGGCAAACGCTAGAAGAAGCAGCAGCTCTGGCTTATGATATGGGATTGAACCTAGGAACTCAGAGCCTCAAGCATGAAGGTTTTTTTTTTTTTTTTGCATAACTAGATCTTTTTGTTCACAGATAGCACTTTCTTTACTCACCCCTCCCCTGCCCCTCCTCTAGTCTTCCTCAATACATAGATACACAAGGTTAGCTAGAAACGACTACTTAAATCTTGATCAATTTTTAAAAGTTACTTAAAAGAAAAATGGTTATTTTCACTTTAGGGAACTGTAGTCATTCATTTTTTTTTTTTTTTTTTAAGAGATGCCGAGAAAGAGAAACACCAAAGCACTGCTCAGCTCTGGCTTATGGTGGTGCAGGGGAACTGAACCTGAGCTTTGGAGCCTCAGGCATGAGAGTCTGTTGGCATAACCATTATGCAATCTCTCCCACCCTAATTCAATATTTTAAAAAATACTTCATTTGTTTGTTTATTTGACAGACAGAAATTGAGAAGGAGGGGAAGACAGAGAGGTAGAGAGACGCCAGCAGCACTGCTACACCTCTTGTGAAGCTTATTAGACTAGGTTGGGTATGTTCAGGGTAGTAGAACTTTAGACAGGAATCTATGAGGTGCAGTCATCATTACTACTCCAGGAACTTCCAGCTTGTCAAGTTAACTGATATTTCTGGGAGTTGGTTAAAGTGCAAATAGGTTAGGTATTGTTCTGATACTGACCTTAGTATAGATGAATTCAGTTTAGGCCTGGTTCTGTCTTTCTTTTTTAAACAGTATGACCTTGGCATCATAAACTACTCTTATCCTAAACTTTTATATTGGAAGTCTTTGAGTTTTAGATGTTTGTAGTTCATTGAAAATGAAGAAGCATAATGTAGGTGTTCCTGAAGGTTTTGCTAAGAATTCTTACTAAATAAAGTTCAATCAATCAAATGTTATAGTCTTCAAATTCTCCTAGGAAATAAATTGTCAGCTTCCATTTAAAGATTGTATTCCATTTAAATGTGTGATTTTAAAGTGAAATGTGACATAAGCTTTTACAGGTAATAATTAAAAAGCAATAAAAATAGTAGACCTCATGTCTTTTGGGGCAAAGCAGTAGCTTTTGCAGTAAGTAACATTGTCTATACTGAAACAGAGGGGGCTAGGTGGTGATGCGCCTGGTTGACAGCGCAAGGATCCAGGTTTGAGCCCCAGGTCTCCACCTGCAGAGGGAAAGCTTTATGAATGGTGAAGCACTCAATTTCGGACTGTATCCAATAAATAAATAAAGATAATAAAAATAAAAAACATTTACAAAGTAGGTCAAATTCCTCTAAAATTAAGATTGTTTTGATTAAAAAATTATAAGCTTAAAAACTACATAAAAAACTTTCAAGAAGACAACTTGATTTTAATGATAACAAAATTTATGATGGCAAACTAGTATAGGGATGTAATAAGGGATGTAAAATGTATAAGCTAGGTTAAAGAAATAAGAAATATGTGGTCCGGGAGATGGTGCAGTGATAAAGCTTTGGACTCTCAAGCATGAGGTCCTGAGTTCGATCCCTGGCAGCACATGTACCAGAGTGATGTCTGGTTCTTTCTCTCTCCTCCTATCTTTCTCATAAATAAATAAAGTGTTTTTTTTTTTAAAAAAAAAAAAAAAGGAAGAAAGAAGAAATAAAATGTACACATAATGCCACTTTCTAGAAATAATGTTTTGAGGGAGTCAGGCGGTGGTGCAGCGGGTTAAGCGCATGTGGCGCAAAGCACAAGGACTGGTGGAAGTATCCCGGTTCAAGCCCCTGGCTCCCCACCTGTAGGGGAGTCGCTTCACAGGCGGTGAAGCAGGTCTGCAGGTGTCTATCTTTCTCTCCCCCTCTCTGTCTTCCCCTCCTCTCTCCATTTCTCTATCCTATCCAACAACGACATCAGTAACAACAACAAGAACTACAACAATAAAACAACAAGGACAACAAAAGGGAATAAATAAATATTAAAAAAAAGAAATAATGTTTTGAAATGTTTCTATCCAACCATTGCCTTTATAGAATGTATTATTTTATAGCAGTCAAATTCATAGTCTACATTTTTTGTTTTGTTTTTTTTACAATTAACATATCCTAAGCATTTTCCTACATCATTTAAAAGTTCACAGAATACAACAAATGCAACAAAAGGAATAAATAAATATTTTTTTTAAAACTTCACAGAATAGCTTCATAATATTCTTCCGTAACTTAAACAAATAATTTAAAAGTTTAAATAAAAGTAGAAATTAAAATATATACATTTTTCTTTAATTAATGATATAAGAAATAACTGGTGTCTTTTTTTTTTTTTATGCCTCCAGTTTTATCTCTGGGGTTTGGTGCCTACACTATGAATCCACTGCTCCTGAAGGCCATTTTTTCCTTTTTTTTTTTTTTTAATTTGAAAGGATAGAGAGAAATTGAGAGGAGGGGAAAATCGAGAGGGAAGAGAGAAAGACAGACACCTGCAGACCTCCTTCACTGCTTGTGAAACGACCCCCCCCCCCCCTTCAAGGGGCTCAAACTCAGATCCTTGTGCTTCATGCTATGTGGTTTTAGCCCACTTGGCTAAATATTTGTTCGAGTTGATATAGTTTATGTGATAGTTTCCAAAAAAAAAATGGAATTGATGACATACATTGCCAAAACCTTTTTTTCCTGGTAAGAGCACTGCTCAACTCTGATGTATGGTAGTGGTGGTGATTCAACCTGGGGCCTTGGAACCTCAGGCATGAAAGTCGTTTAATAATTATTATGCGGTCTATCCTACCCATCACAAATTTTCTAGAAATGTACTGATTTATCCACCATTAATGATGTATAAAAGCCCTTACCCACAAACTGGTTGTAGTTGAAGAAAACTGAAGAGAATTTTGCTATTTTAGAAGGGTGGGTTCACATATTTGCTATGCTATCCAAAGGCATTTAGCTATATGTGACTAGCTGTTTTTATCTCAGGATTAACTACATAATTAGATGAAGAAGGCAGAATCTTTACATACCAACAGATAGCCCTTTTGACCTAATCTCAGTTAACTAGTTAAATTAATGAAGGTCAAAGAATGTTGATTTGAGGGGAGGGGTAGTGGTGCAGTCAGTTGAGTGTACTTGTTATGATACTAAAGGGGCTTGGTTCTAGCCCCTGATCCCCACCTGTTGTATGCTTTACATTCCTCCGAATTTTAACAACACCCACCTGCTGAGGAGAAGCTTTCTGCCATTATCTCATCTTCTTCCTGTCTATAAAAACTCTCCATTTTGTTGGGGGTCAGGTGGTAGTGCACATATGGTGTGAAGTGGGAGGACCGGTGTAAGGATCCCGGTTTAAGCTCCTCACCTACAGGGGCGTCACTTCCCAAGTGGTGAAGTAGGTCAGCTGGTGTTTATATTTCTCTCTGTCCTATCCAACAACGATAGCAATAACAACAATAATAATAACCACAACAATTTTTTAAAAGGGCAACAAAAACGGAAAAAAATAGCCTCCAGGAGCAGTGGATTCGTGGTGCAGGCACTGAGCCCTAGCAATAACCCTGGAGGCAAAATAAATAAATAATAAAAAATAAATAACTCTCCATTTTGTATCACTGTTCAAAGCGCCTTTCTATTTACTACATATGCTGCCTGATTAATAAATCATCAATTAGCTCCCTCGCCCCCAGGCCAAAATTTCATTATTTGGGGTCAGGCAGTGGCACACCTAGTTAAGCGTATCACCGAAATTTAATGTGTTATTGTTGTTGTTGCCAGAGAAAGAGTGAAAGAGACCACAGCTAGGCTTGAACCTGGATCATGCACATGGTAAAACAGCACATTATCATGGGTCAGGAGGTGGCACAGTGGCTAAGGCACTAGACTCTCAAGTATGAGGTCCTGAATTCGATCCCCGACAGCTCATGTACCAGAGTGATGGTTGGTTCATTCTCTCCTATCTTTCTCATGAATAAATAAGTAAATTCTTAAAAAAGAAAAACAAACAAACCAGCACACTATCCAAGTGACTTATGTCACCAGCCCCAATTCTTTAAATTTACTTGGTTGAATTTTGAACCAATTTATGACCATTATGGTAGGATCCAATGGAAAACCTGCTATCTTATAAAATAAAAAGACACAAACTTGGTAGCTAAGAACACTTTTACATTTTTTCTAGCCATTTCTGAGAGCTATGGCTAAGTTCCTCTCAATTCTAAAATAGAACATTCTTTGCCTCAACTTTCCAATGTAATTTTCTTTACTCCAATACAGGATAAGTTGAGTTTGAAGCAGCACACATTTCTGTCCACAGCACAGACCTCCTATCTTTATTTCAGACTCAAATTCTTTTATTTATTTATTTAATATTTATTCCCTTTTTGTTGCCCTTGTTGTAGTTATTATTGTTGTTGCTGATGATGTCGTTGTTGGATAGGACAGGGAGAAATGGAGAGGAGGAGCAGGAGACAGAGACATGGAGACAAAGACACCTGCAAACCTGCTTCACCACCTGTGAAGCGTCTCCCCTGCAGATGGGGAACCGGGGGCTCAAACCAGGATCTTTACGTCCGTCCTTGCGCTTTGCACCACCTGCGCTTAACCCGATGCGCTACCGCCTGACTCTTTTTTTTTTAATGCAACACCAGAACACTATGCAACACCACTGCCAATTTTCATTCTCTATTTTATTGATTTACTTATTTATTGCCTCCATGGTTATCGCTGGGGCTTGGTGCCAGCACTATGAATCCACTGCTCCTGGAAGACATTTTTTTCCATTTTATTGGATAGGACAGAGAAAGAAATTGAGAGAGGAGGGGGAGATAGGGAGAGAGACACTTGCAGACCTGCTTCACCACTTGTGAAGCCCCCCCCTCCCCCCCCCCTTGGCAGGGTGGGGAGCCCGGGCTCCAAGCCGGATCCTTGTACAGATCCTTGAATTTCCTACTATGTGTGCTTAACCTGGTGTGCCACTGCACAACCCCCTTATTCTGTATTTTAGAGAGAGGAGAAACAGGGAAAGAGATGAAACTACAGCATCACTCCGCCATCCATGGAGTTCCTCGAGAATCACACATGGTGCTCCGATGCGGTGGGCTGCAGGCATGGTAGAGTATGGTCTATTAGAACTATCTATCAGCCCCCAAAATTCTGTGTAATTGGAAGGAGCCCTCATCCCTTGATTCTCTCACAAGATCCATCTGAAAGCTGTTACCATTTATATGAACTGCACAGTCCCTTTACTTTTGTTTTTATTTTAGTATAGTCTTATTAGTGATTTAATAACCGTTCTCAGGATTACAAGGAAAAACAGGCCCCATTTATTGAGGTCAACCGGTTCAATTCTTTTCCCAGTCCAAGGTTCCATGGTGAGAGAATTGGTGTTGGTTGCCAGGAGATAATCTGGGTCTGACTGAAGCTATTAGACTCAGTGTAAGGTTGTTCCCAGTAGAGATCTTGAAAGCTAAAGAAGCCAAATTGATGAGTGCCAGTCAATCATTTAAAAGTTGCTAATTCTCTTTCTACCTCAGGAAAACTCCATGATTAGAAATGGGTTGCAGAGCAGAGTAGACAAATACCAGGTCATCTCCTCAAGAAAATTTCTGTGCAATGAGGTAGCACTATAAAACATCATAAAATCCCCAACCTTGTGGCATGTTCACTTCATATATTAGCTTAGCTCCTAGAAAACCAGAGGTTTAACTCAAGAAACGTGATCCTAAAATTCCAAAAAGTCAAGTATGTCATATTTCAGCACACCTGCTTATTTAAACCTAAGAACTCTAGTCCCAGAAGTTATAGATATTAACAAAAATATAAAATAAAATATGATATAATATAATTAATATAATATAATAAGCAAACAAACAAGAAACTTCCTGCCTGTGCAGAGGTAGCTCAAGTAGTAGAGCACATGGCCCCAGACTTGCAAGAATGACACCTGCATATTTGAGGCCCCAGGTTTGATGGCTCACATTGCATTCGCCTGAATGGAGTTCTCTCACTATCATAAAATAAGACTTTTCAAAAAAAATTTTAAGTGAGTCAGGCGATAGTGCAGCAAGTTAAGCGCACGTGGTGCGAAGCAAGGACCTGTTGTAAGGATCCCTGTCCGAGCCCCCGCCTCCCCACCTGCAGGGGAGTCGCTTCACAAGCGTTCGAAGCAGGTCTGCAGGTGTTTTTCTCTCCCCCTGTCTTCTGCTCCTCTCTCCATTTCTCTCTGTCCTATTCAACAACAACGAAATCAATAACAACTACAATAATAACTACAACAACAATAAAAAACAGCAAGGGCAACAAAAGGGAAAATAAATAAAATATAAAAAAATTTTTTAACTTTACTATCAATACGAAACTAGACTTTTTTTTTCAATCTGCCAAAAGGATAATGCTTTTTAAAAAAATATATATTTCCTTTTGTTGCTCTTTTATTGTTGTAGTTGTTGGATAGGTCAGAGAGAAATGGAGAGAGGAGGGGAAGACAGAGGGGGAAAGATAGACACCTGCAGACCTGCTCCACCGCTTTTGAGGTGATTCCGCTGCAAGTGGGTATCTGGGACTTGAACCGGGGCCCTTACCCGGTTTCCGGGGTTCTTAACCGGTTGTGCTTTGCCACCTGCGCTACAGCCCAACTCTCAAAAGGATAATGTTTTCTTGGACTTTGGTCTTGTGATAACAGATTGTGAAAGGTTTTTCTTTACTTTTTAAGTAATCTGCCTAAAATAAACACTGACTGTGTTTTAATCAAAACTTTCCAGCACTTCCTGCTGTCCTCATTAGGCCTTTGATTACTTTCTATTTGAAAGGGTATTTATGGAACTTTCAGTATTTGCCTCAGTGTCACCTCAACTAGATAAATAAATGGGAGTTGTTTCAGAATGACCTGTAGTCCTATTTTATCAAATGTTTTTGGTATTTTTTTTGGTATTTTTGACAAACTTACCCAAAATCAAACTCTTAATTCTTAAGCTTTACTTAATGCTGACTGGCGGAGAGAGAAAAAAGAACATCACTCTAGTATAAGCAGGGATAGGGATAGAACTCAGGAACATTCTACAAAAAACTCAATTCTAAATGAAGTCCTTTTGAAAAAAAAGGAACTATTAAATTAACCTTATTTGATATGTTAAATTACATCAGAAGCATTATCAAATAGGAAGTAATTCTCAAGAGTCATTCTGAGGGTTTGCTGGATGGCACTGCATATGCTTCAAGTTGAGTGTGCAATCTCTCTCTTAGATTGTTTTCTAAAAAATTCATTAGTGATTTAATGATGATTAATGAGATTATAAGATCAAAGGGACATAATTCCATACAGTTCCCACCACCAGAGTCTCATATTTATTTATTTTATTTTTCTTTATTGGGGAAATTAATGGTTTACAGTCAACTGTAAAATACAATAGTTAGTACATGTGTAACATTTATCAGTTTTCCACATAACACTCTAACCCTCCACCTAGACCCTCCTTTACCATCACATTCCAGGACCTGATCACTCTCCTACCACCCTAGAGCCCTTTACACTGATGCAATACACCAAATCCAGTCCAAGTTCTGCTTTGTGTTTTCCCTTCTGTTCTTATTTCTCAACTTCTCTCTGTGAGTAGGATCATCCTTTTAATCCCCATATTTCTTTATTTATTTTAATGAGAGAGACAGAGACAAAGAGCAAGTTATAGAGGAGAGAGAGGCAGGATAATAATGGTCAACAAGATTGTAAGATCACAGGGGTATACTTCCATATAGTTCTCACCACCAGAGTTCCGTATTTATTTTAATTTAATGAGAAGGACGAGCAACAAAGAGGAAGATATATAGAGAGGATATAGAGAAGACAGGAGCATTGCTCAGCTCTGGCTTATGGTGTTGTTGGAGACTGGTCCTGTATTAATCTCAGGACCTCAGATATAAATCTATTGCATAACCATTATGCTGTCTCCCAGGCAAAATTAATTAAATTTCTAATTTTTTTAATTTCAAAAAAAATTTTGAGAAGTAAATATATGGCCTTTCCTTTCATAGGATTCTCTAATTCCATTCCAGGTGGTTCACTTCCTAACAAAATCCCAAAACCTAGATATAGACTAGGTCCCCTGAGATAGAGCATATGTTCACACATATCCATAAACTAGGGCAAAATATATACCTGAAAGCACAAGTACATAATAGTCTGCAGTGAGTACCCCCAACACTTCATCTGCACTATTCCAGCCTTTAGGTCCATAATGGTTCAACAATTTGTTTGGCTTTGTATGTTAACTCTCTTTTCAGCCACCAGGTTCCAGATGCCAGCAGGATGCCGACCAGACTTCCCTGGACAGATGACCCCACCAATGTGTCCTGGAGCTCCGCTTCCCCAGAGACCCACCCTACTAAGGAAAGAGAGAGGCAGACTGGGAGTATGGATCGACCAGTCAATGCCCATGTCCAGTGGGGAAGCAATTACAGAAGCCAGACCTTCCACCTTCTGCAACCCACAATGACCTTGGGTCCATACTTGCAGAGGGATAGAGAATGGGAAAGCTATCAGGGGAGGGGATGGGATATAGAGATCTGGTGGTGGGAATTGTGTGGAGATGTACTCCTCCTATCCTACAACTTTGTTAATGCATCCTTTTTTAAAATAAACAAATAAATAAAAACTGCTTCACTACTCATGAACAAATCCCCTCTGTAGCTGGGAGCCAGGGGCTTGAACCCAGGTCTGAGTGCATTATGATTGTGTTCAACCAGGTATGCCCCCCACTAGGGCCCAATAAAGTTTATCTTTGTAAACAAACATAAGATATATATTTTCTCTATTTAGAGATTTTGAAAGCTTTTGAAGTTCTGCGACAACATAGCATAAATGTAATAAATAAATAGCAGAAGTATTACACTAAAAATCAATTGAAAGTTATAAGGGATTACTGAGCAATTTCAGAAAGTGACTCCTTCAACAAGGTCTTTCTTTGCCTTATTTGAAAAAAGTTTTTCCTCTGTCTCTAAATAAAAACTGGGGTGGGAAGGGAATGGAGGCTGAGAGGCTTCTCAACCATGTAGTATATGGACGAGACACTAAATTCATTCCCTGGTGCTTCTTCTTCTAGCGTTTGCCCTTCTTCTGTAGCCAGTCAACAGCGTCAGGTTGAGCCTGATGTAAAGTTTCGAGACCTGGTGCTGAGTAACAATAACAAAGAGAGTGAACCTCAAGTCATGACCTGTAAACATCAGAGATTTAGCAAAGGATGTCATGACCTGTGAAATACCAGAGGGTCAGTAAAAAAAGCCTGAGAACTACAGAGTGGTAATTAAGGATGACATTTATGCCTTCATTTTTTATCCTGACTCTAGATTAAATTAAAAAAAAAAACTTTTTATTTATAATTGGATAGAGACAGAGAGAAATTGAGAGGAGAGAGACAGAGAGACATCTGCAACCCTGCTTCACCACTCATGAAGCTTTCAGACTGCAGGTGGGAACCAGGGGCTTGAACCTGGGTCCTTGGTCACTGTAATATGTGTACTTAACCAGGTGAAGTATGACCAAAAGAGAGTTATTATTGAATAATAAGAGACCCAAAATGGAGTAACTTGTACTAAACCCAGTATCAGAAAACCAAGGCTTAATACCTACATATGGGCTTGACATTGCCTAGTTATGTAACCTTTAACCCGGCAATTTGGAATTTCCTAGCAAGGTAATAAATATGGTATTCCCAAAGGAATGCAACTGGTTTTAACAGTTCCCTCTTGGCTTATCTCATCTTTTTGTCCATAAAAACCTTCCATTTCTGTGGTCTGGGAGGTGGTGGAATTTCTTTAAATAGTGCGTTCACCTGGCACATACAAAATTCACTTTGACAAGTTCTCAATTTGTATCTTCATAGTGTAATAAAAACAGCAAGAAATGTGAATCAGAGGTCTTAAGTGTGAAATGAGAGTTCAATAACTAGGAAACATAAATTCTTTGTCTATTTTCTCAGCTAAAGACAAGGTGGCCTTCTTATAAGAAATAAGGAGGTTAAGTGAAAAATGCTTATACTCATTAACATTATTCCTCTTTATTTCTGGAGGCCATTTTTTCCATTTTGTTGGGCTTGTTGTAGTTGTCATTGTTGTCATAGCTGTTGCATAGTACAGAGAGAAATCAAGAGAGGAGGAGTGTCGGGCAGCCCCCCTGCTCCATCCTCATTGCTAACACTATGGCCTATTTACATAATCATTGTTTTGCCTGATCTTTCTTCTTTCTACCTCAAGACCCGCCCTGCCTTCAGAGTATTAATCAATCCCACTGGTTAAAACCTTTGCAACAGTTGCTAAGGGAGTTTCTACCATTAGCCCGCTCTTTCCTTTTCTCCATCCCCTTTCCTAGCCATTTCCTTTTCTGACTTGCCACTTCTGTTAAAAAATATATAAAAGCATGGTCTTTGATCAATAAAGATGCATTAAGTCCTGCTCCACCAGAAGCTCCTGGTTTCTCTCCAGCTTCCATAAGTAAGCAGCAGCCCAGGTTGGCTCCTGTCTCTAGTTCTCTCCAACCCAGAGAGCACATGCCTGAGAAGAAACACCCTCACACTAGCCGGATAGAGGAGAGAAAGATAAGACACCTGCAGACCTCCTTCACCACTTGAGGCAACCCCCTGCAGGTGGGGAGCTGGGGCTCAAACCAGGATTCTTACGCCTGCCCTTGTGCTTTGCACCATGTGAGCTTAACCCGCTGTGCTACCATCCAGCCCTTTATCTTTTGATTGAGCCAGGGAAAGCAAACAGAGAGAATGAAAGAGATCTGAGCACCTAGGCTTCCTCCAATGTGATAAAGGCAGTTATACACTATCCATGTTTGCTATACTGCTAGCTCTTTTTCTTTCTTTTTTTGCTTTTAAACCAGAGCACTGCTCAACTCTGGCTTATGATGGTGCTGGGGGCAGAATCTGGAACTACTTGCATGATGTCCTCTGGACAACAGTTATGCTATTTGCTAATAGAGTTTATTTATTTATTATTATTATTATTATTATTTTAACCAGAGCACTGTTCAGCTCTGTAGTGGTGCTATAGGCTGAATGTGCAATGTCAGAGCCTCAGGCACTAAAGCCTTCTTACATGATCTTTATGCTCTCTCCCTAGTTCCTCAGCCCTATAAAAAATATCCTAACACGAGGCTAGAGTCTCGCCCAGGCACAGCTTTGCCCCGGCGTGCGGGAGTCCTCGGAGAGCAGCCGCTGGCCTTATTCGCTGGCTGTGGCCCCGTGGCCGGGCCGGTCACCAGGCCGGTGACAGGTGGGCAGGTGCCCCAGGCTGACTCCAGAGAGCTGGCTGGGCAGGCTGTGACGGGCACCCACCCTTCCAGCCACCCCGGCTACTTCGGGAATGTCGGCATGCGCCATTACCACCTGAAGCGGAACCAGAGCTTCTGCCCGACTGTCCTGGACAAGCTGTGGACCCTGGTCAGCGAGCAGACGCGGGTCAACGCTGCCAAGAACCCCGCCGGGGCCGCCCCCATCATTGACGTGGTGCTATCGGGTTACTACAAAGTCCTGGGAAAGGGCAAGCTCCCGAAGCAGCCTGTCATCATGAAGGCCAAATTCTTCAGTAGAAGAGCCAAGGAGAAGATCAAAGGTGTTGGCGGAGCCTGTGTCCTGGTGGCTTGAAACCATGCCTCCTGGAAGGCGGGAAGGTTCATTAAATGCTGTGAATGTGGCTGTGGTCTGAGTGATTCTTCTGACACCTCGCCTTCCTCACACATGTGCCTTGTAAGACCCTTGGTTTGAGCTGCTGTGTAACTTCAGCTTTCACTTGTAAAATGAGCTGTTATAAAGATCTGTAAGTTACATCTGAAAAGCTTGTCTGCCCTATGCTTTGAATTTATGATGAGCAGAACATACCCATAACTGACTGTTTAAATGGTGCGGTCTGCAGTTTTAAGACTTGAATTCACTCAACTTAACTGCCACCACAGCTCCCAATAAAATAAAATTTAAAAAAAAACTTAATATTTTTTAAAAACTTCATGGAAAAGTGACACTACATTTTTTGTTTGTTTCAGGGAATAATGGAAAGTTATACTAATTAATATTAAATCTTACATTTTTAAAATTTTATTTATTTTTATGAGTGAGAGAGACAGAAATAAAGATATATAGAGATACCAGAGCACTGCTCAGCTCTAGTTTATGGTGGTGGTGCAGGGGGTTGAACCTGGGACTTTGGAATTTCAGGCATGAAAGTCTCTTTGCATAACCATTATGCTATCTCCCCAGCCCTCAAATCTCACCTTAGGAGATCTAAATAATTACTTCTCTTAACTGACATACATCATAAGCTAATTGGGTTTCAATTCTCCCTACTGCATAATGTAAATAACGGGCTCATATTTACCTCACCAGGCACTAATGATTTTCTTTCTCTCTTTTTAAGATATTATATCTTTATTAATGAGAGATATAAAAGGAGAGAAAAAGAACCAGAGCATCACTCTGCTGCCAGGATTGAATTTAAAACTTCATATTGAGAGTTCAATGCCTTTTCCACTCACTATACCATTCCTAGACGACACCAAAATTTCCTTTTTCTTCTTTAATGTTTCATTTATTTTTATTTTATTAGATAGAAGCAAAGAGAAATAGAGACGAGAAGGGGGGAGAGAGACACCTGCATCACTGCTTCACCACTTGTGAAGCTTTTACCCTGCTGGTGGGGACCAGAGGTTTGTGCATGGTTCACACAACAGAGTGCACCACTTCCCAGCTCTCTGAATTTTCAAAAATCAAAATTTTGGTTTTGATTTTTAAATAACTTTTGTTTGCTTTGTTTTGATAAAGGTAGAGAGTGAAAGAAACCACAGCATCAAAGCTTTTCTTTGATACAGTGGGAGCTAGGCTTGAAACTCGGTGGTGCACACGGCAAATCAGTGCACTATCCAAGTGAGCTATTTTATTGGCCCACCCTACATTGGATTTTGCATTCTCAACTATCTCTTCCTATCCCCAGCTTCTAGCCCCCACTCCCACCAGCATTCCCAAGCAGTCTTGGGAAAGGCAAAGGCGAAGAGAGCCTGCTGTAACCTGTTTCATAAGTGAAAATCAAAAAAAACATCTTGGCCAATAAATAATTTAAAGACTCTGAATCTAACTTGATATCTACAGGATACCAGCAAGTCTTCTCAGGAATGTGGCTTAATCAAGCTTCACAGAGAACTGAAGCCAAAGATCTCTGATGTGTATACGTGTTTCCATTAGTGGAAAACTATACTCCTCTCTCCCTATTCATGCCAATTCTAGGGCAGGAGTGCTAAAGAAGGGATCCCTGCCCAATGAAGTAGACTTGGCAAAGATAATTTAAGATTACCCCCATTCTAAAGGTCACGATGTGTAAGTGTATATATTCCTCCACAGAGATTTATGTATTGCCCTTTTATCAATTCAGTGATGAATGCATCCAAAAAGTCAAACTGCCAAGTAGGGAACTAAAATCCTTTCTCAAAAAAGACAAGTGCTATCACTAAAATATCATTGTACTAGCACTTCCACAGCCCAACAACTTTGATGTAATACTTATACATGATTATTCTGTTTAATAGTCTCTGAAGTACTATCTTAAGAGGAACATTCCTCAGTTATGCCTATGAAACAAACAAAAAATAGTTCAAATCTCTAATGTGGTTAACTTCAAAGTTAAACATTTGAACTGTTTATTTTTAAATAACTTTTTTCTTATAATTCAAGTTGTTTACTCAAAATCATACATGATTTTTCTTACTTCAGCTCTCAAGTTCAGAGAGTAACACACATTTATTTTGCTATATCAGGCTTAAAGGAATTTGAGAAGACATCTGGATTTGATTCTTCTGCTATATTTTGTTTAAATGGCCTCTCCCAAATGAGTCAAGTATGTGTGAGGGTGAGGGAGTAAAGATCAAACCAGGGACCTTGTGCGTGCGCTCTACCAAAGAGACTTCTGCAGCCCAGCTCTCATCGTGTGTGTGTGTGTGTGTGTGTGTGTGTGTGTGTGTGGTGTGTGTGTGTGTGTGGTGTGTGTGTGTGTGTGGTGTGTGTGTGTTGTTTTTAACCAGAACACTGCTCTCATGTGATTATAGGGATTGAATAGTTGGAAGGCATGTATGCTACCAGCCAGTTATTTCCCCAGCCCTGAGACGAATTACTTAAAAGCCTTATGATGGTGTGGGGGATTGAACCTAGAACTAGAGCTTCAGGCATGAGACTCTTTCAGCATAAGTATTATGTTATTGCCCTATATATTTTTAAATTAACTTTATTTATTTATTTATTTGAATAGAGACAGAAAAAATTTGAGAGGAAGGGGAGAGAAAGAGATGGCTCCAGTACTGCTTCACCACTTGTTAAGCTTTCCCCTTACAGGAGGGGACCAGAGGCTTGACCCCTGATCCTTGAACACTGTAGCATGCACACACTCAAACAGGTGTTATATACCCTTCCCCTATATTTTCTTTTTTTTTTGTCATCACCAGGGCTTCAGTGTTCCAAGATAACTTTTTCAGATAGAGAGAAATAGACAAAGAGGTAGAAAGAGAGTATAAAGAGACCACAGAACAGAAGCTTCCTCCAGTGCTGCAGGGGTCAGGCTCAAACCTGGATTGTGCACATGGCAGAGCAGAGCAGTGCACTAGCCATGTGAGCTCTTTTGCTGGCCCTCATTCTGTATTTTTGTGAGGAGCTCAGCAGACACAGAGCAAAGGCATTACATGCATGTGATCACAGGTTTGATGCCCAGGACTACATTATGCTGGAGTAGTGCTCTGGGCTGACATTTCTCTCTCGCAGACAAAATCATATTTAAAGATCATTTTATAGTTAATATAGTGTGCTATGAAATGAAGAACAGTATTGCTAGCTTTTTTTTTAACCCTTCAATTTTAATTAGCAAACAGTTTCACTAATTAAAGGCTTGTTAACACAAAAGTCCGCCAAGATGCTATGTGAACAGTATTACCTGATAGGTCCAGTACTGGAAGCTGAAGAATTCTATAGTAAGAGAAAACTAATTTCAATCTTACACACAATGAAACTGACTAAAAAGCTATTTTAATATTCAGCGATCAAAAAAGTCATGACTTCATTGTTTTTCCCTGCAAAATTGTGTCATGACTTTTCTGACAACCCAATATTTCAGTGAGATGCTAAAGTTATGCTTCCTTTTCTTCTTTTGTATCTTTGTAAAGCCTTTTAGATATATTGTTACTAAGAGTCCTGTCTAGGCATACATAATCTATTAAAACTCAAAGTTCATGGGACAGAAGTAATCAAGGTGGAAAATGCACAGACATAGATATAAATTTTGTTGTCAATAAAAGTCCATTTATTCTGTGTCCAGGGAAATAGCTCAGGTGGTAGAGCACAGAACTTACATGTCTGAGGCTCACTATTGGTCCCCAGTGCCATGCATACCAGAGTGGTGGAGTAGCACTCTAACTTCTCTCTCTCTCTCTCTCTTTTTGCCTCCAGGGTTACTGCTGGGGATCAGTGCCTGCACTGCAAATCCAGTGCTCCTGGAGGTCATTTTTCCCATTTTGTTGCCCTTGTTGTTGTCATCATTATTATTGTTGTCATTGCTGTTGTTGTTGCTCGATAGGACACAGAGAAATCGAGAGAGGAAGGGAGACAGAGAGGGGGAGAGAACGATAAGACATCTGCAGACCTGCTTCACTGCCTGTGAAGCGACTCCCCAGCAGGTGTGGAGCGGGGGGGGGGGCTCGAACCAGGATCCTTAAGACGGTCCTTGTGCTTCACACCATGTGTACTTAACCCTCTGAGCTACGGCCCAGCCCCCTTTAAAAAAAATTGTATAACCATTATGTTATCTGCCCCCATCCTGAAATAAATATTTTTTAAAATTTCATTCATTCAACAAGATTTTCAGAAGCTATTATACTGCAACATAGTAATTAGTTATAAAACACTAACACTTAGGCAACATGTTTACTGACTGTAAGTAGCAATGGGCAAGATAAAACATGCACATATGAACATAATAATAATGCAGAATGTAAAGTGCAAAGAACCAGAGATTCACTTCCAGGCTGGTTAATTAGAAAAATTTTATAGAGGGCAGGTTTTGGCTAGGCATTGAAGAATGAATGGGATTGTTTGTTTCCTACACATACTAGATTTTGCTCTTGCTGGAAGAATAGCAAGACCTCCTTCACGCTACGAGGGCCTGATGAAGCTGTTAATTAGTGTGCCCATCACCATCAACCCACTCTACCTACCACATATGCAGATAGCACTGGCTCCCACCCCACTGCACAAGCACACAAACACAGCAAGCTTGGTCAAATCCCCATCTCTAAAATGCATAATGTGCTCAATGGTCTGTAATCCAGACAACTATATATAGTAATGTATGCTAGCAAGTACAAAAACCCAGGTTCAATGCCCTGCTCCTAAACTACTAGGTTTACTAGTAACTAAATGTGATCTGTCTCAATACTATAAACTGACGTGTCGAGAAGATAATGATTTCTCTCCATTCTTGTGAATGTTTTATTTATTTAAAATAGAGACAAATTGAGAAGGAAGGGGGAAGACAGAGATGGAGAGTTGGAGAGATAGCTGAAGCACTGCTCATGAAGCCCCCCCCACCACCACCACCACCACTACAGGTGGGAAAGGGAGAGAGAGGGCTTGCAACTGTGTCCTTGTGCATTAACATGTGTGCTCTACTGGGTGCTCCACTGCCCTCTCCAGTGATGTCTTCTGATAATTACTATATATATTTTCTTGTTCTGTTCTACAGAAAACACTGAAATCACTGGGCATACAATAAAAATACAAATTAAAATGTTTTTATGCTGAAAGCTAAATTACATTGCTTTCTAGACAAACATATTTTAAAGAAATCAGATAAAGGAAACCCCAAGAATAAACAAAAAAGTGGTCCCAGAGGTGGAACAGTGAATAAATCACTGAACTCACAAGTATGAGGTCTTGAGTTCAACTGCTAGCACCAGGTGTGCCAGAATAATGCTGTTTCTTTCTCCTCCTCTTCTTTTGTTCATAAATTAATTTGCTTTGAAAAAAAGGAATGAATAGATGAGAAATATACATGAAGGCAACAACATTAAGTCCATTTAAAAAATATTCACAAACAGCCAGGGGTAGATAGCATAATGATTATGCAAGAGACTCTCATGCCTGTGGCACCAAAATCCTAAATTCACAAGGGGTTAAGCAGGTCTGCAGGTGTCTCTCTCTCTCTCTCTCTCTCTTCCTATCTCCCTCTCCCCAACCCCCTCAATTTGTCTGTCCTATCAAATAAAAATTTAAAAGGGGGAGGGGGTGGGCAGGGAATGGCAGCCAGGAGTAGTGGATTTGTATGCAGTACCAGTGCCAGGCCCTAGTGATAACCTCGGTCGCAAAAACACAACAAAACAAAAGGAGGCAGACTAGTAGCAGTGAAATCACACATCCACAAGATCCCTAAAATAAAGGGGCCAGACAAAGCAGTTGTGGCATGCCAGACTTGCACAGCTGAGGCTCTGAAGTCCCAGGTCCAATTCCAGCCATTGTCATATGCCACGCTGAGCAGTCCCCTGACCTTTGGGACTCTCATGATAAATGAGTGAACAAGTTTAAAAAATAAAAGCTATTAAAAATTTTAATAAAAGTTCATAATGTCTTTGTTGAACCCATTGGAGCAAGGTATGTTTGGGGGTCAGAATTCTGGGAATTCAAATATCTATGACTTTTAGGAAAGCAACATTGTATTATATGCTTTATAAACTACCCAGGAAGGTTTCATGCATTTTTAAAAAATCACTGTTACTGTAAACTGTTTATATTTCAGAAATTGCAGTCTCCTATCATTTCAAGTTCTCATGCAAACTTACTTCGAATCCACTGCTCCTGGAGGCCATTTTTTTCTTTTTTGTTGTTGTTGTTTTTAGATAGGACAGAAAGAAACTGAGAGAGATGAGGAAGATAGAGGGAGAAAGAGAAAAAGATAGACACCTGCACACCTGCTTCGCCACTTGAGAACTGATGCTCCTGTAGGTGGGGGAGCCTGGGGCTAGGATCCTTGCACTTCACACTATATGCGCTTAACCTAATGCACTACCACCTGGCCTCCTAGACAAATCTTTTCTAAACAAATCCTTTTTTTTTTTTTTAAGGAATTTATATATTTATGAGAAAGATAGGAGGAGAGAGAGAAAGAACCAGACATCACTCCGGTGCATTTGCTGCCGGGGATTGAACTTGTGACCTCCTGCTTGAGAATCCAATACTTTATCTACTGTGCCACCTCCCAGACCACTTTTCTAAACAAATTCTTAAAAAAAGAATACTTCATTTACATTTTTTTTTTTTTGATTCCCAGGGTTATCGCTGGGGCTTGGTGCTGACAGTACAAATACACTACTCCCAGAGGCCATTAATTGTTTTACTTTTTTTATTTGATAGGGCAGAAAGTGAGAAAGGATGGGGAGATAAATGAGAGACTCCTGAAGCCCTACTTCACTTTTGGTGAAGTGTCTCCCCTGCAGCCTGAGGGTTTGAACCTAGTTCCTTGTGCATGGTACACCCAGGAAGGTGCCCACTGCCCAGCCCTGTTTACTAAGTAATGGTCATCTTGTATGTTTTCAGACTCAGATTTTCCCTCCCTTTCCCCATTTAAAAAAATTTTTTTAATTTAATTAATTAATTTATTCCCTTTTGTTGCCCTTGTTGTTTTATTGTTGTAGTTATTGTTGCTGTTATTGATGTCATCTTTGTTGGATAGCACAGAGAGAAGTGGAGAGAGGAGGGGAAGACAGAGAGAGGTAGAGAAAGACAGACACCTGCAGACCTGCTTCACCGCTTGTGAAGCGACTCCCCTGCAGGTGGGGAGCCGGGGCTCGAACCGGGATCCTTATGCCGGTCCTTGTGCTTTGCGCCATGTGCACTTACCCCACTGCGCTACCACCGGACTCCCCCTTTCCCCATTTTTTCACATCTATTTATCTATCTACGTTTCCCACCAGGTCATCAGTTGGGTTTAGTGCCTGCACAATGACCTGACCACTTGCCCTTTTATTTTTTTTTTCCCCTCTTTCTTTTCTGATAGAAATAGAAAAATAGGGAGAGAAAGAGATACCTGCAGCACTCCTCCACCACGCATAAACTTAGCCCTGCAGATGGGGACTAAGGGCTTGAACCTGAGTCCTTGCCCATGGTAATGTGTATGCTTTACTGGGTACACCACTGCCCATGCCTTTCCAGGCATTTTGAAGTGAGCTATTCCTCTTCTGCAGCCCATGACCTCCAAGTTTGGTGTTCCTGTACAGGTGACAGTGAGGAAATTACAGTTCTCAACTTGGAGGCATCTGGCAGCTCTGTCACTTGTGTGTCACACTTGAGATCCAGCTTCTGAAAGGAACAGTTAGAAGCAGAGGCTTCCAGTCTTCCTTTCATCAACCTACAGTCCAACTCCCAGTTTCTTTTTCCTTGTTTTGCCTCCAGGGTTATTGCTGGGGCTCAAATCCACTGCCCCTAGAGGCCATTTTCTCCATTTTGTTGCCCTTATTGTTGTCATTGCTGTCTCTGTTGGATAGGACAGAGAGAAATGGAGAGAGGAGGGGAAGACAGAGGGGGAGAGAAAGATAGACCTGTTTCACCTGTGAAACCACGCCCCCTGCAGATGGGGGTCAGGAGCTTGGACCTGGCTCACCACACATGGTAACATGTTCTACCTCCAACAGCTAACTTTTAGTGAAGATTTACTATAAACATTTTTTTTTTTTTTTGCCTTCAGGGTTATCGCTGGGGCATGGTGGTGCATACGAATCCACTGCTCCTGGAGGCAACAGAAATTTTTCCCATTTTGTTGTCCTTATTGTTGCCATTGCTGTTCTTGGATAGAACAGAGAGAAATCGAGAGAGGAAGGGAAGGCAGAGGAGAAGAGAAAGATAGACACCTGTAGACTTGCTTCACCTCCAGTGAAGCAACACCCCCTACAGGTGGGGAGCCGGGGCTTGAACCAGGATCTTTATGCTAGTGCTTGCGCTTTGCCCCCCCCCCCCCCCCCCCGTGTGCTTAACCTACTGCCTGACCTCCACTATTAGCCAATTTTATATTCATTTTCCCATTAAATCTTCTCAACAACCTTTAGTAGTAGGATTATATAGGTGAGAAATTTTTATAGAAAACAGAGGCACAGACTCAAATGAGCAATTGTTCTCAAATCACCAAGGACCAACCTTCAAACTATTGGATTGTCAGAAGTCATGATGCACTTTTGCATAGAAAACCAGAAACACACCATGACTTTTCTGACAATCCACTAGCTATTTCTAGTTTCAAACTAGATTCATGCTCACAACACCTAGCTTCTCAGGTACCAAGATGTTCTTTATAATTTAGTCTTCCTCACTCCTGTCCACTTAACCTGTGAGCATTTTACACAAAGACAGGATTTTAATCTATGTAAGAAGTAGATGGGAGAGCCAGTCGGGCAGTAGCGCAGCGGGTTAAGCGCACATGGCGCAAAGTGCAAGAACCGGCTTAAGGATCCCGTTTCAGCCCCTGGCTCCCCACCTGTAGGGGAGTCACTTCACAGGTGGAGAAGCAGGTCTGCAAGTGTCTATCTTTCTCTCCCCCTCGTCTCTGTCCTATTCAACAACAACAACATCAATAACTACAACAATAAAACAAGGGCAACAAAAGGGAATAAATATTTTAAAAATATTTACTTAAATAAATTATTATTTAAATTGTTATTATTTAAAATAGATATTTAAATATTTAATTAAATATTTTTTAAAGTTATAAAAATTAAATTTAAAAATAAAGGAAGTAGATGGGAGCCAGGCGGTGGTGCACCTGTTAAGCACTCACAGGGTTCAAGCCCCTGGTCCCCTCCTGAAGGGGGGAAAGTTTCACGGGTGGTGAAACAGGGTTGTAGGTATCTCTCTCTTTCCCTCTCTACCTCCCCCTCCCCTCTCAACCTCTCTGTCTCTATCCAATAATTAATTAATTTAAAAAGAGCAATATTCCAGATAGAAAGATGTTTAACAGCATATTTTATTTAGTGTTATTCGGTGTAATCTTATACCTAAAAAGGAAGTTTCCACTGCCTATGCCTACCTTCCTTTCTTTCTCTCTCTTTCTCCTTCTTTCTTTCTTTCTTTCTTCCTTTCTTTCTTCTAGAGCTCTTCTTCCTACTTTCCCTGAGCTTCAAGCACTTCTGTGCTTGTCCCAAGATCCGTAGGACCACTCATGTAAGTTTTCCTCTAGTTCACTTTTGGCCATATTTACTCACCCTAGCATGTGATACCCAGGAAAAGGACCTTACTAAAGCATTCATAAAAAGTGCCTCTATTTCCACTCTTTTACAGTCCAAAGACTTAATCTTAAAAAGTATTAAATTTGTGGCTTTAAGTGAATACTCTGTAATATCATCCAAAGAATCAAACTCAATGTGAGGCTGCAACACTAAACAAACATAGGCCTAGAAAGTGAAGGTTATCAATCCTGCCCTATGCTACAGCAATAATCCATAGCAATAAATAATAGCTTCTGAGGATCGGGCACTATGTAACACACTAGAGGCATACAAACACCCTTTCTCATATTTCAGCTTTACATATATTTGCCTCATTTAATCTTCATAGCAGACTATTCTGGGAGCAGTGGGCTCAGTTTATAAAAATAATCTTCCAGGGAATTTTCTGAAAGAGAAAAAAATGTGTTTTAGAAGGGATTACTGAAATTGTTCTTGGTTACCCAAGAAATTTAAAGGAGCCTGAAAAGTATTTCCAGAGAACAGAAATATATTGGAAGTATTATTGTGGAATGTCATCAGACCTCAAAATATATTTCTCAATTTCTTTCAGCCCTACACAACACATCTATAAGACAAAAATCATAATGCTAGAAAGCCTAAAAGAGATAGCATATATATAAAGCACCTAGTATAGTATCTGGCATTCAGTGTTCCCTTCTCTTCCTCAACATAATGTGAAAGGATATTAAGAGCCAGCTTCTTTCTTTGTGACTTAATTGACGGTTACACCCTCTGAAAAGCAGTCCAGTCTAGAAAAATTATGTATATCTGGACAGGAAGCCTAGTTTGCTGCATGTTCTCCCAGAACACAATTTATTCAATCCTGCCATTGTCAATTTTGGCCACACAATTCTTTATAGCAGGAGACTTCCTATACACTGAAGGATGTTTAGCAGCAACCACTGGGCATGAGTAGCACTCGCCACCAAAAACATCTTCAGACATCACCAAAAAGCTCCTTTGTGATTTTTTTTTTTCTTGAGAATATTCTAGAGTTCATAACGCTCTACACCCTTTGATATCTACAACCATATTTCATAAATATATTTGTTCTCACCATCTCCCATATTTATTTCCAACATGAATATGAATATATAGGCTATATAAATCATTCTCTTAAAACTGAAAGGCAGTCCCCCAATAGTCAAGCAAATCATCCTAACAGTGCGATCTAATCACTCACACTGAGGCTCATTTAAAATAAAATTTCAAAAATTTTATTTGAGAGAGACCAGAGCATTGCTCAGCTGTGGCATATGATGGTGCTTGGGGTTGAACCTGTAACCTCAGCCAGAGGTCTGATAGTTGGTGCACACACCTCTGTAGTATGCCCCCAGGCCCATACTGGGAATATATATTTTTTGCCTCCAGGGATACTGCTGGGGCTCGGTGCCTGCACTATGAATCCACTACTTCTTTTTTTTTTTTCCTGTTTTTCCTTTTGTTGACCTTGTTGTTTATTGTTGTTCTTATTATTGTTGTTGCTGTCGTCATTGTTGGATAGGACAGAGAGAAATTGAGAGAGGAGAAGACAGACTTCTGCAGACCTACCTCACCATCTGTGAAGCGACCCCCTTGCAGGTGGGGAGCCAGGGGCTCAAACCCAGATACTTAACGCCAGTCCTTGCACTTTGCAGCATGTGCTGTGCTACCACCCGGCCCCCCATCCTGGGAATCTTAAAGTCAAAATAACGAACTGTAAAGTAGAAATAGCCAATCCCAAAGTCTTCACACAAAATTAATCAATTTTCCCAGGTACTCAACTATCTATTATTTTAACTTCATGTCCATGGGTAGCAATAGTTTAAGGGCTATTACAAGTTTTCAATAGAAGCTAATAACATGTAAAATACATTACATTTAATAAGCATTATGTAGCAAATGCTCATGTTGCACAACGTAAAAAGTTATGTATACTAACTACAACAACAATAAAAACAGAAGAGAAACAAGAAATTAGTTAACAGTTCATTAAGGTTTCTTGTTAAATTGTTGAAGTTAATCAGGGTAGTGTGGTAACAGAAAGTACAAACTTAGGATCAGACTATCTGGATTAAAATATCCAACCATATCAATTACTACATAGGTGACCTTGGTCAAGTTCTCAACCTCTCAAATGTCTGTTTCCAGATTGGTAAAATGGAGACAATATTAATATCTACTTTGTGAAGCAAGTGTGGAACTGGGTTAGTTAAAATACAGCTGAAACAATGCCTGGCACATATGTACTTAAGTATCAAACATTATTATTTATTATAACTTCGAAAGATGTATAAACAAAGAATACTGACTAACAACAATGAATTTACACCCAGATGCTTCAGGCAGATACTTCTTTGGGCTTCAACTTCTGTTAAAAAAAAAAAGGGAAAAAAAGCACTTCATCGTAGAAAAAAGTCATGTAAGAGCTATGTGTTCAGTAGCAGGGCAAAACTTTATCGGCCTTCCAGTTGGAGAGAGAAAGTTTTGTGAAGGTGGGTTTTAAGGAAATTAATAAGAGGGGTCAGGTGGTGACACACCTGGTTCAGTGCATAAGCTACAATGCACAAGGACCAGGGTTCAAGGCCCTGGTCCCCATCTGCAGGGGAAAAGCTTTGTGAGTGGTAAAGCAGGGCTGCAGGTGTCTCTCTCCCTCTCTATCTCCACCTTCCTCTCAACTTCTGGCTGTATCTATTCAAAAAAAAAAAAAAAAAAGGAAATTAACAACAGGCTTAGCATGAAAGCTCATGCCTTAAACCCTGTCAGATATGACTCAAAAATGATTGCTTTATTTTACATGTCTAAAATATCCTATGGGGGGGGTTGGGTAGTGGCACACCTGGTTGAGCGCATGTATTACAATGTGCAAGGTCCCGGGTTTGAGCCCCCGCTCCCCACCTGCTGGGGGAAAGTTTTACGAGTGGTGAAGCAGGTGTCTGTCTCTCTCCCTATCAAACCCCCCCCCCCTTGATTTCTGGCTGTCTCTATCCAGTAAAGGTAAAGGGCAATGCTGGAAGTTAAATTTGTCTTGTATAATCAGGAAGAGCCCAATAGTTTTAAATCTAGTTAATATGCATAATTTCTGACAGAAAAATCAGTCTTCGGGTTAAAATTTCAAAACCACCTACAAGCTACACTTTATTTAACAAACTTTTTATAGGTAAAAGTTGCAACATCAATCACATGTGAGGCAGGTGTTAGGAGCAGAACTGTCTCCTCTCTGCCAAAAAGTACAAAGAAATATAAACCTCCCCTAACCATTTTGCCAAATGCCGCCCTGCCAAGTCTCGGAGGAGGAGTCTGGGTCCCCATTTAGAGGGTCTTCAAAGGTGTCGGGTTTTAGAGCAGCTACAAAAAAAGAAAGGTCAAGGCGCCCTTCCAAGACATTTTAGTAAACATCCCTAAGAACTTTGTCTCTGCTTCAAGGCACTACAGCAGTAGCTTGGCCCCATTATCTATCACCCGGCATGGAGAAGGTGGCGAGGAAGACTCCGCTGCGGTCCTCCAGGGTCACACCAACCCAGCCGGGCCGGGCTCCCACGTGGCGAACACAGCCCGCGCTCATCCTGCAAAGCACCTCGCCATGGCCGGCGATCTGATAGGTCACGGGCGACCAGAGCGGCTCAGGAGTAGACAGCAACTCCACCAGAAACACAGGCCGGGAACGGATCAGGGGTCGCAACCATGCAGGCAGTTCCCAAAGCAGCCGGTCCAGCACCTTGGACCCGCGCGGGCAACTAGAGCACCACCATGCGCCGGGACCGCGCAATCCCACGTGGGCCCAGGTCAGCAGCAGACGTCGTCACCCTCCACCCTACGTCGGCTAGCGCTCACCTCAGCGCTCGCGGCGCCTCCACCTTCAGCTTTTTGGGCTTCGGTTCTCCCTCAGTCGCTGCCATTTTCACCGTTTCTACTGCACTCAGGATCCAGTTCGCGCCCCACCCCTTGGACTCTCTGGCCCCGCCCCTCCTTGCTTCCCGGCCTCTCTCCCCCCCCCCGAGCCCCGCCCCATAGGACTCCTCTGGCCGAGCCTTCTTCCTTGCACGGCCATTGGCTCGACTCCTGGGCCCCACCCACTGAGTAACGCACAGTGCGCTCCTGACTCCGCCCACACGACAGTAGGGGGGACCATGGACTGAGCGAAGGCCGCGGATGAGTGCCTGAGTCCAGATGGTGCGGAAACCCCCCTGTTCTCCTTTCTGGCTGATCCCGAAAATTTAGATTCCACACCTCAAGAGACCTTTTGTTCTTCTCATTCCGCGTCTACTAGCTTGCTTGATCCTTTCAATTCCATAGACCGCCTCGGTTTCTTTGGAGCTGTTAGTCAGGCAACCTTCTGGACACTCCAATTGCGAGGTCCTCACGACCTTCTCAGCCGCCTCAGCCTTGGTCCAGAGAGGACCCGGCATCGAATCACTGACAGGCCCAGGTGTTGGGGTGAGTGTGAGGGGCGGGGAGTCTACAGACTGGAGACATCTCAAAAAACTGGGGCGTAGGTCATATAGCAGGGGGCTCTGTAGTCCAGCCTGGGCCTCGGGAGCGCTTCCAGTGCTGTGGGCTGGGACGGCGCTTCCCTCCTGGCTTTCCGGGCTGTCTTGCCAGCAGGGCCTGAAAGCAGCCGTCAATCCACCTGCTGCCCAGCGTTGTCTGGACCCACCTCCAAGAGATGCACGCTCAGCTGGGTCCCTCCCTGTACCTGGGCGCAGGAAAACGGTATTGTCACTCGGGGTGAACGGGAGTACTGATGACTAGAAACGTCAGTCCCAGGCCCCAACTTTGGAGGACAAAAACAAAACAAACAAACAAACACCCAGACTGTCCAGAGCCGACTTCCTGTTAGGGGGTGGCTCCAGGATGAGCCTGGGGTGGGGAATGCCAAGGGGGAAGGTGGTGCAGTTCTTCAGAAGAGAGTTGTTGGGCGTCTAAACTGAGGGTCGATGAGCGGTGTGATGTGGTTTGTTGCAGTGGGGTTGAACCTCCGGCTTGTAGCCTCCCTGGTTAAGGAAGTGGTGATGCCATGCTACAATTAAGAGCCCCGGTTTTAGGAGACATTTTGAAAGCCGACGAAGTAGGCTAGAAAGAAATGTTGAAGACTTGGACCCAAATAGGTGACATTTCGTGCAGCAGGATAACAAGTTATTTGTTTTTTGTGTAGAAGTTAAAAGTTATCAGTGGCATGAAATGCTGCAGAGGTAAAAGGAAGTTGAAGTCTTAAATTTGGCTATTAGATTTGATGGTTTTAAAGCCATCGGGTCATTTGAGGACAGAAGGGTAGCAAAATTGGAGTTTGTTTTAAGGAATATAGGACACTTTGTATTTTGAAAGAGAAAGCAAGTAACCAATTATAAAGACTGAAAATTCAAGAGAGGAGGGAGATAAACACTCGGGAGGAAAGGGATCAAAATTAAAAGAGGAAGAATTCGTTTTCGAAAGGACGTTTTCAATGGAGACCACAGGAAAAGCGAAGGAATAAAAGAAACGAACAATTACCCGAAATTTAATGTATCTTTAGCAGAAAAGTTCTCTTTGCTATAAAGTTAGATTTCTTTTACTATATCTAAAGATGTTTACAATGTTGCTAGCTATTTAACATAACTTATTATTGGGAGTTCCGTGAAGACCTGAGTACTTTAAATATCTCAGTTATACCCCAATTCAATAGCATGTTATTTGTAGAGGACTTTCTTTCTCTATTCTCTCTGTCCATAATACAAAGAAAATAAAATAAGTCATTCTGTTACTGCAAGCAAATATTTTACCAACCTTCTTTTTGTTTATACCATAAGGTGTTTTTTTGTTTTGTTTTGTTTTTAACCAGAGCACTGATCAGCTCTGGTTTATGGTGGTGTGGGGGATTGAACCTGGGACTTTGGAGCCTCAAGCTTGATAGTCTCTTTGCATAACCATTATGTTACCTACCCCTGCCCAGGAAGGACATTTTTTTTTAGTTTTCTTTATTTATTTATTGGATAGAGATAGCCAGAAATCATGAGGGAAAGGGAAGATAGAGAGGAAGAGAAACAGAAAGATACCTGCAGCCCTGCTTTTGCACTTGTGAAGCTTTCCTCCTGCGGTAGGACCTGGGGCTCAAACCTAGGTCCTTGTGCATTGTAACATGTGGGCTCAACCAGCTGCGAAACCACCTGGCCTTGGAAGGAAAATCTCTATATCTAATTTTCCCTCAGACACCACCCACAGTTACTCCTTCTCTCCTATATCATCTGCCTTTTACCCTGTAACCATCCTCTCCTTGAGCATTTAATTTTGTTTCATTCTTGACTTTATGAACTATTCTTATTGGTCTCATTCCTTTTACAGTTAGAGTTCTTGAATATATAGTCTCCTTTTCTTGTCCCTGTTTCTCCCACTTCTATTGCTTTTTATTTCTATTTCTCAGGCCACTGCAGTCTTTTTTCCAACATTCCATTGAACTCCACTAAAAGTACGTTTACTAAAATTACTAATGGCATTCACAAGTACTAGCACATATTCTCAATAGGGGAAAAATGCTTATCAGGCAAAAAAAAACATCTTTTTTACATTTTAGAGCACAGATATGTTTATAGTACACAAGGATAGACACATGTATTCGGTGATGTTGAAATTTTTTTTTAATTTTCCCTTTTGTTGCCCTTGCTGTTTTTTTATTGTTGTTGTTGCTGTTGATGTCATCATTGTTGTATAGGACAGAGAGAAATAGAGAGAGCAGGGGAAGATGGGGGGGTAGACACCTGCAGACCTGCTTCACCGCCTGTGAAGTGACTCCCCTGCAGGTGAGGAGACAATGCAGAAATAATAACTACAACAACAATGCAAAAACTATAACAAAAGGGAACATAAATAAATAAATATTTTTTAAAAATTAAAAGAAAGAGGCAGCTGCAGTACTGCTTCACCACTTGCAAAGCTTTCCCCTGCAGGTGGGGGCTGGGGGCTTGAACCCAGGTCCTTGCTCATGGTAACATATGCACCACCACCCGCCCCCCTTAATACCTCATTCTTTTGGAAACACACTAAGACAAGCTACTTGCTAAAAACCATTAATTTCCCTCATTTTTGTTTCTTTTATTCCTTTTATTATTTTTTTCCCTCCAGGTTTATCTCTGGAGCTTGGTGCCAGCTCCTGGCGACCACTTTTTTTTTTTTTCCCATTTTATTGGATAGGACAGAAAGAGATTGAGAGGGGAGTGGGAGACAGCAAGAGAGAAAGAGAGAAACCTGCAGGCCTGCTTCACCACTTGTGAAGCGTCCCCTATGCAGGTGGGGAGCCAGGGGCTCAAACCTGGATCTTTACACAAGTCCTTGTGCTTGGTACTGTCTGCGCTTAACCGTGTGCACCACCGCATACACCCCTCCACCCTTGTGGCTTTTTATCCCTCTTTGGCCACTTAGGTGTTTTTGTTTGTTTGTTTGTTTTAATTTTTGTTTTTGATCAGATCACTGCTCAGCTCTACCTTAGGGTTGTTCCATGGATTGAACCTGGGACCTCCTCGGAGCTGAGGCCATTGAAGCTGTTTATATAACCAGTATGCATCCCTATCCTTGTCTTTTTTTTTTTTTAAAGCCCATTTTCTTGACCCACTTCCAGTTTAATGTTGTTCCTTCCATAGACTCTCTTCCTGCTATGCATATATTCTCTTTGTAGTTTATTCTCCTGATACAATTCCCATTGATAATTCCCATTAACACAATAGCAACAAAATGATTACTCACAAATCTATCTCCAACCACACTTCTTATTGAAGCACTAAACCTTTATATGCAGTGGGTTTAATATGCCATTTGGATTAAATAGATCCAGAATTAGGATTAAAGCTAATTGCTTCATTTTCCCTCTCATCTTCACTCCACCCACACCACTCTGTAATATGTGCTCAATCATAATTATCTTCCCTTTTCATTAAAATGAAAGCTCCATCCTTCCCATCAGTACTCTTATCCAGACCACAACCATAACTCATCTTTCAGCTGGTTATCACAATATCCACTTGTGCTATCATCTAATTTCCACAGAGCACTCTTGCTTTAAAATGTAAATCAAATGGGCCAGGCATTGGCGTATCTCGTTGAATGTTACCATGTGCAAGAACCCCACCTGTAGGGGCGAAGCTTCAGAAGCAAAAAACAATACTGCAGGCATTTCTTTCTCTCCCTCTCTACTTACCAATTCTTCTCAAATTCTGTCTCTAATAAATAATTAGAAAAAGAAAGGAAAACATTAAATGTAAATTAAATTGCATAAATTCCCTGCATAAAAAAAATTACTTCACACTGCTCTGAGAATAAAGTGCTAAATCTCCTTCTTTAATCTCAGTAGACCACTTCCCTTTACTTTTTAAAACTCCTAACTTTTTTTTATTTATGTTCTACAAAACACTTTTCTATGTTGTAATAGGAACTACATTTACTGTATTTAGTTATTTGCTTTCTTTGCTCAACTCTAAACACTAAGTTTAGGCAGTCAGGGGGATGACTCAGCAGATAAGAGTGTGGCTGCAGATTTGATCCCTGGTACTGCATGTGACAGCTATGGTCTGATCTATTTCTCTGATAAAAGGAAAAAAAAACTTTTTTAAAAAATCTAAACAGTTCAGGGATTATACTGGTTTGTCAGGAAAAAACATGGCATTTTTCTATGTTTTTCTTCTTTTAATAATATTTTATTTATTTGTAATTGGGTAGAGGCAGAGAGATATTGAGAGGGGAACAGGAGATAGAGAGGGAGAGACACAGAGAGACACCTACAGACCTGCTTCACCATTTGTGAAGCTTCCCCCTGCAAGTGGGGGATAGGGACTTGAAACTGGGTCCTTGTGCACTGTACTGTGAATGCTTAAACAGGTGTGCCACTGCTTGGCCCCCTTTTCTCTGTTTTTCTATGCAAAAATGTGTCATGACTTTTCTTTTTTGTTGTTGTTGTTGTTTGGTTTGGTTTTATTATCATTATTTATAAAATGGAAACATTGACAAGACCATAGGGGTACATTTCCACACATTGCCCATAACCAGAGCTCCATATCCAGTCCCGTTCCTTGATAGCTTCCCTATTCTTTGTCCCTCTGGAAGTATGGACCCAGGGTCATTGTGGGGTGCAGAAGGTGGAAGGTCTGGCTTCTGTAACTGCTTAGCACTCTGCTGCTTTGTAACTGCTTCTCCGCTGAACGTGGGTGTTGGCAGGTCTGTCCATCCTCCCAGCCTGTCTCTCTTTCCCTAGTGGGGCAGGGCTCTGGGGAAGCGGCTTCAAGACACATGGTGGGGTCCTCTGCCCAAGGAAGTTGGGTTGGCATCATGGTATCATCTGGAACCTGGTGGCTGAAGAAGAGTTAAGATATAATGCACAACAAATTGTTGACTAATCATGAACCTAAAGGCATGAGTATTGCAGATGAAGATTGGGCTCTCCATTTTGGAAAAAGCTAGTAGATCTGTTTTAGGTATATTCCAGAGGACCCATGGCTTTACTAGTTTTTGCCTGAGCCTGACAGCTAATATGCAGGTGGACCCAGGTATTTATTGTCTGGGGAGATGGTGTCATATTTTGAAAAAAGACTAGGACCAAGGAAGAGAGTAGCTCCCAAATATGGGAAAAGTATATACATATTGTTAACTGTAAACCCCACCGGTTTGATCTGGGGCCCATATTCAGCACAGGAGCCTATGTAACCTCTGCATCACTGTAGGTCTGGGTTCACATTCTGTGGTCACAGCTAGGAACATTCCAGGCTGCACTAATTTCAGGACCCATCTAACTTGGGTAGTAGGTAGAGTATGTTGTCCATCCTCCCTTCGGAGAGTGGAACATTCCCTACTATTATTAATCCACATTGAGGGCAAGGTCCTATAGGGGCCCACAAAGGGGCCCATTATGTTGTTCTTAATGGAGGTGACCAGTGACATTGGCGAGAAGAGGTCTCATGACTTTTCTAACAGCATAATATTTTGTTGTTTCCCCTGTAGCTTACATACAAAATAAATTCAAAACTACTCAATCAGTGAATAAATGATTAAAATAATGACTGAGAATCAGAGGAGCCATATTCTGCTTTCATTCCTTTATCTTGGATATAGAGCACTGCTCAGCTCTGGCATATGGTGGTGTAGGGGGTTGAACCAAGGACTTTGGAGCCTCAAGCATAAGAGTCTCTTTGCATAACCATTATACTATCCTCACCCTATTTTGACTTACTATCATAGTGTTTATAAAGCATCAGGATGAGTATGTTCAACATTTGGTAAAGAATTTTTTTTTAAATATTTATTTATTGGGAGTCGGGCAGTAGCACAGCGGGTTAAGTGCACGTGGCACAAAGCACAAGGCCTGCAATAAGGATCCAAGTTCGAGCCCCGGCTCCCCACCTACAGGGGAGTCACTTCACAGGCGGTGAAGCAGGTCTGCAGGTGTCTATCTTTCTCTCCCCCTCTCTGTCTTCCCCTCCTCTCTCCATTTCTCTCCATCCTATCCAACAATAACAACATCAATAATAACTACAACAATAAGACAACAAGGGCAACAAAAGAGAATAAATAAATTTTAAAAATCATTAAAAAAAAATTATTTATCTCAGAGAGAAAACCAGAGTATCACACTGACACATGTGATACCAAGGATTAAACTTTGGACCTCATGCTCGAGAGTCCAACACCTTACTCATTGTACCACCTCCCCAGCTATAAGGTAAAGAGAATTTAAGAAGCATTTGAATTGCAGACAAAGCTCTTATGTAACTACCCCACAAAATAGCTTTTCACATGCCTTTACATTAACTGGGTGGGGGACCCAGCAGTAGGGCACCTGGTTGAATGCACAGATTACTTTGCTCAAAGATCCACGTTTAAGGACCCAGCATGTATTTGCAGGCAGGATGGGGCTTTAAAGCTTCACAAGAGGTGGATGTATGCTACAGCACATGACCTCTCTCTCTCTCTCTCCCTCTCTCTCCCTCTCTCCCTCTCTCTCCCTCTCTCCCCCTCTCCCTCTCTCTTTCTTTCTGCCACCAGGGTTATTGTTATACCTTGGTACCTGCATGATAATTCCACCTAGTGACCTTTTATTTATTTATTTATTTTAATTTTTTTTATTATCTTTCTTTATTGGATAGAGACAGCCAGAAATCAAGAGGGAAGGGGGTGATAGAGGGAGAGAGACAGACACCTGCAGCCCTGCTTCACCACTCGTAAAGCTTTCCCCTTGCAGGTGGGGACCAGGGGCTTGAACCCGGGTCCTTGCGCATTGTAATACATGCGCCTAACCAGGTGCACCACCACCCAGCCCCCTTTTATTTATTTATTTTTCCTGATGGAAATAGAGAAGGAGGGGGCCAGGTGGCAGCACACTCTGGATTCCAGCCTTCACAAGCGGTGAAGCAGGGCTGCAAGTATCTATCTTTCTCTCTCCCCTCTCTGTCTCCCCCTCCTCTCTCAGTTTCTCTCTGTCAGAAAAAAATGGCTGCCAGGAGCTGTGAATTCACAGTGCAGGCAGCAAACCCCAGTGATAACCCTAGAGGAAATAAACTAAAAAAGAAAAAAAGACTTTCATGTCTGAGACAACATTCAATTGCCAGTAGTACCATAAGCTAAAACTGAGCAGTGCTCTATAAAAAATAAATGAAATCGAGAGGGAAAGAGGAGAGAGAAAGAGAGATACTAGCAGTACCTCTCCACTGCTCTTAAAACTTCTTGTCCCCTTTAGGGAGGACAGGAGGCCTAAACATGGGTCCTTGCTCGTGGTAACACATATACTCTGTCAGGTACATCACTACCCAGCCCCTTTCTTCCTCTTCCCTCCCCCACCCTCTATCAAAAACAGTTAACTAGAGTAATGAAAGAAGTCACTGTTACTTTACACAGCTGCAAGTGGCATTTGCCTGTGACATTCATTATACACTTGCTCATCATATGAATAGAAAAAATAAGCATCCTTTTCCTATAATAGAAAGGCAAGGTGGCCATTAATGCTAAACACCGTTGGGGCCTGGGAGGTGAACTTCCATTGGAAGAATGAGGTGTGGAGTTTCATGTCTGGCATCCTATGTGCCAGACTGATTCATTCTCTCCTCTCACTGTCTCCCAACCAGTCTGTTTTATAAATAAGTTAAAAAAAAAAAAAAAAAGAACTGGGCCAGGAATAGATAGCATAATGGTTATACAAAGAGACTCTCATGCCTGAGAAAGTCCAAAGTCCCAGGTTCAATCCCCCACACCACAATAAGCCAGAGTTGAGCAGTGCTCTGGTAAGAAAAAAAGAAGAAGAAAGGAGGAGGAGGAGGAGGAGGAGGAAGAGGAGGAGGAGGAGGAGGAGGAGGGACGACACTGTTGAGAACTAAAAATGTTGTGCTTTCATCTCAGCACTAAGGATCCAATAATAAAACCAGATGGCCAGTTAATTTACTGTATTCTTTCAGGCCTGAATGACTGCCCATGTAAACAACTTTGATAGAAGCTTTTCCTGGAAAGAAATTATTACCAGCCTAAGATGATGGCTACAAATCTGGCCCATAAATAAAAATAAAATTTTAAGAAACCTACAAATTTATTTGCTTCAAGAGCAAGCAGGGGGGGGTTAAAGTTATTTCTTACATTATTTTATTATTTCTCTTATGATAGAGCAGTCATAAATTGATAGGGAAGGAAGGGATAAAGAGGGGGAGAGACCTGCAACACTGTTTCACCACTCACAAAGCTTTACCCCTGCAGGTGGGGACCAGGGACCCAAACCCAGGTTCTTGTAACATGTACACTCAACCAGGTGTGTCACCCCTAGCCCCAAGTAGTTTTTTTTTAATCATCTTTACTTTCTTCTAGCGTTTGCCCTTCTTCCATAGCCAGTTAACAGCGTAACAGGACCAACAGCTTGAAAGCTGTCAGGAGCTGCTTGTTGCTGGCTTTGAAAGTGACTGGGATCCATGTGGATTCAGTCAGCTAGGAAGGATCGTCAATTTCCCCAATGAATGGGTACTCACGGGATGCACCACGGGAAGGTCGATCCAATGCACCCATTATCTTTACTTATTTATTGGGTAGAGACAGCCTGAAATGGAGAGGGAAGGGGGAGATAGAGAGACACCTTCAGCACTGAAGCTCTCCCTCTACAGATGGGGGCCTGGGCTTGAACATTGTAACCTGTGCTCAAACATGTGCGCCACCATTCAGCCCTGTAGTTTTTGTTTTGTTTTGCCATGAATTGTCACAACAGAATGCCACAGATCCACATGAACGATATATTTTGTTTTAATGTTTATTTTTAAACTTTAAAAAAAAAATTTAAAGATTTTTTTATTTATTTATGAGAAAGATAGAAAGAAAGAGAAAGAATCAGACATCACTCTGGCACATGTGCTGCTGCGGATCAAACTTGGGATCTCATGCTTGAGAGTCCAAAGCTTTACCACTATGCCACCTCCCGGACCACATAAAATTTTTATATTTATTGTTAAAACTTTTTTTTTTTTGCCTCCAGGATTATCGCTGGGGCACAGAACCAGCACTACAAATCCACTGCTCCTGTCAGCCATTTTGTCCATTTTATTGGGTAAGACAGAAATTGAGATGGGACAGGGAGAGCGGGATAGAGAAAGACAAACCTGCGAACCTGCTTTACGGCTTGTGAAGCTTTCCCCCTGTAGGTCGGGAGCGAGAGTTTGTACCTGGGAGCGAGGGTTAGTACCTGGATCCTTGCAAGGTACAAATGCTTAAGTACACTTAACCTGGTATGCCACCGCCTCGCCCCCTTGTTTTTAATATTTATTTATTTATTAAAATGAAAAAGGGCTGTGAGGAGAGAGAGCTGAAGAATCATTCTGGCGTATACGCAATGCCAAGGATAGAACTCAGGACTTCATGCTTGAGAGTCTTTAACTGCCGCCACCTCCCAGGCTGAAAGATGAAGGTAACGTGGAGGACGAGGCTGAGAGATAGTTCATGTGGGAAAGAGGACATTTTGCCACTTAAAAAAAATTTTTTTTTTAATATTTATTTTCCCTTTTGTTGCCCTTGTTTTATCATTGTAGTTATTATTGTTGTTCTTGATGTCATCGTTGTTGGATAGGACAGAGAGAAATGGAGAGAGGAGGGGGAGAGAAAGATAGACTCCTGCAGACCTGCTTCACCACTTGTGATCGACTTTCCTGCAGGTGGGGAGCCTGGGCTTGAACAGGGATCCTTAAGCCGGTCCTTGTGCTTTGCACCACCTGCGCTTAACCCGCTGTGCTACCGCCCTGCTCCCCATTTTGCCACTTTTGAGGATAGCATTTGAGCCCACAGTCACCACATGACAGCATGTGCAAAGGGGAAGTTTTATGAGCATTGGAATGGGACTGTGGTTCCTTTCCTTTTCTCTCTCTCTCTTTCCCTCTCTATCTTTTACCTCTTCTGAGTCAGAGGGTGGGGAGAGTCCACTGGGAGGTCTAGAGTCACATAGGTATGATTTTTACCCCCTCAGGCATGAAAGTCATTTGCCTAACCATTGTGCTATCCCCTCACCCCTGAAGTGTTCTTGCTAGAATCTCAAGTACCATGTTGAGTAGAAGTGGTGAAAATGGTTATATTTATTTATTCTCTTTTATTGCCCTTGTTTTAGTGTTTTCGTTTTATTGTTCTCATCGTTGTTGGATAGGACAGAGAGAAATGGAGAGAGATGGGGAAGACAGAGAGAGGGAGAGAAAGATAGACACCTGCAGACCTGCTTCACCGCCTCTTAATCTACTCCCCTGCAGGTGAGGAGCATGGGGCTGGAACTGGGATCCTTACTTATGCTGGTCCTTGAGCTTTGCGCCCCCTGCGCTTAGCCCACTGCACTACCCGGGTATCTTTATTTTATATACATATATATAAAAGGGGGAGCATTTGGTAACTTAGTATTAAAAATGTTAACTATGGGATTTTTTTTTTTTTTTGCCTCCAGGTTTATCACTGGGGCTCAGTGCCAGCACTATGAATCCACTGTTCCTGGAGGCTATTTTTTCCCTTTTGTTGCCCTTGTTTATCGTTGTTGTTGTTGAATAGGACAGAGAGAAATCGAAACCTGCGCCGCCGCTTGTGAAGTGACCCCCCCTGCAGGTGGGGATCCCGGGCTCGAACCGGAATCCTTCCACCTGTCCTTGGGCTTCCCACAATGTGCGCGCAATCCGCTGCGTGGTCCCCCACTATGGGATTTTTATACATGTCTTAACCCAGATTTGAGCCTAGCCTCTCCACATTAAAGGAAGTATCAGTAATTGGGTCTCTTTTACTCTTTCTTCCTCTTCTTTATCTTTTTGTCCTTATAAATGAAAAAATATTATTTTTTAATTTTCAAAAAATTTTTATTAATATTTATTTATTCATTTTCCCTTTTTGTTGCCCTTGTTGTTTTATTGTTGTAGTTATTATTGTTGTTGTTATTGATGTCGTCGTTGCTGGATAGGACAGAGAGAAATGGAAAGAGGAGGGGGAGATAAAGAGGGGGAGAGAAAGACTCCTGCAGACCTGCTTCACCGCTTGTGAAGCGACTCCCCTGTAGGTGGGGAGCCAAGGGCTTGAACCGGGATGCTTACGTTGTGCTTTGTACCACCTTCCCTTAACCTCTGCGCTACCACCCAACTCATTTTTAAATTTTATTTATTTATTCCCTTTTGTTGCCCTAGTTGTCTTATTGTTGTAGTTGTTATTGATGTCGTTGTTGTTGGATAGGGCAAAGAGAATGGAGAGAGGAAGGGAAGACTGAGAGGGGGAGAGAAAGACACCTCCAGACCTGTTTCATCGCTTGTGAAGCGACTTCCCTTGAGCCAGGGGCTCAAACCGGGATCCTAACGCCGGTCTTTGCGCCTTGTGCCACCTGCGCTTAACCCACTGCACTACCGCCTGACTCCCAAGAAAAGATTTTTACAGCTGCTTTTTATCAGTTCAAATGATTTTTATCAAATGCTTTTTATGCACATTTTGAAATGATTATTTTTGTTTTCTTTAATAAAAGACGACATGTGTTATGTTGATTGTTATATATTGGACCAATATTCTTGGAATACTTTCTTTTGGTCAGGATGTATAATCTTTTTTATATATTGCTGGGTTCAATTTGCTAAAACTTTATTGAGGATTTTTGAACATACATTTCTTTTTTAATTTCTTTTATTATCATTGTTGAATAGAGACAGCCAGAAATCAAGAGGAAAGGCGGAGATAAGAGAGGAAAAGAGGCAGAGAGCCACCTGAAGCCTTGCTTTACCACTGGAAAAGCTTCCCCTGCAGCTGGGGACTGGGGCCTCAAACCTGGGTCCTTGTGCATTATAGCTCGTGCACTCAGCCTGATATGCCACCACTCAGCCCCAAACCTATATTTCTTTTTTTATTTTCCCTTTTGTTGCCCTTGTTGTTTTTTATTGTTGTTGTTGTTATTATTGTTACTGATATCACCATTGTTAGATAGGACAGAGAGAAATGGAGAGAGGAGGGGAAGTGAGAAAGGGGGAGAGAAAGACACCTGCAGACCTGCTTCACCACCTGTGAAGGGACTCCCCTGCAGGTGGGGAGCTGAGGGCTGTAACATGGGTCCTTACGCAGGTCCTTGTGCTTCACACCACCTGCGCTTAACCTGCTTTCCTACCCAACTACCCCAAACCTATATTTCTTAAGCAATAATGGTCTGTGTTTGCTGTATTGCCTTTGTCTGGTTTTGGTGTTAAAATAGTAAAATGATGCATTATTATTTTGTATAATAAATTTAAACTTTTTCCCCCCCAGAAAATGATCCACAGTCTATTTCTCATAAACTGTTCTGGTGACATATTCCTGGAGAAGCACTGGAAAAGTGTTGTGAGCCAGTCTGTCTGTGATTATTTCTTTGAAGCTCAAGAGAAAGCTGCTGATGTTGAAAATGTACCACCTGTCATTTCAACACCTCACCACTACCTCATTAGTATCTACAGGGATAAGCTCTTCTTTGTGTCTGTAATACAGACTGAAGTGCCACCTCTCTTTGTAATAGAGTTCCTACATCGAGTTGCTGACACTTTCCAGGTTGGTTATTCACCAAATGTTTTAAACTTAATTTACCCAACTTAATTGGAGATAGGACACATAAACATGGTTTTTTGTTTTGTTTTGTTTTGTTTTTAATCAGACCACTCACTGCTCAGCTCTGGCTTATTGTGGTGCAGGTAATTGAATATGGGGTTTTGGAGCCTCAGGCATTAGAGTCTCTTTACATAACCATTTTGCTATCTTACCCCCCCCCCCATAATTATGTTCTTTAATTACTCAGTTCTTTTTCTTTTTTTTTTATTTATTTAAAAAAGGAGACATTAACAAAACCATACAGTTTCCACCACCAGAACTCCACATCCCATCCCCTCCCCTGATAGCTTTCCTATTCTTTATCCCTCTGGGAGTATGAACCCAAGGTCATTGTGGGTTGCAGAAGGTCTGGCTTCTGTAATTGCTTCCCTGATGAATATGGGCATTGACTGGTCAATCCATACTCCCAGCCTGCCTCTCTCTTTCCCAATTACTCAATTTTTGATAGTCTGTTTTTTCTGTTCAACTAGGCATAAGGATGCATAGTAGCATGTGTGGCTAGTCTTTTCAGTATTTTAGGGGAACAAAACAGTCTCACAGTCATGGAAACCATGTATTTGGGGGTGAGGTAGATAGCATAATGGTTATGCAAAGAGACTTTCTTGCCTGAGACTCCAAAGGCCCAGGTTCAATCCCCCACACCACAATAAACCAGAGATGAGCAGTGCTCTGGTAAAATAAATAAATAAATACATACATACATAAAATTAAAAAAGAAAAGGAAACCAAGTCTGTGGTATGTATTAAAAATTATATGGTGCAAAATGCAAGGACCGGCGTAAGGATGCCGGTTCAAGCCCCCAGCTCCCCACCTGCAGGGAGGTCCCTTCGCAAGTGGTGAAGCAGGTCCGCAGGTGTCTATCTTTCTCTCCTCCTCTCTGTCTTCCCCTCCTCTCTCAATTTCTCTCTGTGCTATCCAACAACAACAGCTATGACAACAATAACAACTACAACAAGCGCAACAAAAAGAGCAAGAAAAAAATGGGAAAAATGGCCCCTAAGTGCAGTAGATTCGGAGTGCAGGCACCAAGCCCCAGTGATAGCCCTGGAGACAAAAAAAAAAAAAAAAATTAGGAAAAAGTAAGTTCTTTCCATATACAGTTCTCTGGATAGTCAATATAGGAAACCGAGCAGTAGCGCACCAGGTTAAGTGCACATAGTACTAAGCAAGAACCAGTGGAAGGGTCATGGTTCGAACCCCGATCCCCCAACTGCAGGGGATCACTACACAAGCAGTGAAGCAGGTCTACAGGTGTCTGTCTTTCTCTACCACTCTCTGTCTTCCCCTCCTCTCTCAGTTTCTCTCTGTCCTATCCAACAACAGCAGCAACAACAAAAATGGAAAAAATGGCCTCCAGGAGCAGTGGATTTATGGTGCAGGCACTGAGCCCCAGCAATAACCCTGGAGGCAAAAAAAAAAAAAAAGAAAGAAATATATTTTTTCCATAAAAGTTTGTCTCTATCTAAAAATTAGTTTATTTATTGAAAGATGAAGTGTGCTTCTGTGCATTTATTCTTCAGAACAAAAAGTACTTGTTGGTAAGCCTTTCTTTACACCTTCCACTGTGCTAGGACTACTTTGGTGAGTGTTCAGAGGCTGCAATTAAGGATAATGTGGTCATAGTTTATGAACTTTTAGAAGAAATGTTAGACAATGGATTTCCTCTGGCTACTGAATCCAACATTTTGAAGGAACTGATTAAACCACCAACAATTCTACGTTCTGTCGTCAACTCTATTACAGGTAAGGTTAAAACATAGATAGTAATTAAGAGTTAAAATACAGCTCCTTCTTGCTTATGATTTTGCAGATTATAAGGCACTTCAGTTTGACCAGAATTAAATTCAGTGTTAAAACTGATATATGTTATTTTCATGGAAATAGACTAAGACTTAAATTATAAGTTATTGTGGTAATCGTTTTTATAGAATAGACATGCATCCGTTTTATCCTAACAATGCTGTGTTCAATTGTAGCTCAATAAAATTGAATAAAAGCAATAAAGAAGTCAGTATGTGGCTACTCAGAAGAACACTTAAGCTTTCTTTTTTTAAATATATATTTATTTTCAGTTTTGTTGCCCTTGTTGTTTTATTATTGTAGTTATTATTGTTGTTGTTGTTTATGTCATTGTTGGATAGGACAGAGAGATATGGAGAGAGGAGAGGAAGACAGAGGGGGGGAGAAAGAGAAATACCTATAGACCTGCTACACCACCTATGAAGCGACTCCTCTGCAGGTGGGGGCTCGACCTGGAATCCTTATGCCAGTCCTTCAGCTTTGTGCCATGTCCACTTAACCAGCTGCTCTAGCGACTCACCACCCCCACACACACACACATTTCTACCAGAGCACTTATGGTGTCACCTGGAATTGAACCTGGGTCCTCAGAGCCCCAAGCCTGAAAGTCTTTTGTATAACCACTATGCTGTCCACCAGGGAGCATTTAATCTACTTCTAGACAGGTATTTAAATATTTTTAAGATTTTATTAATTTTATTAATGATAAAGATAGGAGAGAGAGAAAGAGCCAGACATCACTCTGGTACATGTGCTGCCGAGGATTGAACTCAGGACCTCATGCTTCAGAGTCTAGTTCTTTAGCCACTGCGCCACCTCCCGGACCACTGTATTTAAATATTTTAAATAGTGTTACGTGATGTGATGTGATGCAGGTGTTTACCATTGCTGTAGTGATAATCATTTTTGTACTATGTATTAAGCCAACATGTTGTACAGCTTAAAATTAACAGTGTTGAATATCAGTTATATCTTAAAGAAAAAAAAAAGGGAGTCTGGCGGGAGCGCAGCGGTTAAAGCGCACCTGGCGCAAAGCACAAGGACCAGTGTAATGTAAAAGTGAAGGGCTAGACATCAGACTGTGAGCTCTTCTCCTTATAAAAAAATAAGTAAAAGGGGGGTCGGGTGGTGGCACAGTGGGATAAGCGCATGTGGCGGACCGGAGTAAGGATCCCGGTTCAAGCCCCCAGCTCCCCACCTGCAGGGGAGTCGCCTCACAGGCGGTGAAGCAGGTCTGCAGGTGTCTATCTTTCTCTCCCCCTCTCTGTCTTCCCCTCTCCTGAACCCCATCTGGGGGTCTATTAGCCACACATGCTCTGACACCCACAAGGACAGCTGTGTGCTCTCAACTGTCCCCCAGTGGCTCTGATTCAAGCAAACACATGCAGCTTCTAAGCCCTCTGCAGGTGGGGACCAGGGGCTTGAACCTGGGTCCTTGTGCATGGTAACATGTGCAGTTAACCACTGGCACCACCCTCCTGAACCCCTCTCCATTTCTCTTTGTCCTATCCAACAACGAACAACATCAACAATGGCAATAATTAATGACCACAAGGCTACAAAAAGGGAGTGGGGAATGGCCTCCAGGAGCGGTGGATTCAAGGTACAGGCACCGAGCCCAGCAATAACCCTGGAGGGAAATAAATAAATAAATAAATAAATAAATAAATAAATAAAATACCTTTTAAAAGATTTATTTAGGGGCTGGGTGGTGGTACACCTGGTTGAGTGCACACTTTACAACGCACAAGGATCTGGGTTCAAGCCCCCAGTTCCCACCTGTAGGAGGAAAGCTTCCCAATTGGCGAAGCAGTGCTGCAGGTATCTCTCTATCTCTTTTCCTCTCTATCTCTCTAATCTCAGTTTCTGGCCATCTCTATACAATGAATAAATAAAGATAAAATTTATTTATTTATTTATTGCAGGGAGGGTGGTGGATACCAGAGCCACCACTCTAGCTAACATGATGCCAGGGCTCAAATTTGGGGCCACATGCTTAAGAGTACAATGCCTTGTTCACTTTGAAACCTCACTGGTTGCCTTTAGCTTTTTTTTTTTTAATTTTTTTTACTATATTTATTTGACAGAGACAGCCAGAAATCAAGAGGGAAGGGGGTGATAGAGAGGGAGAGAGGCAGAGAGACACCTGCAGCCCTGCTTCACCACTTGCAAGCTTTCAGCTTTCTCCTTGCAGGTGAGGACCAGGGGCTCAAACCCGGGTCCTCAGGCACTGTAATGTGTGCGCTCAACCATTTGTGTGCCACCGTCTGGCCTCTCCTTTAAAAAAAATTTTTAAACATTTATTTGTTTCCCCTTTTGTTGCCCTTGTTGTTTTTATTGTTGTTGTAGTTGTTGTTGTTATTGATGTCATCATTAGATAGGACAGAGAGAAATGGAGAGAGGAGGGGAAAACAGAGAGGGGGAGAGAAAGGCACCTGCAGACCTGCTTCACCTCCTGTGAAGTGACTCCCCTGCAGGTGGGGAGCTGGGGGCTCCAACCGGGATCCTTAAACTGGTCCTTGTGCTTTGCGCCATGTGCGCATAACCCGCTGCGCTACCGCCCAACTCCCTTATTTATTTATTTACTTATTTTAATATTTTATTTATTTAAATGAGAGATACAGAGAGAGGGGAGAGAGGCCAGACCACTGCTTAGCTCTGGCTTATAGTACTGCTGGGAATTAAACCTGAGACCTTGGAGCCTCAGGCATGAAAATCTCTTTGCATAACCATTATGCTGTCTCCCCAGCCCTTTAAAGGTCATTTTAAAGTGGGGGTGGGGGTACAGTTTCAGTCATCACTGTGGCTTCACCACTCCAGGTAAACTTTTTCACATGAAAGACAGAGACAGAGCTGGAAAGACAGCATAATGGTTATGCAAAAGACTTCCACGCCCGAAACTCTGAGATCCTAGGTTCAGTCCACAACACCACCATAAACCAAAGCTGAGCAGTGCTTTGGCCACTCTTATTAAAATAAAAATCAATAAAATACTTTAGAAATTATTTTTTTAATATTTATTCCTTTTTGTTGCCCCTTGTTGTCTTTATTGTTGTAGTTATTGATGTCGCCGTTGTTGGATAGGACAGAGAGAAATGGAGAGAGGAGGGGAAGACAGAGAGGGGGAGAGAAAGATAGACACCTGCAGACCTGCTTCACCGCCTGTGAAGCGACTCCCCTGCAGGTGGAGAGCCGGGGGCTCGAACCGGGATCCTTATGCCTCCTTGTGCTTTGCGCCACCTGCGCTTAACCCACTGAGCTACAGCCCAACTCCCTAAAAATGATTTTTAAGGGTCTGGGTGGTGGTGCACCTGGTTGAGCGCACATGCTAAAGTGCACAAGGACCTGGTTCAAGCCCCTGGTCCCTACCTGCAGGGGGAAAGCTTTGCGAGTGGTGAAGCAAGTCTGCACTGTGTCTCTGTCTCTCTCCTTCTCTATCTCTCCTCCTCCTCTCAATTTCTGGCTATCTCTATCAAATAAATAAAGATGATAAAAAAATTTTAATTATTTTTAAAAAAGAAGAAAGGAAGGAACAGAAAGGAGCAAAGAGGGAAAGAGGTAGAGGGAAAGATACTGCAGAACCAAAGCTTTCCGCAGTACTGTGGGAGCCTGGTTCAAACCTGAGTCACTAGTGTGGCAAGTCATGCATACATGAAACCCTAGCTACTATATTTACAGAGCATATTACTAAGGCAATGCACTGTATAGTTAAAATGAATGTTTCAGTGGATAGACTGTCCCTTCTTAATTATAGTGGGTAGCCCTAGGGTAGGACCTTGGAGAATAATCAATAGAATGTTAGCAAGGATGGAGGAGTAAGACCTTTCTGTTTTTTTTTTTTTTTTACTATTTATTTATTCCCTTTTGTTGCCCTTTTTGTTTTATTGTTGTAGTTATTATTGTTTTTGCTGCTGTTGGATAAGACAGAGAGAATTGGAGAGAGGAGGGAAAGAAAGAGAGGGGGAGAGAAAGATAGACACCTGCAGACCTGCTTCACCGCTTGTGAAGTGACTCCCCTGCAAGTGGGGAGCCAGGGGCTTGAGCCAGGATCCTTAACCGGTCCTTGCGCTTTGCGCCACCTGTGCTTAACCCACTAAGCTACTGCCCGACTCCCGACCTTTCTGTTTTTAAAAAATATTTTGGGAGTCGGGCAGTAGTGCAGGGGGTTAATTTCTCTCTGTGCTATCCGACAACAGCAACATCAATGATAACTACAACAATAAAACAACAAGGGCAACAAAAGGAAATAAATAATAAATAAATATTTTTTAAAAAAGAAAAAATAGGGAGTCGGGCTGTAGTGCAACGGGCTAAGCGCAGGTGGCGCAAAGCACAAGGACCGGCATAAGGACCCCGGTTCGAACCCCGGCTCCCCACCTGCAGGGGAGTCGCTTCACAGGCGGTGAAGCAGGTCTGCAGGTGTCTATCTTTCTCTCCTCCTCTCTGTCTTCCCCTCCTCTCTCCATTTCTCTCTGTCCTATCCAACAATGACAACAACAATAATAACTACAACAATAAAACAACAAGGGCAACAAAAGGGAATAAATAAATATATATATATATATATATATAAAAGAAAAATATTTTTATTTATTTATTTATTTTGATTATTGAATAGAGATAGAGAAATTAAGTGGGGGAAGATATAGAAAGAGAGAGACACCTACAGCCCTACTTCACCCACTGGTGAAGCTTTCCTCCTGCAGGTGGCTGCCAGGAACTTGAACCCAGGTTCTTGCACTCTGTAATGTGTGTAGTTAACCAGGTGTGCCACTACCTGGCCCCTGAGTAAGACTTTTCTTCGTGGATGAAATTGAATGAGAAAAAGACACACAAACTGAAAATTTTGGAGTGGTATTAACCCATATGACAGAAGCAAAAGTATTTTTACTTGAGTGGTGAAAGATAAAATTATAGTGTTAAGGAAATCCATGAATGCTAAGATAAACATTTTTCATAATAAAGAGGGCAAACAAGCTGGGTAGTGGTGCACCTGGTTGAGCACACATGTTACAGTGTGTAAGGACCTGGGTTTGAGTCCCCAGTCCCCACCTACAGGGGGAAAGTTTAGTGAATGGTGAAGCAGTATTGCAGGTATCTGTCTGCCTCTTTCCCTCTCTATCACCCCCTTCCCTCTTGATTTATAGCCTCCTCTATCCAAATAAATAAATAAATAGAGATAATTTTTTAAAAATTTAAAAAGAGGGAAACTAGATTTTTTTTTTTTTTTTTTTTTGGCCAACAGGGCTTTATACTTGTGTGATTCTACCAGTCGTAGGCACTCTTTTCTTATATAGATATTTTTTCTCTCTCAGTATTAGAAAGACAGGAAGAGCAGGGGGAGAGAGAAATGAGAGGTTATATCATAACTCCACCACTCATGAAGCTTCCCCATGTGGCACTGGGGGCTCAAACCTGGGTCGTGGCACATGTTGAAGTGTGCACTCTGTACCAAGTAACTATCTTATGGTCTCTGATCTTTCTCTCTTTCTTTCTTTCTTTTTTCTTTTGGTTCTTGGTCTACTTATTTATTTATGAGAGGGAATCAGGAGAGAGCCAGAGAACCAGAGCATCACTCTTAAGACATGCAGTGTTGGGGAGTCAGGCTGTAGCGCAGCGGGTTAAGCGCAGTTGGCGCAAAGCACAAGGACCGGCATAAGGATCCCGGTTCAAACCCCGGCTCCCCACCTGCAGGGGAGTCACTTCACAGGCAGTGAAGCAGGTCTGCAGGTGTCTATCTTTGTCTCCCCCTCTCTGTCTTCCCCTCCTCTCTCCGTTTCTCTCTGTCCTATCCAACAACGACTACAACAATAAAAAAAAAAAAAAGACATGCAGTGTTGGGGATTGAACTTAGGACCTCATGCTTGAGAATCCAACACTGATTCTATTGCACCACCTTCCTGGCTACCCTGAAAGCTTTTTTTAAAAAGATTTGTTTGTTTGTTTGTTTATGTTTATGCTTATGTGAGAAAGACCAAGATCACTGCTCATGTGTTGCATAGGATTATGCTGAGAACTGAACCTGGAGCCTCTAGACCTCAGGCATGCAAGTCCTGTGCTCTGACACTAAGATGCTTCCCCAGTTCCACTGAATGGTTGTCAGCAGTAAGACTAAAGCAGTGTCTTTAGAAAATTGTAGAAGATAATAGGTTAGAGACAGGACACTAAATTATATTATAAAATTGTATTTTTTTTTTCTTTCCTCCTCCAGGGTTATTGCTGGGCTCCGTGCCTACACCATGAATCCACCGCTCCTAGAGGCCATTTTTTCCCCCTTTTGTTGCCCTTGTTGTAGCTTCGTTGTGGTTATTATTATTATTGCCCTTGTTGACGCAATTCGTTGTTGGATAGGACAGAGAGAAATGGAGAGAGGAGGGGAAGACAGAGAAGGGGAGAGAAAGATAGACACCTGCAGACCTGCTTCACTGCCTGTGAAGCGACTCCCCTGCAGGTGGGGAGCCGGGGGCTCGAACCGGGATCCTTACGCCGGTCCCTGCACTTTGCGCCACATGCGCTTAACCCACTGCGCTACTGCCCGACCCCCATAAAATTGTATTTTTAATTTGATTGAAACTATTGCTTAGAATGAAATCAGAATAAAAAAGCTAAATTATCAAAAATGATATTATCAACTTAGAGGTAAATATTTACAGAAATGCGTAAGAATAGTGATGTTAGGTATATCTTACTTATAAAAATAGATTTCTGTTTGACACTTTATATGTTCTACATGTTTAATTGTTTTTGTTAAGTATGTTCCACTTGCAGGCCAGGCAGTAGCATACCTGGTTTGAGTGCACACGTTACCAGATTTAAGACCCCCGTCCCCACCTGAAGAGAAGCTTCATGAGTGGTGGGAACAGTGCTGTAGGTCTCTCTCTATCTCTTTCCCTCTTTCTCTGTCCTATCAAAATAAATAAATAGTGAAAAAGAGGATGGAAGGAAGAGAGAAAGAAGAGGAAAAAAAAAAAAAAAAAAAAAGGAAGAAATGCCACCTGGAGCATTTCTTGTAGGCACCGAGCCCAGGTGATAAACCTGGTGACACATTTCTCCCTGCCTCCCCAGCCACCACCCCCAAAAAAATACACTAACTAGGCTTATTGTTGGGGCTTGGTGCCTGCAAGAGGAATTTACCACTTCAGGCGGTCATTTGTTCTTTTATTTTTATGTATTTTTATTTGATTTGACAGGACAGAGAGAAATTGAGAAGGAGGGAGATAAAGAGTGAGAGAAAAAGACAGATACCGTGGTCTGGGAGGTGGCCAGTGGCACAGTGGATAAAGTGCTGGACTCTCAAGCATAAGGTCTCGAGTTCAATCCCTAGCAGAAAAGACACCTGTAGACATACTTCACCACTCATGAAGCATCCCCACTGCAGATGGAGAATGGGGGCTGGAGTCTGAGTCATTCTGCATCTTACAGTGTGCTCAGCCAGGTGTGCCACTGCCCAGCCCCCCCACTTTTTAAAAAAATGTATGTTTTTCATTTTATTGAGAAAGAGTAGATACAGAGGGAAGGATACCAAGAGAGAAAGAAAGAGACCAGGACACTGCTCAATTCTGGCATCTGATCTCTCTGCTTATGGTGGTGCTAGGAATTGAACCTGGGATCTCAGGGCCTTAGGCTTGAAAGGCTTTTGCAGAACCATTATGCTGTCTCCCCAACCCAGAGACCCACTTTTTAAGTAGAAATATAAATTAACCAAAATCTTAAGGATGTCAAGAACAACCAGATTTCTCCTTCCTTATTATTATTTTTTTTTTTCATTAACAACAGACTGCTGTTCAGCTCTGGTTTGCAGATTAAACTGGTGCCTCAGACATGAAAGTCTCTTTCCATAACCATTATGCTATCTCCCCAGCCCAACCAGACTTACTTTTAGGCCTATGCCATGTTATAAGGAAATTCTCAGCTATTGAATGTTAACCATGTTGCTGTGGATGCACTGATTTTAAAACGGGAAAAGGTCAGGCCAATGAATTGGCTCACCAGGATAGTGTGCTGCTTTGTCATGTGCATGATTCAGGTTTGAGACTAGCCCCCCACTGTATTGAAGGGTACTTTGGTGCTGTGGTATCTCTCTCTCTCTCTCTCCCTCCCTCCCTCCCTTATTCCCTCTCTCTCTGTCTGGGGGGGGGAACAGATCAGGGTATGTTCTTCATTCAGCTATTCTACTGAAGACTGTTTGTCAGCTTCTCTTATAGAATTTAAAGTAAATACTGAAGGAGCTAATTATTATTCTGTATTCTGTGGTGAAATTTTACCAGAAGATTTTTTTTAATATTTATTTTATTTATTTATTCCCTTTTGTTGCCCTTGTTGTTTTATTGTTGTAGTTATTATTGTTGTTGTCGTTGTTGGATAGGACAGAGAGAAATGGAGAGAGGAGGGGAAGACAGAGAGGAGGAGAGAAAGATAGACACCTGCAGACCTGCTTCACTGCCTGTGAAGTGACTCCCCTGCAGGTGGGGAGCCGGGGTTCGAACCGGGATCCTTATGCCGGTCCTTGTGCTTTGCGCCACCTGCGCTTAACCCGCTGTGCTACAGCCCGACTCCCTTTACCAGAAGATTTTTAAAGGACCAGTCTCTTTTCAGTGCCATGAGATTTTGCTGTTGAGCCACTGGAATTAAGGTAGCTTACTGTTAACATACAGGAAGCAACAGATAAATAAATGAATTTAACTTGATTTACCAAATGAAAAGACTCATGGCCTATTTCTGTTCTATGGAAATTTGATCTTGTTGGTATGACTGTCTCTGATAATTCTAGAAACCATTCACAACCTCAGTGAAGAAAGACCCAGGACTACCAAGCCAGCTGCCCAAGAGCTACTTTGTCATGTGCATGGCCCCACCATACTACGAATCCATTGCTCCTGGAGGCCATTTTTTCCCTTTTGTTGTCCTTGGTTTTATTATATCCTTGTTATTATTGCTGTCATTGTTGGATAGGACAGAGAACTTGAGAGAGGAGGGGAAGACAGAGGGGGAGAGAAAGATAGACACCTGCAGACCTGCTTCACCACTTGTGAGGCAACCCCCTGCAGGTGGGGAAGCGGGGGCTCAAACTGAGATCCTTACTCTGGTCCTTGTGCTTGGCACCATGTACACTTAACCCGTTGTGCTACCCCCCAGCCCCGAACATTGTATTTCTAATAGCCATGTTGTGCATTAACTTTGCTTTTTCCTTTTCTGGTTTCTAGGAAGTAGTAATGTTGGGGACACACTCCCCACTGGACAGCTATCCAACATACCATGGCGCCGTGCAGGGGTAAAATATACCAACAATGAAGCCTATTTTGATGTTGTTGAAGAAATAGATGCAATTATAGATAAATCAGGTAATTGTGTGGATACCCTTTTATTTTTCATTTGAGCAAAAACCATTTCAGCTAACATAAACTGAATTAGCAGTATGATTTTAGCAGAAAGGCATTAATTTTTCCAGAGATTTAAAAATCTGTTTTGGCCTGGTAGGTGGGATAGTGGATGAAGACTTGGACTTGAAAGCATGAGGTCCCAGCTTTGAACCCTAGCATCACATGTACTAGAGTGATGCTCTGTTTCTTCCTCTTTCCTTTCCTTTTAACTAATTAATAATTTATTTAAAAATCTGCTCATTTTGCTGAGGTTATATAAAAAGTCAGCCCAGAGCAGTTAAGCAACAACAGCCAGTGTGTGTGTGTGTGTACACATGTATATATAAATTGGTATAATGGATTGTCTGTCCATTGATAATAGATGTGCAAAGCTTCAGTATGTGTGACACCCAGGAGCTGTCTCCATTCTTTCAGATATAGCTCTAGTCAAAAAACACAGATTCCACTGATGTTACTACTCTTTTTTTCTTCAGGATCTACAGTCTTTGCAGAAATTCAGGGGGTCATAGATGCTTGCATTAAATTGTCTGGAATGCCTGACCTTTCTCTTTCTTTCATGGTAAGTTTTAGTCTCCTGTTCTGTAGCTTCTGGCATGCTTAGTAATTTTTTTTTAATATTTATTTTATTTATTCCCTTTTTGTTGCCCTTGTTGTCTGGCATGCTTAGTACATACTAAGTTAAGTGATAAAGACTGAGACACATATCTTAAATAGAAAACTATTATCTCATAAATATTATTTTGATGTTGGGTGTGGTCAGTTGTATATATATGTATGTGTATGTGTGTGTGACTATATATCCCTAAAATTTTGTAATATTGTAAATCATTGTTAAATCAACAAGAATTAAAAAAAAAACATTTTTAGCATAGCTTCCCAAGACAATAGCTTATTGATAGCTATGGTTATGGAAGAGAGAGAAAGATAGGGACCTGCAGACCTGTTTCACCACTTGTGAAGTGTCCTCCCTGCAGGCAGGGAGCCAGGGCTGAAACCTGGATCCTTGTGCTTAGTGCTGCGTGCACTTAACCGTTATGGAAAGCTATGGTTTATGGAAAGACTGAGACCTTTGCCTAAGTGTGCTAAAAGTGGTTTAAATGAATAGCTGGATTCTGAAAATCTACAGTATCATTTTTATTGAATTTCTGTTTGCTTTCCTGCTATGAAACCACATTGATCTTTTGCATCATTTTAGACATTTGTCATGACAGATTATTCTGATCAATCAAGAGATCTGAGTTCTGGTGTTCTCTCTGCCTCTAACTTGTCCTGACTTTGAGTTCTTTGAGCCTCAGTTCTTCTCAGCTTGAAATGGAACTGGTACTACTTGCATTTTCTATCTTATTAGATTATTGAAATTCAAATAATTTATGTAGATATCTATAGACATTAAAGCACTATGAAACTACAAGGTTATGTTGATGTAATCTTTATAGCAAACTCTTACATGACTATCTTAAGGAAGCATATTAATCCCTTTTAATAGCTGAATAGAATTGCCTTACTCCTTATTAAAACTTTATGACTACAGCTGTTTTTTGTTTTCCTGGCAGAATCCAAGGCTGCTAGATGATGTCAGCTTCCATCCCTGTGTTCGGTTCAAACGCTGGGAATCTGAGAGAGTTTTGTCATTTATTCCTCCAGATGGGAATTTCCGACTCATATCATATCGTGTCAGCTCACAAAAGTATGTTGATGCATCATTCAGATTCTTCCACCAGAATCTGTCAATGTGTTGGGTAGAATTCACCTTCTTCTGTTTGTTCTGGCAGTTGGATGCTTGAATTTATCATTGCTTCCTTCATCCATGATTCACCAGGAGATCCATAAAGAACTGGGGAAAATGTGTACTAAAATCATGAATGCACCTTGACTCTTAAAGAGTATAGAGTAGTAGGGAGTCAGGCAGTAGTACAGCAGGTTAAGTGCACGTGCCGCGAAGTGAAAGGACTGGCGTAAGGATCCTGGTTCGAGCCCCCGGCTCCTCCCCTGCAGGGGAGTCCCTTCACAAGCAGTGAAGCAGGTCTGTAGGTGTCTGTCTTTCTCTCCCCCTCTCTGTCTCCCCCTCCTCTCTCCATTTCTCTCTGTCCTATCCAACAACGACGACATTAATAACAATAACTACAACAACAATAAAAAACAAGGGCAACACAAGGGAAAATAAATTTAAAAAAAAAAGAGTATAGAGTAGTAAATGAAACATCAGAAAAACTTTTACTGAAGAGCAAGCATTTTGGACCATGTATGACTTGGAAAGGTCCACAAACCTGTGCTATAATTTTATTATGGTCTGTAGACGTCGTGGCTGATAAAAGGGAACCTACATATGACATTCCCAACTAAATTTCTTTAAGTCAGTCTTCTCTACACTGAGACTTAAATAGATTATTTAGCAATTTGTGTTGCAGCTAGTTTGTCATTAAAAATATCAAAAGATAATTAGATAACAGAACTCAAAAGGAGAGGAATTGTCTCTTTCTTGACTTTTTCTATAGGAACTGCTTTATTTAGTCTGTATGAGTTTAAATTATCTTTATTTGTGATCTTAACTCATTTATTTAAAGTAGAGCTATGTGCTCCAGTTTTTTGTTTGTTTGTTTGGTTGGTTGGTTTTGGTTTTGCATTCAGGGTTATCACTGGGGCTCTGTGCCAGCACTACAAATCCACTGCTCCTGGAGGCCATTTTTTCCATTGTATTGGATAGGACAGAGAGAAATTGAGAAGGGAGGGGGAGATAGGGAGAAAGACACCTGCTTCACCACTGGTGAAGTGTCCTCCTTGAAGGCAGGGAGCAGGGGGCTGGAACCCTGGTCCTTGGCACCGCTCCTTGTGTTTAGTACTATGTGCACTTAACCAAGTGTGCCAATGCCTGCTACCCCCCCACCTCAGTTGTTCATAGTATGATTTTCACATTTCCATTTTGATTTGTATACATGTTGTTCAGTTCCTAGCACTGTGGTACCACAACATTTGTGGTACACTCAGACCATTCAGTGCAGATGCTAAATGTGCTGTTCTGGAGGTATAGGACCCTTTAGTGGAGTGAGAGACAGGATGAGATACTCTGGACTAAGATTTTAAGACTACCTTTGGAACTTTCTTACATCGTTAACTGTATGTTTATGTGCTTTTGTGTCTTTCTCTTTATAGTCTAGTGGCAATACCAGTGTACGTGAAACACAGCATCAGCTTTAAGGAGAACAGTTCTTGTGGCAGATTTGACATTACAATTGGACCAAAGCAGAATATGGGGAAAACTGTCGAAGGAATCACAGTGACAGTTCACATGCCTAAAGTTGTGCTGAATATGAACCTAACACCAACACAAGGCAGCTATACGTTTGACCCAGTTACTAAGGTATAATCATCTCAGGTCAAGAGTGCCAAGTGTTCCAGAAACCTTTATTTGGGGATATGGGGATCAGAGGGAAGGGTTTAGTACCTTGGTTAAAACTAAAATTTCTGTCACACTGTAGAGGGTGTACTTGTACTGACTGTGAAAGGAATCCTGAATCTGCTACTGAGTGGATGAACAGAAAAGTGAGACTTGCTCTGCCCTTCTCAGAGTGTGCCTTTACTCAGCCATTGCAAATTCAAAGACTGCCTCTTTCTCTAACTAGGAAGATTATAAAAACTTTGAAAAGGGAAAAGCAGTATGTGCGGTGGGGTTAGATAGCATAATGGTTATGCAAAGAGACTCTCATGCCTGAGGCTCCAAAGTTCAATCCCTCACACCAGCATAAACTAGAGCTGATCAGTGCTCTGGCAAAAAAAAAAAAAAAAAAAAAAAGGAAAAGCAATATGTAGATATAAAAAAGATACAATTATAGTCCATTGTTAATTTTTCTATAGAAATTGATCTCTAAGCCCTTCTTTTTTCCTTTTTAATATAAATGCATTGTTTGGAGCCCAGATGATGGACCTAGCTGTGGAACAACTTGCCTGGCATGCAAGAGACCTTGGGTTCAGCCCCCTATACTACATGAAAGGAAGGCCATCTTCACCCTGAAGAGACATCTCTAGCAGAACATTTCTAGAGAAACTGTGAAAGATGATTTTTATCTCAGCTTCAGAAAAAAGACTTTTCAATAATGTCATTGAACTGCTTAATAAATGAAGACATATTTTCACTTATTAAAGATTTTTATATGAGTTAGCCTTATAGGAGTGAGAGAGAAGGCCTGGTATATGCCAGGCCAAGAAGTGAAGCAGGAATCTCAGGCTTGCAAGTCCTCAGCTCTATCAGCTGAACTGTTTCACTAGCTATAAAAAGCATATTATTCGGCATAAGGATCCCAGTTCGAGCCCCTGGCTCCTCACCTGCAGGGGAGTCGCTTCACAAGCGGTGAGGCAGGTCTGAAGCAGGTTTCTCTCCCTTTCTCTGTCTTCCCCTCCTCTCTCCATTTCTCTCTGTCCTGTCCAACAATGATGACATCAACAACAGTAATAACTACAACAATAAAACAAGGGCAACAAAAGGGAATAAATAAATAAAATATTTTTTAAAAGAAAGCATATTGGGAGTCAGGCTGTAGCGCAGCGGGTTAAGCGCAGGTGGCGCAAAGCACAAGGACCAGCATAAGGATCCCGGTTCGAACCCCGGCTCCCCACCTGCAGGGGAGTCACTTCACAGGCGGTGAAGCAGGTCTGCAGGTGTCTATCTTTCTCTCCTCTTCTCTGTCTTCCCCTCCTCTCTCCATTTCTCTCTGTCCTATCCAACAACGACAACAACAATAATAACTACAACAATAAAACAACAAGGGCAACAAAAGGGAATAAATAAATAAAATAAATATTTTTTAAAAAAGCATATTATTCAATGAAGTTGTAGGGTGGGGAGGTAGCATAATGGTTATGAAAGAGATTCTCATGCCTGAGGCTCCAAAGTTCTAGGTTCAGTCCCCTGCACCACCCCAAGGCAGAGCTGAGTAGTGCTCTGGTAAATAACAATAATATTAAAATAAAATTATAGAATGGTAAAGAACATATAATCCAATCATAAGAATTTGAAGAGCCTCCCAGAGACCTTACCAGGCTGAGAAATAGAGAGCTTCATAGCCCGAATTTAATCATAACCAGTTTCGTGCTTTCATCTGTTACTGAGTGTACATGCTAAAAATTAAATGTTCAGACACTTTTTAGGTCAATCTTGTCATTTTACAGGAAAATAATAAAGTGGTTGTGTGGGGGGGAAGACACCTGAAATCAGAGGACCGTAGGTGTAAAGTCCAGCCTTGCATTTAACTAGTTATGTGGCCTCAAGCAAGCTGTTCTTTATCTCCTTTGCAAAAAGAAAGATGAAGGCTTTTATGAGATAACATGGACACTGCTGAGTATAGTACTATTTTCAAAAGTAGATGCTCGGGTGGGGAAGGCAGCATAATGGTTATGCAAACAGACTCATGCCTGAGGCTCCTAAGTCCCAGGTGCAGTCCCCCGCACCAAGCCAAAGCTGAGCAGTGCTCTGGTGTTTCTGTGTGTGTGTGTGTCTCTGCATCTCTCTCTCAAAAAAAAATTAATAAAAAAAATAAATAATGGAGTCAGGCGGTAGCGTAGCGGGTTAAGCACACGGCACAAAGCGCAAGAACCATCATAAGGATCCTGGTTCGAGCCCCCAGCTCCCCATCTGCAGGGGAGTCGCTTCACAGGCAGTGAAGCAGGTCTGCAGGTGTCTATTTTTCTCTCCTCCTCTCTATCTTCCCCTCCTCTCTCCATTTCTCTCTGTCCTAACAACAATGGTATCAATAACAACAACAATAACTACAACACCAATGAAAAACAAGGGCAGCAAAAGGGAAAATAAATAAATGAATATAAAAAAATTAAAGAAATAATAATAAAAAGTTTAAAAAGAAAAAAGCAGATGCTAATCAAAAATTGGTTTTCATGGTCCAGGAGGTGGCGCAGTGGATAAAGCATTGGATTCTCAAGCACGAGGTTCCCAGTTCAATCCCCGGCAGCACATGTATCAGAGATATCTGGTTCTTTCTTTCATTAATAAATAAATTCTTTTTAAAAAATTGGTTCTCACCCCTCCTCCAAAGTCACTTGAAATGCAATAAAGATTCCAGATCTCTAGTTTCCAAGATACTACTTTATTATGTATAGATGTTTATGATCTTTTTGAACATTTATCTTTAGAAAGTGGTTCTGACCAGTGTTTTTTTTCATGTCTTTTTAAGGTAATGACATGGGATGTGGGAAAAATTACTCCACAAAAGCTCCCAAGTCTTAAAGGACTGGTGAATTTACAATCTGGAGCACCCAGGCCAGAAGAGAATCCAAGCCTCAACATACAGTTCAAGATCCAGCAGCTCGCTATTTCAGGTCAGGACAAACTTTGTGTTTCAGGGTAACTGAGTTTTGCTAAGGTCTTAGGAGGAGCTGAGAAGGATAGCATCCTGTCTCTAGAAAGAGCATCAGTTCAGTCTACCTGGTAAGGTTGGCAAGGGTCCAACCTCTCAGGTACAGGGAATTTGGAAAACACCTTATTTCATGTAGCTTCCCTTTCATCCCACCCTCATTCAAATACCAAAGAAGTCATTCATACTCACAGAAAGTAGAGTTATTGTGGTCCGGGAGGTGGCGCAGTGGATAAAGCAGCAGACTCTCAAGCATGAGGTCCTGAGTTCAATCCCTGGCGGCACATGTACCAGAGTGATGTCTGGCTCTTTCTCTCTCCTCCTATGTGTCTCATTAATAAAGAAAGAAAGAAAGAAAGAAAGAAAGAAAGAAAGAAAGAAAGAAAGAAAGAAAGAAAGAAAGAAAGAAAGAAAGAAAGAGTTATTTATTTTTTTTCAAGATTTTATTTATTAATGAGAAAGATAAGAGGAGAGAGAAAGAACCAGACATCACACTGGTACATGTGTTGCCAGGGATTGAACTCAGGACCTCATGCTTGAGAATCTAACACTTTATCCACTGTGCACCTCCCAGTCCACAGAAAGTAGAATTATTTATTATAATTTTTTTATTGCCACCAAAGTTATTGTAGGAGTTGGATGCCTGCACACAATGAATCCACCGTCCCTGGCAACCATTTTATTCTTTTCTTTCTCCCTTCCTTCCTTTCTTTCTTTTTTTGATAGAGCTAGAATTTGAGAGAGAAGGGGGATGGAGAGAGGGAGAGAGCAAGATAGATACTTGCATCACTGTTTCACTGCTTATAAAGCTACTGGAAGACAGAGTTTGAACCCAGGTCCTTGCACATGGTAGTAATCTCTACCAGGTGGGACACTACCAAACCCCTGTAGAATTATCCTCAAAAGATATTCCCTTCCGACGTGGAAATTCAGGCTAAAACCATACCTCTATAGTAACGTAATTTGTGAATTATGGAAGAGATAATCCTTCTAAATCGTAGAAGGGATACTAGTTAGTATCAGATTTCCTCTATAGTGCTCATTGTTAAACAAATACTGTCTTGGCATGTCTGGAATAATAATGTACTCCTTTCCTTATCTATTCCTTTTTTTTTTTTTTTTTTGGTCACAGGCTTGAAGGTAAACCGCTTGGACATGTATGGAGAGAAATATAAGCCATTTAAAGGAGTCAAATATATTACAAAAGCTGGAAAGTTCCAAGTGAGAACATGAGAAGAGGCCAAAACTCCTCAAGATCTGTTTGTTTTCCAAGTGTCATTCCAGTTTATTACTATTAAGTACCAAGTGGGTGGGAATACATGATCTAGTTAAAACATTTGAGTCAGCTGCACAATGCTAGCAAAGCTGCTTAGTAATCAGTGTGTGTGGTTCTTAAGGAGCTTTAAGCTAAGGAGACTTTTCAATAACTTAGCTTACTTTGTATCTTTTCACCGAGAAAGATGATTTCCTCCACAGCTGGAGGGTCCCAGCTGGAGGCTGCATATTTTAACTGTAAAGGCTGAACATTACAGTTGTAACCTCTCTCCAAAAGCAAGTGAACTGTTCTCACCCAGCAGGAACTGTTTTAATCTGTAATGCAATGTGCGGGTGCAGTCGAATGTCACACCTGATATTAACGATCCCTGATCAATATTTGTCCCAATAGAGGAAATACCCTCCACCCAAGAAGTTTACAAAAAACTGCCTCTTCAAGTGTTTGCCTTATTCAGCTTTTCACTTGTGCCATTAAGCAAGCACTGTAGCAAAAGCCACTTCTACATGGCCCACGCAGGGAGCATTACTGCTCCATGCTTCATTCTCACTGTACTTGGTATTTGGTATTGTATTTTTTTATAAATAAGATTTTTATGTAAAGCTCAGACTTTGATTTACAAGGACTTTGCTGGATTAAGTACCATCTCAGTTTTGTGCCACTGGTTCTGCTATTCACAGTAAAAGATAATTTGTATCAAAGGGGGTGAATGCTTTATTAAGGTAATAAAAGGGAACATTACTTCTGCTTTTAGGAAGTTATTGCAAGCACAAGCATATGGGACTTTAAAGTAGTAAAAGAGAAATTCAAGTGGAAAAGATGCCTTCCTCACACTCTTTTTAAATTGCCTACCTTTTGTTGTTGTTGTTGAATTTATGTACATATTCATTAGTGGGAGGGAAAGAACCAGAGTAGTATTAGGGCACATGCAGTGCTGGGGGTTGAACTGGGGACTTCACACTAGAGGGTCAAATGTTTTAGCCACTACACACCTCTAGGCTTGTTGATCTCCTTTTTGTTGATCTTAAAAACTGCATTGCCTGCATCTCTTGACTTTAGAAGAATTCTCATTCCATATTATATGCTTCCCATATTGAGTCAGTAAATTCCTCCTTGAGACTATTGACATAGTTAATAGTTATCAACTGGAATACTTACATTTCTCTACTGGACCTCATTTGGGGGTGAGAGTGTTTTTCAGACTCTCATCTTGCTGAGATGAGAAGTTGTTCCCACGTGCCAACTACTGTAAACCATTTACCTCCTAATAAAAAAATAGAGATAAAATTTCTCTACTGTACTAGCAGAACACAGTAGAAGCAGCTTATATTGAAGCCAAAACAAAATTGCCAGTAACTTTGATGACACCTGTTGACGATCATGATTGCAGTTCAGTGTATAGTTGTCTTGTTTCATTCAGATTCATTGTCTTATTCATTGTCTTAATAGTCCTTGTCAGTTATTTTGCTTCATTAGACTTGAATACAGAAAGACTGTAAGTTAAAATATAAATGCTTGTTCACGATCCCTTCTACTTCTCACTCATTAGTTTTCTTCTCCATGTGACTCCATTCCTTAGTATTTATTACCAGACCACTGCTCGAGTCACCCTTACACTCGTCATCTCATTCTGTGTTAAAGGCTGATGGTTGATGATGGTACAGGAAGCTACATCAATGGCAACATTCTCCTCCTCCTCCTCTTTCTCAATGCTCTGGGCTGACTTTTTCAGGTAAAGAAAGAAAGGTAGAGAGGCAGGAGAGGGAAAGAAGCCATAGCAATGAAGCTTTCTCCAGTGCAGTGGGGCTGAGGCTCAGACCTGGGTTGCATGGATGGCTTATGCTGAGGGTGGTGGGAGTGGTGGAGGTGGGGGATGGGGAGGCTGAACCTGGGACCTTGGAGCCTCAGACATGAAAATATTTTGCATAACTATGATGCTGTCTCCCTTCCCTCCATCCATTCTTGTCAGTTTAAAACTCCTTTTCCATTATGCTGAGGGTCACCCTTACACTCGTCATCTCATTCTGTGTTAAAGGCTGATGGTTGATGATGGTACAGGAAGCTACATCAATGGCAACATTCTCCTCCTCCTCCTCTTTCTCAATGCTCTGGGCTGACTTTTTCAGGTAAAGAAAGAAAGGTAGAGAGGCAGGAGAGGGAAAGAAGCCATAGCAATGAAGCTTTCTCCAGTGCAGTGGGGCTGAGGCTCAGACCTGGGTTGCATGGATGGAGATCATGCCCCAAGTGAGCTGCTGTGGCAGCGTCCTTGCCTCTGCCTGCAGGGCAGCTGTCAGACTGCCTTCTTTCATCTAACAGGAAAAGTCACATTTGTAACTTTTATGATAACCATTACCTATTCGGCAGTAAAAACTATCTTGCCAAATAGTCCCTTTGCCTAAGGTTGGCTGCCCACTTCAATTGCTTTTTACTTGAGTACCTTGCTCGTTATAGAGTTTGTACTTTAAAAAAGAGCATTAGTACATTTGCTATTCTTTCCAGGAAATCCTTAATCTTAACCTTACATACCTGAACTATCCAGTTTTCTTCCTTTAAAAAAATATTTATTATTCCCTTTTGTTGCCCTTATTGTTTCATTGTTGTAGTTATTATTGTTGTTGTTGGATAGGACAGAGAGAAATGGAGAGAGGAGGGGAAGACGGTGGGGGTGGGGTGGGGGGGGGAGATAGACACCTGCAGACCTGCTTCACCAACTGCACCCTGCAGGTGGGGATCCTTTCTCTGGTTCCTATGCTTTGCACCACCTGTGCTTAGCCCACTGCGCTACTGCCCAACTCCCCCCCTTTTAAAAAATTTATTATCTATTTATTTATTGGATAGAGAGCTAGAAATCGAGAAGGGAGGGATAGAGAGGAAGAGAGACAGAGAGACACCTGTAGCCCTGCTTCACCACTCGTGAAGCTCTTCCCCTGAAGGTGGGGACCAGGGACTTGAACCTGGGTCCTTGTGCATTGTAACATGTGCGCTCAACCAGGTGCACCACCACCTGGCCCCTCTTTTTTTTTTAAATTTATTTATTCCCTTTTGCTGCCCTTGTTGTTTATTGTTGTTTTTATTGCTGCTATTGTTAGATAGGACAGAGAGAAATGGAGACCTGCTTCATTGACCGCACCTTGCAGGTGGGAAGCCAGGGGCTTGAAACGGGAGTCTTTGCACCTCACGCCAGTGCACTTAACCCGTTCCGCTACCACCCGACTCCTTTTTTTTTTTTTTCCCTCCAGGGTTATTGCTGGGCTCGGTGCCTGCACCATGAATCCACCGCTCCTAGAGGCCATTTTCCCCCCTTTTGTTGCCCTTGTTGTTGTAGTCTCGTAGTTATTATTATTGCCATCGTTGATGTTGTTCGTTGTTGGATAGGACAGAGAGAAATGGAGAGAGGAGGGGAAAATAAAGACAGACACCTGTAGACCTGCTTCACCGCCTGTGAAGCGACTCCCCTGCAGGTGGGGAGCCAGAGACTCGAACCGGAATCCTTACGCCCGTCCCTGCGCTTTGCGCCACATGCGCTTAACCCACTGCGCCACTGCCCGACCCCTTTTTTTAAAAAAAAAAACTAGAGCACTGCTCAGCTCTGGTTTATGGTGGTGTGGGGGACTGAACCTAGGACTTTGGAGCCTCAAGCATGAGAGTCTGTTTGCATAGCCATGATGCTATCTATCTACCCCTACCCTCCAGTTTTCTTTCTGTGCAAGCTGATATGAGTGAAAGGCTCCTTATCTCTTACAATTTCTGCTAAAAACTTACTAGTAGACTTTCTTTTTACAATTAAAATATTTATTAATTTGATTGAGTCCGGTAAATCCTTTCTCTAACTTTGGCTATGCTATTAAAAAAAAAAAAAAACCACATTTGAATTCTTAGACCATTGATCACATATTCTCAGATAGGCATATCTTGATGTCAAGAGTAGGCTTGAGGTGATCAGATTTTCTTGCAAAGTACTCCTCTCTTGGCCCTGATATATTAACATCCAGGTACATTTTCTATAAGCATCACTCTTCTTAGGGGGATAGACTGAGCAACAAGTGATCAAAGTTACTCTCCCTATAGTCACTAGCATCACCAATTATGAATACTAAGTAGTAATGGACTAGTTTTTTCAATCATAGGAATCCCACTGGTTTTAAAATAGCCCTATTTTCTAAATTCTTATAAAACCAGAGGAAATGAAGTAAAGTCTCATTCTCTGCATAAGGGTGTCACTTTGTCAGAAATAAATTTGTGTGATTCCTCTTGAGGTGCTACAGAAGAACCTTTATTAGTTTAATTGTCCTCAGAGTCATCTGATTTTGAGAAAACTAAACAACAGTGCAGTGGGAAGGGAGCCAGTGTGCATACAGTAAGTAGCAAACTTAAGACCATGATTCCTTTTCCCTCAGATCTTGCTGAGGTAATTCAGTAATATTTTCCTGTAAGTCAATGAGGATGACATCTGTTGAGGATGACATCTGTCTTCATAATCAACATTTTTCTAGGTTGAAGCACTGATAAATGTCAGCAGCATTGTCACCATTTATTTATTTTTGGATAGAACAGAGAAATTGAGAGGGGAGAGGGAGAAAGATGAGACACCTGCATATCTGCTTCACCACTTTTGAAAAAAGCAACCCCTCTGCGTGTGGGGAGCTTGGGGCTTGAACCTAGATCCTTGCGCTTTGCACTATGTGTGCATAATCTGGTGCACCACTGCCCTTTTTTTTTTTTTTTTTTTACTTTTTTTTTAATATTTATTATTTATTCCCCTTTGTTGCCCTTGTTGTTTTATTGTTGTAGTTATGGTTGATGTCATTGTTATTGGATAGGACAGAGAGAAATGGAGAGAGGAGGGGAAGACAGAGAGGGGAGAGAAAGATAGACACCTGCAGACCTGCTTCACTGCTTGTGAAGCGACTCCCCTGCAGGTGGGGAGCCGGGGGCTTGAACCGGGATCCTTACGCTGGTTCTTGTGGCTTTGTGCCGACTGCACTTAACCTGCTGCGCTATCACCTGACTCCCCACATCACCCATTTTTAATCTTTTCAGATCTAGAAAATTAGGCAAAAACAGTGATGTCCCAACTCTACCCCACAAATCTTCTCTACTCTTAGTGCTGCTTCAAGCAAGTACCTGAAGCTTCAGAGTCCCAGTTTCAATTCCCCACACAAAGCAGAGCAGTGATCTGGATAAAGAAAAAGGGGGTGGGGGTGGGAAGGAATATATACCCCAAAGCTAGTTATGATTTCTAATGTTGGTGAGTCCCTGACAACCCTATTTTTCTATACTTGGCTTTGGAATATGGAAAATAGATCTCCTGCACATGTAATAGAATAGCTTCAGGTTCTTGAAGATTAGTGATGGTCTCCACAGCTAGCTGGACTCCTCTAGGATGAAGACAGACTACTTCAGCCAGGAGATTATCTACATCATCTGGTTGTTTTTCTGCTATTAATAATTTTTTGTTTGTTGGCTTTTTTACCAGAGCACCACCTAGCTCCAGCTGTTGATATCAGAGATTCTATCAGGGACCTCTTGCATGTAAGTCCTATGTACTACCACCAAGTACCTCCCCAGCCATACTGTTAGAACTTTTTTTTTTTTTTTTAACCAGAGCACTGCTCAACTCTGATTTATTGTGGTGCTGGGGATTGAACCTGAGAATGCAGAACCTCAGGCTTAAAAGTCACTTGAGAGGGACCATGTGGTAGCACACTGGGCTAAGTGCATATAGTGGAAAGTGCAAGGACCTGCACGAGGATCCTGGCTCTAGCCCCTAGCTCCTCACCTGCAGGAAGGGGTCATTTCACAAGTGGTGAAGCAGGTCTGCAGGTGTCTTATCTTTCTCTCCCCAACTCTGTCTCCCCCTCCTCTAGATTTCTCTTTGTCCTATCCAACAACAGCAACAACAATAATAGCAACAACAACAATGGAAAAAAAAAAAAGATGAGCAATTATTGGTAGTGCAGGCCTTGAGCCCCAGCAATAAACCTGGAGGCAAAAAAAAAAAAAAAAGTTGCTTGCATGACCATTTGGCTGCCTCCCCACCAGGTAAACCTTTTCACTTGTGCTGCTTCTAGTGTCTACATGTCCAAAGTTGCCCTTTAATGTGCAGATCCTTGTTAAATAAATATTACCACTAGTTTCTACTTCTTCCAGTACAATCTTCCAGTACAATGTGTGAATTAAGCAGAATTTGGATTATTTTTTAATTATTTATGAGCGAGAGAGAACCAGAGTATCATCACTCTGACATATGTGATGTCAGGGAGTTGACATATGTGATATAGGGAGTTGAACTGGGGAGGGGGCAAATAGCATAATGGTTATGCAAAAAGACTCTCATGGCGGAGGCGCAGGTTCAATCCTCCACACCACCATAAGCCAGAACTGAGCAATGCTCTGGCAAATACGAATAAATAATAAATAAACTGACAATCAGGAATTAAACTAGGGACCCCATTGCTCAGTGTGCCATGCAACTTGTAGGTATGCCAGATTTGGAAATCTTTAGTTTCCAGGTTTTTTTTCTTTTTGTAATTATCTTTATTTACTGGATAGAGATAGCCAGAAATCAGGGCCAGGTGGTGGTGCACCTGGTTGAGTGCACTTGTTATAATGTGCAAGGACCCAGGTTGGAGCCCCCGTCCCCACCTACAGAGGGGAAAACTTTGCAAGCAGTGAAGCAGTGCTGCAGGTGTCTCTCTTTCTCTCTCCTTCTCAATCTTCCCCTACCCTCTCAATTTCTGGTTGTCTCTATCCAATAAAGATAATGATAAAAAAAAAAATTTTAAAGACAGAAATAGAGAGGTAAGGGGGTGTTAGAGAGGGAGAGAGACACATGAAACACTGCTTCATCACTTGCAAAGCTTTCCCCCTGAAGATGGGAACTGGAGGCTCGAACCTGGGTCCTCACACATTGTAACATGTGCACTCAACCAGGTCCACCACTAACCAGCCCCCAGTTTCCAGATCTTGAGGAACAACTATCCTCAAAACAAAGGAGAATCCTGATATAAAAGTTTTTGCTAAAATAACAGCAACCATTTAATAATATATTACTTAAACAAATGCACTTTATTGTTTTAAACAGAACAAAAGAAGAGACAGAAAATAGTTGCATATTACAAATCCTATGTTATGGAAATATGCAAAATGTAGCTTTTGACTGGTGATGTCTCTAATCATTCAGGTATTTTTAAAAATTTGCTTCACTGTGTCTTGAGTACTGATAACAGAGGAAAGCACATCATCATAAAATGTAAATCAGTCTCTCAAAATACTGGAAGAACTTGGAAAGCAAAAATGAATTTTCTTAGTTCCTCTAAGTAATCTTTACTAAAACAAAAAGGTGATCTTTGGCATAGATTCATATAAAGGCATTAACATTGCATTTATATTAGGTAAGCAACTATACAAATATGCTGAGGGCTTTGGGGGGGGGTCTTCATTAGTTAAAAGGAAATAGAGGAAGCCTGAGTGTATCGTGCCAACTTAAGACAAGTTTTACTCATTTTATTTTGGGATCTTACACACATAGGAGGTGGAAGGAAGGGCGATCAGGCAAGGGCTCTTTACTCATCCAGTTCTGGTTTTGGGAAGAACTATGGTTTCATGTGCTGGGGATGCTTAACCAGCAGTGATAAGGGCAAAGAGGAAAAAGCCTTTTCTCACTTAACTAAATAGGAAACTTACAGTGGTGACAATTAATACCCATTATTCTCTTCAACTTGAGCCATACTTGGGAAGGAGGAGAGGATGCAAGGGGGCTTGGTTGCAGTTGGTTGAGGGAGACAGGAATTGTCCCAATTTTTCCTATTGATTCATCCCCCAAAAGGACAGAATTTCAGTCTGCAAACAAAAAACACCCTTAGGTAAGAAGTGTCATTTCAAACAGGATTGCGTTTCCATTAAACATGGGGAAAGGGGTTGGAAGCACCAATTCTTATGGCTGAATTTCAAAAAGGATCTTTCAAAACTGCAGGTGTAACAGACCCATATCTTTAAAATGTTATTTAGGAAGGGTGGATGGAGAATACAAAAACCAAGATAGAAGACATTATTTGGTTAAAAATTAAATGCAGCATTTCAGCTCAGAAAGAACAAGTAGAGCTAAGAATGAATGATAAGGCCTCAGCACAGACATCTGCAGGCAGTGACAAAGCCTGGAGTGCCTGGGAGCGGCCCTGCTGGGAGGATGGGCAGGACCACACCCTAGCTGCTCTGCCTCTCCATGGCAGAGAGCACCAGGACACACAGTGTATTCCCACAGGATGGCTACCCTGTGGTGGGGGGTGGCTAGGGGGCTGAGGCAGGATGAGGGGTGGGCAGTTTCCCTAACACAGACATTGCTCAGGAGCACAGTGATTCTGTGCTTACTTCCTACTGACTGAAATTTGATTTCATACCATGGGAAACTAGGATTAAATTTTTAGGGGGTGGGCAGGAAGTGAATCCAGACCCCATATGCTGGGGTTCCCTAGAGGCCACTTTCACTGCAGCCATGAGCTCACTTTCAAAAAGGACCCAGGTAGCACAGCCAGGGAAGGCAGGCAGGGTCAGCAGCAATATGGAAAGCCCAAAACACACTTTGGAGGCACAGTGAATTTCTATTTAACTGACTTACGGTCTTGGGAGCCTGGAGGGAAGAATGGAAATCAGGGGAAAGGAGGCAGCGCAGGGGTCTGGCTAGTGTTCTCACTTGAATTCTGAGCTTATGTGAAGTCTGTGGGCTAGACCCCACATTGCTTATTGGAACAGAGTGTGCATGAGTCTGTGTTTTAGAATACAGGTTTTATACAGAGACACATTTCAAAGTGTCCACGACAATAGTGTAAGTGTTTTCATATGTGAAGAAGCCACTTTTTTTTCTGCTAGATGAAACCAGGGTGAGGCTTTCAATTCTGGATTGCTCTTGGGACTCAGATCACTTTCATTCTGTTTAGCGGGCTTTCTGTGCGAGCTAAGTTCCAACAGGTGACTACTGGTACCAGGGAGTCTTTCTAACCCAGCGCAGTGTAAAACCAGCATCTGTTCTGATTTTGATTGAAGCTGCTTCTGCTTCACGGACAGTCTCTTTCACGGACTGCATGAGGTTCTGGGCATTGTGAACCAGCATTTCTGTGGCCTGCAATGAAAGAGGAGCTCTGTTATTCACAGTCTCGCACAGCCCTGCCTCCAGAACAGCTTTAAACATGAAGTCTGTCACTCTGGCTTACTCTTCCCTCAGTTTTTCCTATTTCCTTTTATTTGGACAGAGGAAATCAGATAACAGGAAATAACATACTGCCCAAACCCTATCTAGAACATAGTGGAATTCAGGTATGAAATCCAGTTTCCATAGTTTAGGAGAAGAGATATTTAGGATGAACATTATAGGTTTAAAATATGGTAGCGAAAATAGCACCTTGGTACTAGACAAGTCACCCCCTTGTCTCCATTAAAGAGCTCCTAACCTAGTAATCAGAAATGGTCTCCTAAAATATCTGTGAGTTCTCAAGGGGAGGGACTTTTTGTTTGTTTGTTTATTTTTAACTCCCTTAACATCTACTACAGCAGCACATTACAAGTATGGTGAGATCTGCCTGTAAGAGGTACAAAAAAAATGTGCTAATCTCCTATAAGAAGAATTTGGGTTCCATGGAAGCTACTTAAGGGAAGATAAAGAGAATGGGGCGATCAAATGAGGATTTTTCTGAAAGAACTAAGCAGCATGCTTTTTTTTTTTCCCCTTCAGGGTTATTGCTGGGCTGGGTACCAGCACTGTAAATCCATTGCTCCTGGTGCCCGTCTTTTCATTTTTCCCCCATTTTATTGGATAGGATAGTGAGAAATTGAGGGGGGAAGGTAGACAGGGAGAAAGAAAGACACCCGCAGACCTGCTTCAGCGCTTGTGAAGCTACCCCCCCTGCAGGTGGGGAGCTGGGGGCTCAAACTGGGATCCTTGCATGGGTCAGCTTAACTCAGTGAGCCACTGCCTGGCCCCCAATATATTTTTTAAAGATGTTATTTATTTATTAATGAATTAATGAGAAAGACAGGAGAGGAGATAAAGATCCAGATATCACTCTGGTACATGTGCTCCCAGGAATTGAACTCAGGACCTCATGCTTGAGAGTCTAATGCTTTATCCACTTCGCCATCTCACAGACCACCCCCAATAATTTTTTTTTTAAAAGAGTCAAGTAGAGTCCTAACTGATAACTGATTCAGATACCTTGAGTCCCAATTTCCTATTTGTGAAATAAAAATTGCACAAAAACTTTACTTCACCTTCCAAATTCCTGATATATCTCTCAATGGATATCCTCCTGAGTCTATCTCATATTCAGAGTACTCAATTCACAGATAATATCTTCCGAAAACTTAAATTAATTGTTATAAAGTGGTACAGAAGCCGCTGGCAAGAAATCAGAAGCAGCAGACACATACCTGTTCAGATTCTTCATCACTGATATTGGTCCGACCCAGCATGGTGGCTTTCACTGTGGACAGGATTTTGAGCTGGGTACTGATGGTTGGGATTCGCTCACATACCTAAAGAAAAACCTTAATTTAGAATGTTTCTGTATTTTTCTCACCTGTAATTTTATTAGAGCAATACTCTCCCACCCCTGTATTCCCAGTGACTGACACATAGAATGTACTCAATAAATAACAAGAAGCCACTTATTTTCTCTCAATAGTCAAGACAGTCTGTCTCTTCAGAAATTAGATCATTAAAACTACATTTGAGCAGTCTAGTAGGTGGAACAGTAGATAAAGCACTGGACTCTCAAACATGAGAAACTGAGTTCAATCCCTGGCAGCACATGTACCAAAGTGATGCTTGATTCTTTCTCTCTTTTCTCCTATCTTTTTCACAAATAAATAAATAAATGGAATCTTTAAAACAAACAAAAAAAAACAACTCACATTTGAGGAGCCAGGTAGTGGTGCACCCAGTTAAACATACATCTTAGCAAGCACAGGACCATGGTTTGAGCTCCCTGCTTCCCACCTACATGGGGGTGCTTCATGAGCAGTGAAGCAGGTATATAGCTGTCTGTCTCTGTTTCTCTCTCTCCTCCCTTCTCAATTTCTCTCTGTCATATCAAGTATAATAGAAAGGGGAGAAAAGGGACCAAGTGGTGGTGCACCTGGTTGAGCGCACGTTACAGTGCTCAAGGACCTGGATTCGAGCGCCATTCCCCACCTGCAGAGGGAAAGCTTTGCAAGTGGTGAAGCAGGGCTGCAGGTGTCTCTACCTCTCTATCTCCCCTACCCTCTCGATTTCTGGCTGTCTCTACCCAATAAATAAAGATAATAATAAAAAAAAATTTTTTAAGGGGGAGAAAAATAAAAAGGAAAAAATGGCCACCAGGAGTGGCAGATTCATAGTGCAGACGCCAAGCCCCAGTGATAACCCCGGTGGCAATAAATAAATAAATAAACTCATTTGATTAGGAAATAAAACTTCCTGAATCTCTCTTTCAAATACACAGATATATTTCCTCTTTTTGCTATTTCTTTCCTCTATAAAGTTCCTCTTTCTCCTTGTTCACCTAGGTTTTATCTCTTTCCTCCCTTACACACACACACACACACACACACACCCTCTCTCTCTCTCTCTCACACACACACTCTTTCTGAGTACCTGTAAGAGGTTGGTTCTAATCCGCTTATCTGTGCACTGCTTGGCAACTTCCTTGGCCAACCGAGTCACCTCATCTGAGGCCTTGGCGATGTCCTTGGCACACTGAATCAGTGCCCGCTTGGTACCACTGCCCCCTCTTACCAATCGAGACATCTCAGCCATCAATAGAGCCATGCGCTTGGCTGCTGCAATGATGTCATTACCCTAGGGAGAAGCAAAGATACAGCATGAGTTCAGCCACACTCAGGCCAAATGAGGGAAGGGAGCAGAAGCACAGAGAAGAGAGGAGGGAGCCTGCTGCGCTAGCAGCCTCTGGAAGGGTAAAAGGAATGTAAGAAGAAAAAGAATTTTCTTGAGCGACATGACTAGCATAACAGAAGTGGACAAAGAGAAGGAAGGAGGAGAATGAGCCAGAGTATTCAATCCAATACTCAGAAAGAAATGAGGGAAGGTGGTATCATCCAACTGGAAAAAAAGGGGGGGGGCTTGTACATTAGGATGGAAGAGCAACATGTGTTTCCCAGGCACAGCACTAAACAAGCACTTTAACATCCTCGGGTTAATCAGATCAATACAATGAGGACAGGGTCAGAAAGAGGTTAAACAGGCATCTTCCATTCTATAGAGAGAAAGCAGTAAAGCTGGCTTGAGGGGAAAAACACAGAGGAGTCTTTCCAGATGTTGAAATCATTCTCTTCACCTTTGCCCTTATTACAGTAGCAGCCCCAGATTGTCACTGTGAACTAAAATTTAAATCTCAATTAGCTATTATCAGTCTTACTAAGAAAAAAATATTTTCTCAGACCTAAACTGCTCTTGCCTTTTCTTTTACTTATTCTATTAAGTCTAAAGGAACATGTTATTTTAGCTTTTCACATTTATTAATACTTTAATTTTTTTTTTGAGAGAGAGAGAGAAACCAGAACAACACTGGAATAGGTAATGCTGGAGATCAAACCCGAGGCTTCATAGATGCAAGTCCAGTGTTTTACCCACTTCACTACGTGGTTTACTATTTCATTATTCTTTAAGTGGTGCCAGGGATCAAGCCCATAGCCTAACACTTTACAGGCATATGCTGAACTACTAAGTCATTTCCCCAGCCCAAGTTTGCACATTTAGGAAGGCTAAAAATCAATTCTTCCGTTACCTAAGGGGCTTCAATTAAAGAAAGCCTCAGCCAAGGGGAAAGAATCAAGAAATAAACATCACAAAGTAAAGCAGGAAATAGAATCCCTACCCCCTACTAGTAGCTGTTTAACTTAGATTTGGCTTCCTTCGTTTGGTTCATTAAAACCTTCACAGGATGGAGAGAGCTACGCAGCAGAGCATAGGACTTGCTGCACTAGACTGCAGTTCAATCCCCAACACCACGTAGGCCAGAGCTGAGAGGTGCTCTGGTCTCTCAGTCTCTCACTCTCTTGAAAAATAAAAAGAAATAAACATTGGAAGTAAGAATATCTTCCACTTTAAAAGTATGTAATAAAACCTTCATACTAAATAAATGTATAGTTTATCTTTTGGCTGATAATCAAAATAACAATTAGTGTTCAAAACAACCTAAAAAGCCAGGCCCTGTGATTTTTCCCCTCATGCGTTTCAATTCCTATGATGCAGTGAGACATATATACTTCGTGCTGCTGCAAAGTGCTGTGTGAAGCCACCGGAGTGGCTAGGCATTTACACGACAGTGTATAACATCTCAGGTGGCAACTAAGACCAGAGAGACCAGGGGAATGAGAAGTCCTAAGACAAGGGGTATGTTAGACAAGGCTGTCTGCGTCCACTTCTTCCAGGACTGGGGTCATTCCAGGACTTTATGAACTTGATTAGAAGACAGTGTAGCACCAAGGTTAGTTAGTTCCCATCACTCTCAAGACTTTCTTGCAACATGCCACCTTCAGAAGGGAAAAAGTGATCTCTCCACCCCTACTCTTCAAGTTAGCTTTGATTCAGTCCCCAGGGGCACAGCTGTGTTGCTGCCTGTCCTCCAGCCACGAGTGCTCCCCCCACTTCCTTCCCTCCCATTGAAACACCTGGACAAGCAGTCAGTCAAGCCCTTTCTCTGTGGGCCCCCATCAAGGCCAGCATCTGCCGTACAGCCAAGTGCAGGGCAGCAAGCAGTCCACCTCCAAAGACTCTTGTTGCTTCTCACCCAGATCAATTCCACCTGAGCCATGAGTGAGAAGTCAGCAGGGAAGCAGGGGCCAGGCAAAGCTGGAGGGTCAGTCCACGTGACCTGTTAATGGTCTATAACTGTCCCTCATCTGGAAGCCATTGAGAATCATATCCACTGCTTCCCAAGGGGGTTGAGGTTCCAACAATGGCCACCAGGTCAGAAAGGAAAGGAATCCTTTAAAAACAAAAAAGTGACCCTCATCTCTCAGGTAGGAACTAAGACCAGAGAGAGCCAATATAAAGGCAATCTCATTAGTCTGGCATAAGCAGACCTATCAAATTTGTGAAGCCAATCCTAACAACATGGTGCAGACAGACGCCCGCCCTGCTCAGACTCACAGGACCCGCACAGATCATGAGTGATGCAATGTGTCAAGGCTGCACATGGCCGGATGCATTTGGAGCAGCCCCGACTGGGGGTGCTAATCAGTACCTTACTAGACCACTTGGTAGCTTCCCGATGCAATGACTGAGCCGCTGCCAGAATGGGCTGGTTGACCGGCTGACTGGATGGTAATAACAGCAGCTCAGGTTCGTAATCGTCTTCCATGTCAGGGGGGACAGGGAACCCAACAGCATCGGCCGCATCTGCCTCTCCTACAACACCTATACCTACCTCAGCGGCTGGATTACCCGGCTTTGTAGATGGCGGAAAGGATGAGAAATAGGGATAGTGTTAGTAAGTGCTGGGAAACTGAGCTTCAACTGGTTTAGTGACTGGAGCTTGACTAAGATGGGAAAGAAGTGGTGTGCTCCTCAAGAGCCACATGGACCAACCCCCACAAAGGGGGATTCTCAGCCTCTGGCACCAATTTAAGCCACCCTGTTCACAGTGAATGAAGGAGAGACTCACTCTAATGGCACAAGTTTTCCATAGGTGTGCTTATACTATGAAAACAAATGACATTCATTTTGCACACACTTACTACCAAAATTCAGCTTGCCAAGAGTAGTTCTCATGGCAAACATTTTTGAGGAACCAAACATTAGTAACTGATTACCTCTAAAAGAAATAGAGGGGGGGGGCGTTGAGTGGGCTGATTCTAAATTAGAACACATCTCATCATGCATGAGAGCCTGGGTTCATGTCACCACAAGTAAACACTGTGGATGGCACCAAAGGAATTTCATGGATGGGGATCAGTGCTTTGTTGTCTTACTCTCTCTTCTCTTTATCTCTCATATTCTCTTCTCTAAGTGTATAGATTACAGAAAATGAATCAGGCAGGCTGCTTAGCAACTCTGTGCACACACAAGGCCCTTGGTTCATTCCCAATATTCCATTAAGACGTTTTTTTAAAGAGGGGGGAAATGTATTTTATTTTATTTATTATTGGATAGAGACAGAAAGAGATTGAGAGGGGAGGGGAAGATAGGGAGGGAGACAGACAGAGACACCTGCAGCTCTACTTCACCATTTGTGAAGCTTTCCCCCTACAGGTGGGAACCAGGGGCTTTGAACCCTGTTCCTTGCACTGTAGTGTCTGCGCTTAACCAGGTGTGCCACCACCTAGTGCCCCAAGACTTTTTTTTAAAAGGAATTCATGGGGAGTGGGGTGACACACATTACTTTTGAACAGGTCAAGACGAACATCAGAACATGGACGCTATTGTACATCTTCCTGGACATAAGAAGTGACTTGATCTGCAGCTGCCAGTTAAAAAAACCGGATTTCCTTCAGAAATGAACAGCTTAACAGCTCCTGCACTGGACTGGGGAGACAGTACAGAAGTAGCCTTGTGTACCTGAAACCCCTAAGGCTCCAAGTTCAATCCGTAGGGCGACCATATGCCAAAGATGAGCAGTGCTCTGGTCTCCGCCCCCTTCCCTCATCTCTCCCTCTCTCTTCCTCTATATAGTCTCCACTACATCTAAATCTTCCCCTTTGAAAAATAAGATATTTATTCATCCCAAATTTAATAACATATTTCACATATTACTATGAACAAAGTGAGCTGAGAGGAACCTAAATTAGTGCTCATGAAAGAACAGGACCCACGAGTGGGAGAAAACTAATTTCATACTGGGAATAGAGACTCTGAAAAGTGAAAAGTCAGAGGAGGAAGTAAGAGAGTCAGCTGCTGACAAAAGGCCAGTGTGGTCAGAAAATCAAAAGCAAGTGCTTCAATTAAGAACCATTTATATGCAGAATGGTCAACATAAGTGGTTTATTTTTCGTTTTTTAATCAAACATCTCTAAGAGGAAGTTTGTGTGGAATTTTACTTGAGCCTGTGATCACTCTTTTTTTTTTTTTTTCCTTTTTCCTTTTTCCTTTATTGGCACCTTTTGATGCATGTTTAGGTTTGGGTTCCCAGAGAGCTTTTTTTTTTTTTTAACAAATCTTGAAGCTGCACTTTTATCCAGTTTGTCTGCGATCACTCTTAAAACTCTTCTCTTAATACAAAAAGTCTGTCCCTAAAAGTATAGTGGAGTGGAAGGACTCAGAGCCAAAAAGTGATTCAAGTACTATTTAAGTCCTTTGATCTGGATTTTTTTTTTCCTTTCTCTTTAAACCAGAGCACTGTTTAGCTCAGGTTTATGGTGGTGCTAGGGATTGAACCTGGGACCTTGGAGACTCAGGTATATCAGCCTCTTTGAATAACCATTATGCTATTTCCCCTCACCACCCTGGATTCTATCTCAACCAAGATTCATCCACAATCCACAGAGGAGACACTGTTATGAAACTTCAGAGTCCAAACATGTACACACAGATAAAATGGCAGCTGCCCCCTACTCCCAAACACATGGTTCAGTTAACTTCTGGATTCCCTCAGGGATCCAAGTCTCTGGAGACAACCAGACCTACGGAATTCTGACTGCAAATGACATGATGCCAGTGTCCCTAAAGTTTTATCTATATATTTGCGATTCATGCATAGCTTTTGTTCCACTGCACAAAGTGCCTAGATTTATTGTAATGGAACTTAAATCTCCTTTAAAATCTTAGAATAAAACCAACCTTTCTTGTCAGCCCCACCTAGGAAGCACCGGGACTCTGCTTCCAGGAGGTGTACACACTCCACTTGAAAGAAACAGTTACAGATAATTCCACAAGTCAGGCCCAACATCAGTAAGGGAGCCATTTCTTCTGAGAACCCAGACACACTGCTAACAACACAGAAAAAAATTTGAGCTACAATATCCAAGGTCAATTTTCCAGTCTGAAAGAATCCCAAGATCAACAGCATGTGCAGGAAGTCACTGGGGAACTACAGTCAATGCAAGAGCTTGAGGTGACACAGTGTGAAAAGAACAAAGGCAAATAGACAGTGAGATTAAAGACTTAGGATCCTATTAGAAATAGCTGGTAACTGAGTCAGAACTATATTCTATTGCAAAGTTAGTATGAATACTCTCCCAGTGGTAGATGAAAAGCTACCACTATTCATCATTTAGGGGGAAATAGGCAAGTTATTCATGGACATGACTGAGTCAAGTTCTGGATTTTCACCAACCACATTAGCATTTGTTTTCAGTTTTGCTGAGTTGGGTTTAGCATGGTGGTGTCTTGAGTTGAGGGATAAGATGATTCTGAGAAAAGGTCAAAGCATATGACTTCTAGGACAGTGATCTATCTGGCTCTGTGAAAAAACAGGAGGAAAATGCACACAGCTCACCTAGCAGAGCATACAGAAGACAGTTTCATGTTTGGTAGGCTGACAACTTACAAGAAGGCATCTAAAAACACTCAGCAATCTCAAGAAAGAAAAGCAATTGCTCCAAGACCCCAAATGCCCAGGATCAAGGTGCCTAACAGAGGACAGGAATTCTCTCCAAACATAAACATCATGGCTCTCATTTTTGCTGTCAGCAGGAAAAAATATCAGGCATCAGAAACATCACACTAAACCACAAGAGGGTCATACTCCTACTGACAACAACATGAACCAAAACAGGGAGAGGGCATGACTCTTCAAATTATCTCCTCTTCCTTGGCTGGGTGCATGGTTCTCTTGGTTACTTACCTTGCTGGACCACTTCCGGGCTTCATCATGGAGCTGCCTGGCAGCCATCATCATTGGCTGATTAATGACCTCCCCGGCCTTCTGCTCAGGGAACTCTTCATCCTTCTCCTCTGGTGGTGGGGGCCTGGGTGGAGGGACTTCACCCTCAGGAAGAGGTGGTTTGGGGGGAGCAAGTTCATCTGTCAGCTAAAAAAAAAAAAAAGCAAGACAGGTTTTAAGGTCATTATTTAAGTCCAGGGGCCACTGGAATTTACTCCTCTCCTCTAAAAAGCATCCTCAGAAAAACTGCTCACATTCACATAAACTACTCACACCATACAATTTCAACAGAAGCCTATTTTCTTCTTTTTATCCTCCACATTACACTAGCATCTATTGTTTTGGTCATATCGCAGGGACATGATGAAAGATTCTCAAAAAGGATCCCCACAGAAGATTAAGTCTGCTTCTGACTCTGAAGAGCAACTGAATAGTCAAGAAACCACTCCCCTGGCCCTCAAGGTCCTCATCTGTCAATGACAGGAAGTTAACCCAGATAACCTCCAAGGTCTTGTTTCTGAGTAACACGACTGTTAATCATGTAAGAAGCTAATCGCCACAATGCCCCTTTTTACCCACCCATAGTGAGAGGGGGTAAGCAAGTAAATGCTATTCCTTAGCACAATGGCCAAATTTTATCCTCACTTTAGAAATTTTCATATTTCACTGACTTAAATTTCTAAAAATGTTCACTATTTTCTGATTCTACGACTTGTATTTGCAAAACATTTCCCAGCTAGTCTCCTAAACCACTGGCTTATGAAAGGATAAATTCAAGGTACTTTGAGTCAAAAGCAATCTTTAAATAGAATGGAGTGAAAAGTTCATTTGTATTAATTAATATGTAATTTGTATTGCTACTTAAAATTAAGTCATGCAGGGGGCTGGGTGGTGGTGTACTGGGTTAAGTGCACATAGTACTAAGTGCAAGGACCCACGCAAGGATCCTGGTTTGAGCCCCTGGCTCTTCACCTGCAGGGGGGTTACCTCACAAGCAGTGAAGCAGATCTGCAGGTGTCTATCTTTCTCTCCCCCTCTCTATCTTCCCTTCCTCTCAATTTCTCTTTGTCATGGCCACAGTAGCAGTGGATTTGTAATGCAGGCACAGAATCCCAGTGATAACCCTGGGGGAAAACAAGTAAATAAATAAATAAATAATAAAATAAGGTATACAGCCAGGGAAGTGGTGAAGTGGAGAAAATGCTGAACCCTCAAGCATGAGGCTCCAAGTTTGAATTCCTGGCAACATATATACCAGAGTGATGATCTGGTTCTTTCTCTTTCTCATAAATAAATAAACAGATATTAAACAAACAAACAAAAAGAAAGTTGAGTGGTCCAGGAGGTGGTGCAGTAGATAAAGCATTGGACTCTCAAGCATAGGGTTCTGAGTTTGAGTCCCGGCACTACATATGCCAGAGTGATATTCTGCAGCACTGCTTCATCACTTGTGTGAAGCTTAACTCTTTCAGGTGAAGACTGGGGCCTTGAACCCTCGTCCTTGCATGTGCTAGCAGGTGTACTCAACCAGGTGCACCATAGCCCAGCTCCCAAATAAATAAATATTTTAAACGTCTTCTTTAAAGAAATCAAGAAAATAGAATCTAGACACGATTCTAATTCTCTGTTTTGTCATCAACAACAAACTGGTGATACATAAAATCTCACAAGATGTGCATATTATTTCCCACTTTTCTCTATCTTGCTGCCATGAACTCATCACACGGTATATCCATACTTAGCAGATCCAGTTCCTCTCCCCTGCCCCTGCATAGCTGGTCAACACCACAGATGGCCACCCCATATATAAGCAGAAGGCTAAGACCGCTAGGGTTAGGAATGAAAATCAAGCTGTACCTCTAACTAAACTTCAAATAAAATCTAAACAAAGCCACCAAGCATTTGAAGCTCCTCTATCCAGTCTACTTCTCTCTGACTACAGTCCCAGTGGCCTGCTACTCAGTGTTCCCTGTCTTTCTCTCTGAGGCTACTTACACGGAGCTGCTCAAGGTCTGGAGGAGGTGGCGGGAAGTCAGGCTCCTGAGGCTGGAAGGCTTCTCGAACCTTGGCCACCGCTCCCAGGATCCGGTATCCTGAGTCCAGGAAGCTCTTTTGCAGGCCTAAACACAAGACACCCTTCCTTTTAGCTGCACGGGTCAGTGCCCTGGAGCAGTCTGTCCAGCAGAAGAACTGGTTCCCACTAACAAAAGCTAGATGTGAAGCTGTCAGTGAGCACTACAGGCAGTGATTGAAAAGGAAAAGAAGGAAAGGCCAGACAAGATGTCCCCGGGTCTGCAAAATCAGAAATTACAAGCCAGCTTTTCCTACAGCACCCAGGCTGCCTTAGTGCCTATACAGCTACCAAGTTCTCGGGGTATTCTTGGGAGTGAATACTTTGGGCTCAGATAGTGCTGAGCATCTCTCCCATGATGAAGCAGTCAGAGATAAGCCTGCCCAGGGGAGATGTCAGTTTCAGATCAGACGTACTTCTTACCTTTCTCTCCATTTCTTTGCTCTACTTGGCATTCAGTATATTAACCCCATGTTGAGCTACTGCTAGTAGCTCACCTGGATTTTAGCAACTTATTCAAACTGTATGAAACCACAGTTAAGAAACCGAGCTTGTCCTTAGCGCTGCTGCTATGGACACTAAAAAGACTCTGCCTGGGTTATCGAGACAGCTCACCTGGAAAAGCACCTCCGTTGCCATGCATGTTACCCAAGTTAGATCCCCAGGTACACCACACATGGGAACACTGTACGGGGGAAGTTTGGGTGTTACGGCATCTCTCACGCTATGTATATACATATACACATACACATACACATACACATACATATACATATATAGTGTTGACCTAGAGCACTGAAGCCACTGTGGTGATGGGGGGGTGGACAATGAAGATGGGAGGACAGACAACCAGGGGGGTAGCATAATGGTAGAGTGCAAGACTTGAATGCATGTAGTCCTGAGTTCAAGCTCAGTTCTGCATATACCAAAGTGATGCTCTGGTTTTTCTTCTACCTCTTGTCAATAAATTTATCCACCTTCCTGGTAAAATAGCTCACTAGGATAGTGCACTGCATTGCCATGAATGTGAGCCAGGTTTGAGATGGCCCCTGCTGATTCTGAAGCAAGCTTTGGTGCTTTGGCACTCTCTCTACCTCTCTGTTTCTATATAATAAAGAAGACTAAAAAGTAAAAAAAAAAAAAAAAAAAATCCCTGCCAGGGCAATTTGCCCTGCATGATTCCACTACTTCCAGCAGACTCTTAGTGGATGAAAGACAAAAAGAGGAAGAGAAATACCACAGGACTGCTTTGCTTGGTGTTCCCATGTGGTGGCCAGGGACTCCAATCCAGGTCCTCATGTGTAATAAAGTGTGCCCTCTACCAGGTGAGTTACCTCCCAGGCCCAATAAGTAAATCTTTGGCTCTGGAGTTATAGCATAGTGGCTATGCAAAAAGACGGTTCAAGCCTGAGGCACCAAGGGTCCCAGGTTCAATTCCCAGTAAGCTGGAGCTTAGCCATGCTCTGGGGGCAAAATGGCTCTGCTTGGGATAGTGGTGAATTGGACAGCTCATCCTTCCCACTCTCTTACACTGACTGGATTCTCCTCATATATGAAGTTAGAAATATTAAACGCCCAGAACAGGAAGGTTTTCTGATATTTCCATCCAAAAGACTCAATTTCCGTAGAATTGAAAACTTGATCAAAATTCGGGTAAAGAGAAATCTAGATTCTCTGGTATAGGACTAGGATAATCACATAGGCTATCCAGAGGTCAACGTAAGCCCCTTTACTCCAGATCTGACAGAAATAGAGTACTATTGACATAGAAAACAGATTTAAAAGAAAAAGAAAAGCTATCCCAGTTACATAAGCTAAATCTTGGTAAGTAGGTTATCATGCATCTTTTGAGAAATTTCCAAAATGATTACAAATGGCCAGCATTTTTTTTAAACACTAGGAAAAAGAGAAGTCAGTTCAGAAAAAGTAACTGACAACAACCCTCCCAGTATTGCAGAAAATACTCTGTCCAACACGTTTTTGACAGAAAAGGATTAATGTAGCATTCCTGAACTACAAAGATGAAGATTTTGCTCTCAAACTTTATGTGTGTTGATTGTGGGGTACAGATTCTAGACCCACCCTGTGAGCTTCTTGAGTTAACTCTCAGGTCAGGTGAACCACACTATACATTGCTTACCAGGGTCAGAAATGTTTCCAGCCACAGCCTTTGCATCCATTACCATTGGAGAGATGGTTTTGCTCAGTTCATCAGAGGCAGCTTTCACAGCCTCACGGAACTTGGGATCCTCAGAGTTCTCCACCTCCCTCTTGGCCACCAGCAGGATCCGGTTGGCCCTACGAGCAATGCTTGTTGCCCCAGCGACCAGCATCTGAGGCTGAATGTTAGCCATGGCTACTTTACACTTGTCCAGGTCTTTTTTAATTGCTTCTTCAGAAGCATCCAACAGAGATTTGGTATCAATGGCCTCGTCCACCAGTCCTGTTGGGAAAACAGAAGTGGAAGTCAGTTTTTATTTTAGAAGGACAGAAACTCTAACACCTACTGTCCAAGTTTCTTGTGTAAGTACAATACCCAGAATTCTCTTCAATTCAAAGTATTTCCTTTCCTTTCCTTTCCTTCCTCCCTTCCTCCTTTCTTTCCTTCCCCTCTCTCTTTCTATAGCAACACAGAGGCAGAAAGAGAGTAAAAGAGATCATAGAGCTGAAGTTTCCTTCAATGAGTGGGGGTCAGACTTGAACTTGGGTCATACACAAGGCTAAACAGCACACTAACCAAGTGAGCTATTTCTCTGACCCACAAAGCCTTTCTTATATCATCAAAAGTTTCCAGAAAAAAGATACGGGTGGGGGGGGAAATAACTGCGAATGTAGCCCTGGAGGCCATATACATGCACACTTTTTTTATTCCCCAGATGGAGGCAGAGAGAGAGGAGAGAGAGAGAGAGAATAAAAGTAATTACAGAACTGAAGATTCCTTCAATGCAGTGAGTGCTAGGCTCGAACCTGGGTCATGCACAAAACAAAGCAGCGCACTACCCAAGTGAGCTATTTCACTAGCCCTAGACTCACAGCATTTATACCAACCGTGATCACTGGCCTTCTTGTATCCACCACAGACAGCGGGACGTTCAACAACATCAGGAGGAATAAAGAAAGGTGCCTGCGATCTTCACTGCACCCCCGCCATGCTATCTGCCAGCAACATTTTCTCCCTTCCTGTCTCACTCCCGAGCCATCTGTCGCTTGCTGGCAGCTCCTAGTGCCCAAGATGAGCCACACAGAGGATTCCAATCAGCCTACCAGGCTGCTGCTTGTTTCTATTACCTCTCTTCAGACACTTTAGGAGCTCCACTTTCATCTCTGGCTGCTAGGAACCCCTGTCACAACAGATACTTCAGGGAAGCCAGAGAGCCTACATTCCTCATTTCTTTCCTCCTGTCCTATCTCTCCCTCCACAAAAAATGAAGAAGATTCACAGGTGCCACTTCAGCGGCACAGACACAGGTTGTCAGTGGCTGGCTTCTTCGTTTTTTTTTTTTTTTCCCCCTGCTATGGAACTGATAAGTTGGAGAAAACTCTGAGACATGTTGTGTTAAATGGTAGCTATTGTGGTTCCTTGAAATGTGAACCCACTGAAAATGACAGGGACACTTACTGTATCCACAAACACTGCCTCCCGGCCTCTGAAACCAAATTCGGGCTCAGACTGAGCAAAGACACCATTCAAAGGGAAGATAGGCACCATAACAATAAACATCACACTGGGGAGGACAGCATTAAAATAAAAGAGGCTCACAGAGTCGCGCATCAGACAAAGTTGCAAGGCTTGAATGAGAAGCCGCCACTGCTCAGCAGCCTTAATCAGGGCCAAGCACAGTGTCGAGCACATGATGGACCCTTTATCCAGTTACAACTCAGTAACACAACCATGCCTGCTCAAGTTTCTCAGAACTCATGAGCTGGGCAACAAGAACTTTGCATAAAAACCTACCTGCCATTAATATATATGTGTGTGTGTGTGTGTGTGTGTGTGTGTTTATGCTTTATTTTATTTTATTTACTTTATTTGGTAGCACAGACAGACATTAAGAGGTGTGGGGAGAGGATAGAGATAGAGGATAGACATTAAGAGGTGTGGGGAGAGGATAGAGAAGGAAGGAGAGCGAGAGAGACTTTCACACTGCTTCACTGCTCACGAAGCTTCTTCCCTAAAAGTGGGAGAGGAGGGCTTGAACCTGAGTCCTTGCGCTTGCTAACACATGCACTTAATCAGATGTGCCACCGCCTGACCCCTACCTGTCATTTTTTCAACATTGTCGATCCACTGGTTCTTCATGGTCTCAAAATGTTCATAAGCAGCTTGATTTCCAGGATTCCTAAGTAAGATGCGGGCGGCTGAGACAACCTGACAATGACAAAATAACCTTCAAATACCAAGACACCCTCCTACAAAAACACAAATCTTCAGTAGAGCTTCTCCTCTTTACCTACAGATGGCACTATAAAGCAAAAAATCAAAGTCTCTTTTCACACTGAATACTGAGTGTGGGTTCCATATAGAGCTCCCTAAACTGGGTCCTCACAAAAGGTTTCACAGTCACAGATTTTAAGACAGTAAAAAAGTGACATAGTAAGTAGGTGTTCAATTGGTAACTCAGAATATATATACAAAACCGACATATATTTAAGCTGAACGGTAAGTTTTCTATGTTAAAAGCATCACTAAAGCACAAAACTAAAAAAGCATTCAAATTTGATTTTTTAAAATATTTGTAAATAATAGTAATTGTGGTTAACAAAGTGTATTCCTATCAATTGTCTCGTCAATCCTCATAATAACTTTCTGAGAGAGAAATGAGATAATTTCTCCTTGTAACAGATACCACTTCACAAAAACTAAACACATAACATTTAAGTAATCTGGGAGCTGGGTGGTAGCACAGCTGGTTGAGTGCACACATTACAATGTGCAAGGCCCTGAATTCAATCCACTGGTCCCCACCTGCAGGGGGAAAGCTTTGCAAGTGGTGAAGCAGTGCTCAAAGTGTCTTTCTTCTTCTCTCCTTCTGTCTCCCCCATCCTCTCAATTTCTGGCTGTCTCTATGCAATAAATGAAGGTTTTGGTTTTTTTTTTAAGTTTTTTTAAGTTTTTTTTAATCTTTTTTTATTTATTGAATAGACACAGTCAGAAATCGAGAGGGGGAAGCACTGCAGGTTAAGCGCACGGGGCACAAAGCGCAAGGACCAAGATAAGGATCCCAGTTCGAGCCCCCGGCTCCCCACCTGCAGGGGAGCCGCTTCACAGGCGCTGAAGCAGGTCTGCAGGTGCCTTTCTCTCCTCCACTCTCCATTTCTCTCTGTCCTATCCAACAATGGCAACATCAATAACAACAATAATAATGACAACAATAAAAAACAACAAGGGCAACAAAAGGGAAAATAAATAAATATATAAAAAATGAATCAACAAAATAAAAAAGTATATTAAAAAAAAGAAATTGAGAGGGAAGATGGTTATAGAGAGCTCCTGTGGGGAGGTGGCTCAGTGATGGTATGTAGGACTTGCATGTCTGAGGACCTCTGCTTGATTCCTGACACCACACATGCCAGAGTGAAGTAGTACTCTGGCCATCTGTCTCCTAATCTATATATAGCATACCCTCATTCTTGAAATACATATTTTGAAAGAAAAAGAAAAAAACCTATGATTACTGTAAAGAATTCAAACAATACAAAAATGAGTTTGATGTTCTTTTTAAAATGACATTTTATAGTAAGTATTCAAAAGTGTGTGGGAAGTGTCCTATAATTACCCTTCTTTACTGAAAACTACATGGTGAGCAAAACAAAACACAACCTGTGGTGTGAGCTCTCGAGCCGTCTTCACTGACGCCTGGATGCCTTCCACTGTTGACTTATTAGCAGTTCCAACAGCAGCTGCCTTCTCTGCTGTAGCACCAAGCTTTCCTGAATGGTTTTCAAAGTTCGCTGCCCTTTCATCAAATACCTTGCAGAAAAAAACAAAGACATTGAGAGAAACCTTATTTTTGGGCAGGGGAGACAACATAATGGTTATGCAAAAGACTTTCATGCTGGAGGCTTCAAAACCCCAGATTCAATCCTCTGCTGAGCCAGGGTACTCTGATAAAAATTAATTAATTAAGAATATTAAGGAAAATATATTTTTTAAATATCTTATTTATTTATTAATGAGAAACATAGGAGGAGAGAGAAAGAGCCAGACATCACTCTGGTACATGTGCTGCCGGGAATTGAACTCAGGACCTCATGCTTGAGAGTCTGATGCTTTATCCACTGAGTCACCTCCCGGACCACAAGGAAAATATTTTAATGAGTCACGCCACCTAAGAAAAAGTCTCTCTCTAAACATAGGTAGCAACTGTGTAAGCAAAGACTTCAGGATTGTCATCAAGCCTTAGTAAATAAGACTACAGTTCAGTCTTAACCTTGTTCTATATTCTCAGAGGTTTCTCTGTGAGTGTTATGTGTGCACACATACACCCTTGAATTCTAGTTTACCCAGTGTTTACCCAATACAGAGAGGGCATACAGTAAAACGTATAGTAATCTGCAACAAGATAGTTACAAAAAGTAAAAATTTCCAATAATATCCATTCACAAAAGACTTATCTTCTTGTTTAGATAAGATAAACAAGCCTAGCCCCCTAGAGGTTGCTACATGCATTATAAACCAAGAATATGGGAGTCAGGCACAGCAGGTTAAGTGCATGTGGAGTAAGGGTCCCAGTTTGAGCCCCTGGCTCCCCACCTGCAGGGGAGTCGCTTCACAGGCGGTGAAGTAGGTCTGCAGGTGTCTATCTTTCTCTCCCCCCTCTCTATCCTCCCCTCCTCTCTCAATTTCTCTCTGCCCTATCCACAAAAAATAAAAATTAAAAAAAAAATGGCCCCACACCTATGGACATCTAATCTTTGATAAGGGGGCCCAAAGCATTAAATGGAAGGTGGGAAAACTGGGTTGTAACATGCAGAAGAATGAAATTGAACCACTTTATCTCGACAGAAACAAAAATCAACTCCAAATGGATCAAAGACCTGGATGTTAGACCAGAAACAATCAAATACTTAGAGGAAAACATTGGTAAAACACTTTCCCACCTACACCTCAAGGACATCTTTGATGAAATAAACCCAATTGCAAGAAAGACTAAAGCAGAAACAAACCAATGGGACTACATCAAATTGAAAAGCTTCTGCACATCCAAAGAAACTATTAAACAAACAAAGAGACCCCTCACAGAATGGGAGAAGATCTTCACATGCCATACATCAGACAAGAAACTAATCACCAAAATATATAAAGAGCTCAGCAAACTTAGCACCAAAAAAGCAAATGACCCCATCCAAAAATGGGCAGAGGATATGAACAAAACATTCACCTCAGAGGAGATCCAAAAGGCTAGCAAACATATGAAAAACTGCTCTAGGTCACTGATTGTCAGAGAAATGTAAATTAAGACAACATTGAGATACCACCTCAATCCTGTAAGAATGGCATACATCAAAAAGGACAGCAGCAACAAATGCTGGAGAGGATGTGGGGACAAAGGAACCCTTTTGCACTGCTGGTGGGAATGTAAATTGGTCCAGCCTCTGTAGAGAGCAGTCTGGAAAACTCTCACAAGGCTAAACATGGACCTTCCATATGATCCAGTAATTCCTCTCCTGGGGTTATACCCCAAGGACTCCATAACACCCAACCAAAAAGAGGTGTGTACTCCTATGTTCATAGCAGCACAATTCATAATAGCTAAAACCTGGAAGCAACCCAGGTGCCCAACACCCGATGAATGGCTGAGAAAGCTGTGGTATATATACACAATGGAATACTATACAGCTACTAAGAACAATGAACCCACCTTCTCTGACCCATCTTGGACAGAGCTAGAAGGAATTATGTTAAGTGAGCTAAGTCAGAAAGATAAAGATGAGTATGGGATGATCCCACTCATCAACAGAAGTTGAGAAAGAAGATCTGAAAGGGAAACTAAAAGCAGGATCTGACTAAATTGAAAGTAGGGCACCAAAGTAAAAACCCTGTGGTGAGGGGTAGATATGCACCTTCCTGGGCTGGTAGGGGGTGGGGATGGGTGGGTGGGATGGGACACACAGTCTTTTGGTGGTGGGAATGGTGTTTATGTACACTCCTAGTAAAGTGTAGTCATATAAATCACTCGTTAATTAATATGAGAGGGGAAAAATTAATTGTATGTCTCGAAGTTTTTAAAACACAGACTGAGTCTTCTTAATATATAGACTGTGTATTTGATATGCGGACTCTCTCAAAAGCCTAGACCAAGTAGATCAGAGGCAACTGGTGGCACAGCTATTTACAAGATACTGGGTACTATACAGCAAACCCTAACAAAAGGACCTTTCAAAGTTAACCCAATTACCAAATAATGTGATGATAACATTAACTATCCATTGTCTTTTTGAACCCTAAGACAGCAGGAACCTCACATCTCCATTATAGAGCCTCTACTTCCCCCAGTCCTGGAACCTTAGGATAGGGCCCACTTTCCTGCATGCCTCTCCCAATCCATATCAAATAATATTGCATCTGCCGATCGCAACCTAATCAACGCAATGATTGCCACCTCAACATGCTTCAGCTCAGACTGTATCCAGAGACTTCAGGTGTGGAATGACAACCCTTCAGCTTCATTACTTGGGTGAGACCTTTCTCTAATTCCATCCCAGGTGAATCACTTTCTAACAAAGTCCCAAAACCTAGATATACACCAGTTTCTGTGAGAGAGAGCATATGTTCACACATATCCATAAACAAGTGCAAAATATATACCTGAAAGCAGAAGTACACTAGAGTTTGCAGTGAGTACCCCCCCCAACACTTCCTCTCCACTATTACAACCTTTGGGTCCATGATTGCTCAACAATTTGTATGTTAACTCTCTTTTCAGTCACCAGGTTCCAGATGCCATCAGGATGCCAGCCAGGCTTCCCTGGACTGAAGACCCCACCAATGTGTCCTGGAGCTCTGCTTCCCCAGAGACCCACCCTACTAGGGAAAGAGAGAGGCAGACTGGGAGTATGGACCGACCAGTCAACGCCCATGTTCAGCGGGGAAGCAATTACAGAAGCCAGACCTTCTACCTTCTGCAACCCTCAATGACCCTGGGTCCATGCTCCCAGAGGGATAGAGAATGGGAAAGCTGTCAGGGGAGGGGGTGGGATATGGAGACTGGGTGGTGGGAATTGTGTGGAGTTGTACCCCTTCTACCCTATGGTTTTGTTAATTTATCCTTTCTTAAATAAAAATAAATAAATTAATTAAAATGGCCACAGGAGCAGTGGATTTGTAGCGCAGGCACAGAGACCCAGTGATAACTCTGGAGGCAAAAAAAGAAAAGGAAGGAAAGGCCATTTGTTTTATTTATGATAACCAGGTTTTCTGCTACTTTGCATCTAAACACAAGTCCTAAAGACATTCCTGACTGAAAGACTGATGGACTTGGTAGCTAAAAAAAAGTATCAGAATCTTCCCTCTTCTATCCTTCAACCATAATTTCCCAACCACTGTTTCTGAAGTACGCTATAATTACAATGTACCTTTATAAAGTAATTAGTGGTGTGTGTGCGTGTGTGTGTGTGCCCATCCAACAGAAGAAATGAAAGCCCTTAGATACCTACCTCTTCTCTATTAGGGGCATCAGGAGGCGCAGTGGCTGCCACCGCCAACAACTTGATTGGGGTTGTGGTATCGCTGAAAACATCTGACACCTCCTGAGTCATGGCCTCCTGCATCCGGGCTTTCAGGTCCTTAAAAACGTTGACAAATGAAAATGTTCACAGATATCAAAAAGTACATCAGACCATGTTTTTTTTTTTTTACTTCATTGATACATTCATTTATTCAGCATTTTATTCAATTCTTGAGTATTAACTATATATAGACATTGGGCAGGCATAGACTAGGTAAAAGATATGAATCCTGGGGGCCAGGCAGTAGCACAGCGGGTTAAGTGCACATGGCGCAAAGCACAAAGACCAGCTTAGGGATCCCAGTCCCAGCCCCCAGCTCCCCACCTACAGGATGCCGCTTCATAAGTGGTGAAGCAGGTCTGCAGGTGTCTGTCTTTCTCTCCCTCTCCTTTCTCCGTTTCTCTCTATCCTATCCAACAGCAATGACAGCAATAACCACAACAACAACAAGGGAAACAAAAGGGAAAAAATAGCCTCCACAAGCAGTGGATTTGTAGTGCAGGCTCCCAGCCCCAGCGATAACCCCGGAGGCAAAAAAAAAAAAAAAAAAAGATATGAATCCTGCCCTCCAAGATTAGTTCAGTAGGAGAAGTAAGACATTACCCACACTTCCCTAGAGACTACTTCACCCAATCAAGAAATCTTTCATCCTTCCTCACTGATCTCTCAGAAATGATACTGAAAATCATGAGGCAGAAATGAGAAGGCTCTGACATGAGATCAGGTTCCTCACCACTACCAATACTGAAGAGGCTTGGTAATGAACATAGAAAATGTAAGGATTGGGAGTCGGGCTGTAGCGCAGCGGGTTAAGCGCAGGTGGCGCTAAGCTTAAGGACTGGAGTCAGGATCCCGGTTCGAAACCCCAGCTCCCCACCTGCAGGCAGGTCCCTTCACAGGCGGTGAAGCAGGTTTGCAGGTGTCTATCTTTCTCTCCCCTCTCTGTCTTCCCCTCCTCTCTCCATTTCTCTCTGTCCTATCCAACAACAACGACATCAATAATAACTACAACAATAAAACAATAAGGGCAACAAAAGGGAATAAATAAATAAAATTAAAAAAAAGAAAATGTAAGGATTGTTTTATAGAAACAGTGTCAAATTTCTAAGCATTTGCTTTTTTAAAACTTTTTTTTTAAATTATCTTTATTTACTTGTTGGATAGAAACAGTCAGAAATCGAGGGGGAGGAGTTAGAGGAGAGAGACAGAGAGACACATGCAGCACTGCTTCACCACTTGCAAAGCTTTCCCTCTGCAGGTGGGGACCGGGGGCTCAAACCTTTGTCCTTGTGCGTTGTAATATGTGTGCTCAACCAAGTGTGCCACCACCCGACCCCTCTAAGCATTTTCTTATGTTAAGTGGAAAGAAATAAAAAATGAGAATTCTTTTTTCTTTCTTTCCTATTTTATTCAATATGACAGAGAGAAACTGAGAGGGAAGGGGGAGACAGAGAGAGAGAGAGAGGAAGACAGACACCTGCAGACCTGCTTCACTGCTTGTGAAGTGTCTCCTCTGCAGGTGGGGAGCCGGGGTCTGGACCCAGATGCACTTAGTACTGTGTTCAATTAACCCAGTGTGCTACCACCTGGCCACCAAGAATTGGGTGTTCTTTCAACTAAGTTTCTATTTATCTCTTACAGTGGATCTAAAGATTTCCTTATATTTTTGGTCAAACTCTTTACTCCACTGTGCCACCTCCCGGACCACAAGGTCAAACTCTTTACTTTGGCTAAACTCAATTAATATTTTCTTTCCTTTCTTTTCTTCTTTCTTTCTTTCTTTCTTTCTTTCTTTCTTTCTTTCTTTCTTTCTTTCTTTCTTCCTTCCTTCCTCTCTCTCTCTCTCTCTCTCCCTTCCTTCCTTTCTTTCTTTCTTTCTTGCCATAGGGCTACCACTGCATGACTCCAGTGCTCCAAGCAGCCATTTCTCCACTCCACAGTACTGTAGTACCACTCCATGGCTCATGAAGCCCCTTGTCCCAGGAGCTCCTATGTGAGGGCAGGCTACTTGAACCCAGGTCCTTGTGCATGGTGAGTCACCTCCTGGTCCCCTAAATTATTTATTTGTCATCACTAAAATGTCACTGCTTCAGGATGACTTCAGATAAAGAAACAGATAAAAACAATATCGAAACAACATCAAAATAAAAAAACATCGAAATAAAATAAACAACATCAAAAATAAGAGTCATACAAAAGATCAATCAAACCAAATGTTGGTTCTTTGAAAAATTAAACAAAATTGACAAACCCTTAGCCAGATTCACTAAAAAAAAAAAAAAATACATAAATAAGAAAAAATAAGGGAGACGACTCAAAGAGAGAGAAAAAGAGACCACAGCACCGAAGCTTCCTTCAGTGCAGTGGGGGCCAAGCACCTGGCAAACCTGGGCCACACACATAAAGCAGCACACTGTTTTAGAAACTCTTCCTTGAGAGTTTTCAGTGATAGGAAGCATAATAATTCCATGATATCTGCTCCCCCAAGTTCCACCTTTAAAGATTCTTGGAGCTGAGATGCAAGTGCTCTTGCTTGAGGGCTCTCTCCTTCTCCTCTAGCCGCCAGATCAGCCAGCTGGGCAGTCAACTGGTCCACTCGGTCACACTTTGCAAGAAGATCTTGGCGATAAGGTCCCATCATGACATTAGCCAGACGATGTCCTTCGGCAACTAGGCCCCGTATGGCAGCCTGACCTGGATCAAGAAGAAAACACTGAACTCAAGTAGACCTGGAAAAGACAACTGCAGTGCCAGTATGGTAAATTACTTTGTTTAATTTTTAAATAATAAAATGGGGGTGGGTGTCTAACAATAGGAAAATACAGAAATTTATACATAAGACTATATAAACCACCCACAAGCCCTCATTGTTCAGAGATTTATGTATTTGAACATTTCATTCCAATCTTTTTAAATTTTTTATTATCTTTATTTATTGGAGATGGCCAGAAATCGAGAGGATAGAAAGGGAGAGAGAAAGAGAGAGACCTGCAGCACACTTTCACCAATTGCAAAGCTTTCCCCCTGCAGATGGGGACCAGGGGCTCAAACCCAGGTCCTTGCACATTCTAACATGTGTGCTCAACCAGGTGAACCACTACCCAGCTTCCCTCTCTCCAATTTTTAAAAATTATTTTTATTTTTTAATATTTATTTTTATTGCCCTTATTTTTATTGTTGTAGTTACTATTGTTGTTGTTATTGATGTTGTTGTTGGATAGGACAGAGAGAAATGGAGAGAGGAGGAGACGACACAGAGGGGGAGAGAAAGATAGACACCTGCAGACCCACTTCACCGCCTGTGAAGCGACGCCCCTGCAGGTGGGGAGCCAGGGGCTTGAACCGGGATCCTTATGCCGGTCCGTGTGCTTTGTACCACATGCGCTTAACCTGCTGCGCTACCTCCCGACTCCCTATTTTATTTTTTTTATATTTATTTCTTTTCCCTTTTGTTGCCCTTGTTATTTTTTATTGTTGTTGTAGTTATTATTGTTGTTATTGATGTCATTGTTGTTAGATAGGACAGAGAGAAATGGAGAGAGGAGGGGAAGACGGGGGGGGGGGTGGCAGAGAAAGACAGACTCCTGCAGACTTGCTTCACTGCTTGTGAAGCGACTCCCCTGCAGGTGGGGAGCCAGGGGGCTTGAACCGGGATCCTTACGCCAGTCCTTGCACTTCATGCCATGTGCGCTTAACCCGCTGCACTACTGCCCGAGTCCCTATTTTTATTTTTTTAATTGCCACCACAGGGTTATCACTGGGGCTTAATGACTGCATGACAGATCACTACTCCTGGTCACTATTTGTTTCCTTTTTCTTCTTTCTTTGATATGATAAGACAGAGAAAAACTGGAGGACAGAGGGTGGATAGTGAGGGAGATAGAAAGAGACACCTGCAGAACTGCTTCAATGCTCCTAAATGAAGCTTCTCCCCTGCAGGTGGGGGTTGAGGGCTTGAACTCTGATCCTTGAGCATGGTGACAGGTACTCTCTCTACCAGGTGCGCCACTGCCTGGCCTCTCCCAGTTTTTTTTCTTTTTCTTTAATGTATTTCATGTTCTTATATTTGTGTACATTTATTTTTTACAAAATTGTGATCATGGGTGGGGGAGATAGCATTATGATTGGTTATATAAGACTTTTATGTCTGAAGCACTAGAAGTCATAGGTTCAATCCCCAGCACTACCATAGCCAGAGCTAAGCAGTGCTCTGTTTTGTTTTTAAATAAAGATATTTATTTATTTATTTATTCCCTTCTGTTGCCCTTGTTGTTTTATTGTTGTAGTTATTATTGTCATTGCTGTTGGATAGAACAGAAATGGAGAGAGGAGGGGAAGATAGAGAGGGGGAGAGAAAGATAGACGCCTGCAGACCTGCTTCATCGCCTGTGAAGCGACTCCCCTACAGGTGGGGAGCCGGGGGCTCGAACCGGGATCCCCACGCCGGTCCATGTGCTTTGCTCCACCTGCTGTGCTACCGCCCAACTCCCTGTTTTTTTTCAGTGTGTGATTGATCATATTTTACACTAACTTTTATCCCTTGTTTCTTTTTTTTTTTTTGTAATATGCACACCATTTTTTGTAATTTCCACACCATTCATTGTTCTTCTAAAACTTGTAAATCATGAAATATAACATTTTATCTTATTAACGCTAAGTTCTGGTCATTTATTATTAAACATTTTCACTGTTCATATATATAGTCTTGTATGTAATTCCTTAGAAAATTTATTTATTTATTTATTTATTTATTTATTTATTTTTGCCTCCAGGGTTATGGCTGGGGCTCGGTGCCTACACTAGGAATCCACTGCTCCTGGAGCCCATTTTCCCCATTTTGTTGCCCTTGTTGTCGTTATAATTGTTGTCATAGCTGTAGTTGCTGGATAGGACAGAGAGAAATCGAGAAAGAAGGGAAAGATAGAGAGGGGGTCTTTCTCTCCCCCTCTCTGTCTTCCCCACCTCTCTCCATTTTTCTCTGTCCTATCTAAGAATGACGACATCAACAACAACAGCAGTAATAACTACAACAACAATGAAAAACAACAAGGGCAACCAAAGGGAAAATGAAAAAATAAATAAATAAAAATTAAAATGTGTATTTTTATCAAATGAAATAGAAAATGAAGCAAACAGACCTTTCAGCTCCAGCAGGCTTGTCATCATACTACGATCTAAATTCTTTTAGGCTGAGTCCCCAAAACTCCACCAATTAAACATTTTAGTTTAATCAATTCTATGTGTGAAGCATGAGCTTTCACAATTGAAAAATAAACGGGATCTGGCCTGAGAGATGATGCAGTGGATTAAATATTGGACTCTCAGACATGAGTTCTTGAGTTTAATCCCCAGTGTTGCATGTGACAGAGTGATGCTCTGGTTTTCTCTCTCTTCTTCTCCCTCTCTCATTAATAAATAGTAACACACACACCACCATGTGTGAGAATCATTCCCACAGGAAGCAAGCTTCATGAGCTGTGGAACAGTGCTACAGGTGTCTCTCCTCTCTAACTCTCACCCTGTATCAAAATAAATAAATAAACAAACAAAAATAACTTTGGTAACTAAAGCACTTTTCATTTATTCCCAAAAAATATATTTCACTGAGCTACTGCTAAGAACTGTCATAATAGATATACAACAGAATGTACAGAGACTGAAAATAATTAGTTCAAAGTTTCAATTATAACTGAGACATTTTTTTTTGCCCACAGCAAAATAATTAGCTAATAATTCTTGATTCAACTGCTCAACCCTTATTGACTACACTTGAAAATGGAGTCACAATCTAGAATGACTTACGCAGAAGTGGCAGAGAACTTCTTCTGAAACCAATTCCAGAGGATAAGCATCTCTATCAACAGTTTACTTTCACTGAGACCCGTTTAATGAGGGTTAAGTACACTGATGGCCTTACCAACTCCTCGGTCATCTACTGTGGGGTTATCAATCCAGCGCTGTGCTTGTTCAATCTTGCCTTCAAGGTGGACTGCTGCTTTGGTGGGTCTGCTGTTGGCCACAGCCCTATTGGTTTTGGTCTGCAAGTTCTGCAAGGCTGTGGCCACCTGTTTGGCCAGTGCTCGAGCCTCTGGGGAATCTCCTTTTCCTCTGTAGAGAAGAAAAAAAAAAGTCATTCTGTTATACACAGACACTATTTACAATGAGATGACTCACTAAGTAATACAAATATTAATAAGGCAACTTGCAAGTGACTACGAGTTTAGCTTGAAGAATGTGTAGCTTATCTATTTGACCCTCAAGAAGCCAACAGCAATGAATGTCCTTTGGGATAAAATGGATGGAACTGACGGAAATTACATTCAGTGAAATTACATTCAGTGAAGCAAGTACAAATATGAAGGACAACTACAAGATGATGTCACCCATATGTGGAATATAAAGAATTGAACACATGAAGTTGGAAAAAAAGAAAATCAGATTGTGGGAGAACTACAGTGGTTACTGATGGGGGGGGGGGTGGGCAGTAGAGGCACATATCTATGGTGGTAGGAGTTGTTGGTATGCTTCTAAAAACCCCTTCTGTTTCATTAGTTTAATCCCCCCTGCTTAACACTATTCTATTTACATAACCACTTCATTCTATTTACATAACCGCTTTAACAAGCACCACCCTCCCTCCAGGGCATTGGTGGTTTAGTGGTAGAATTCTCGCCTGCTCCGCCCCCTCTCCTTGTCACACCCTGATCCTCTCCTTGTCACATCCTGATTTTCACCAGTCACTTTTCTCTCCACTCTCTCTGCGTCGCATCCTGTTCCCACCCTACTGGGCTAGTATATTTATAAGGACAAGATTGTAGTAGTTAGTTTAGCTTAGCTCAGCTTAGATTGTGCTGTGTCCTGCATAAATAAAGAGATACTGCCTACAACCCAGCCATGAGTCCCGGGTCGTCTGTTACCCGCCGGTGAAGCCAGCCCGTCGAAAACAACAGGAGTGACTTGGAACTATAACCCTATTTTCTTTCTTTTTTTTTTTTTAACTTTTTTATTACCTTTGTTTTATTTACTGAATAGAGACAGCCAGAAATCAAGAGGGAAGGGGGGTGAAAGAGAGAGAGAGAGACCTGCAACACTGCTTCACCACTTGCAAAGCACTTTCCCTGCAGGTGGGGACTGGGGACTGGAACCTGGGTCTTTGTGCACTATAACAGGTGCACCACCACCCGGCCCTCATTTTGTTAGAAGTCATTGTTAGGTAGGACAGAGAGAAATGGAGAGAGGAGGGGAAGACAGGGGGAGAGAAAGAGAGACACTTGCAGGCCTGCTTCACCGCCTGTGAAGCAACTCCCCTGCAGGTGGAGAGCCAGGGGCTTGAACCTGGATCCTTCCGCAGGTCCCTGTGCTTTGCTCAGTGTGCACTTAAACCGCTGTGCTACCATGGGACTCCCGACATTGTACCCTTTTAATGTTCTTTTACTTCAAAGAGAGAAATGTAACACTCAAAAGAAGAAAATTATATCTCTTTCCCATAGAATCAAAGTATACATCATGAAGGGATGATGCTGTGGTGGTATGACATTTTTAGGAATCTTTTTTTTGTTTAATTATTTATTTATTTATTCCCTTTTGTTGCCCTTGTTTTTATTGTTGTAGTAATTATTGTTGTTGTTATTGATGTTGTTGTTGTTGGATAGGACAGAGAGAAATGGAGAGGAGGGGAAGACAGAGAGGGGGAAAGATAGACACCTGCAGACCTGCTTCACCGCTTATTAAATGATGCCCCTGCAGGTGGGGAACCCGGGGCTCAGACCAGGATCCTTCCGCCGGTCTTTGTACTTTGCGCCATGTGCACTTAACCTGCTGCGCTACTGCCAGACTCCCTTTTAGGAATCTTTATAGGTGCCAGGTGGTGGCACTCTGGTAAAAATGCACAAGTTATCAAGTGCAAGAACCTGGGTATAAGCTCCCACTCCTCACAAGGAGGTGGCAAGCAGCTTCATGAGCAGTGGAGCAGTGCTCCTGGTATTTCTCATTTTCTGTCTCTATCCCCTCTTCCTTCTCAATTTCTGTCTAAAAAATAAAATAAAATAAAATAAAATAAAATAAAATAAAATGAAGAAATGGCCTCTAGGAGTAGCATTTAATTGTGGAGGCACAAGCCTCAGCAATAAACATGGTGGGAAGGAAAAAGAAAGAGATAGAGAGAGAGAGAGAGGAGAAAGGAGAGAGTGTGAAAACATGAAGGGACATTGCTTGGAGAAGGAAATCTCAAGCTCTCACCACATACATTTTTTTTACAGCTGACCATATAAAATGTTTTGACACATGTCTAGGAAACAGAGATGTCACAAGCATGATGTACTAAGAAAAGTCCTAGCTTACACGTTTGTTTGTTTGTCTCCAGTGTTATCACTGGGACTCAGTGCCTGCACTAGGAATCCACTACTCCTGTGGCCATTTCATTTTTATTTTTTGTTTTTTGGATAGGACAGAGAGAACTTGAGAGGGGAGAAGATACAGAGGGAAAGACACAGAGAGATACCTGCAGACCTACTTCATTGCTTGTGAATCAAGCCTCTTCCCTCACAGGTGAGGAGCAGGGGACTCGAACCAGGATCCTTGTGTGGGTCCCTGTGCTTCGTACTATGTGTGCTTAGCCGGATGCACCACCACCCACCCCCAGCTTACAAATTTTGAAAAGCAGATCTCAAAAAAGAAGTTTTTAGTACCTTACATCTATTAACTTAAAACTATCAGCAGTAAAATCATTAACTGTCAGCTATGTCAATGATAAAATAGAGTAATATCTGACCTAATCACATCACAGGAAATCAAAAGAGAACACAATGAAAAAAAACATTACACATGCATTTAATTTATGAAATTCAGTTATATCTATGTTTAGAAAGAAAAGAGACTGAGAGGGAAACTGAGAGATACATACTGCCTTCGTAGATCTCCTAATTTAGAAGTCAGAGCAGCTATTTCTCCCAGAGAACGTAGAATATCATCTCTCTCTTTAGGATCATCACACAAGTCTGCTATCTTCCGAGCTTCAGCCAAAGCCCCTCGAATCTGTTCTTCTCCTTCTGGCCCACCATTTGGATCTGCAAGCCAATTCTGAATGTACAGAAATAAAAAAGAGGTACACTGTGATCTGGACAGGAACCACATTTTATCACATTTATCATGGATTAGGTTTATCTTAAGCTTTGCGACTTAAATATGAAAAATATTTTGGGGCAGGGAAGTTAACACATTCAAATGACTTTCATGACTGAGGCACCTGAGGTCCTGGGCCAGAGCCAAGCAGTGCTCCAGCAGAGAGACAGAGGGAAGGAAGGAGGGAGGGAGGAAGAGAGAGAGAGAGAGTCTTTGAAAGTAACCACAAGGCATACTACTAATAATTTTTATAATGCTGAATATCATTATATATTTTTAAAATTTATTTATTTTCCCTTTTGTTGCCCTTGTTATTTTTTATTGTTATTATTGATGTTGTCTTTGTTACATAGGACAGAGAGAAATTGAGAGAAGAGGGGAAGACAGAGGGGGAGAGAAAGACACCTGCAGACCTGCTTCACCGCCTGTGAAGCAACTCCCCTGGAGGTGGGGAATATCTTTATATTTTGTTTATTTATTTGATAGAACACATAGAGAGAATTTATAGGGAAAGGGAAGACAGAGACACCTGCAGCTCTGCTTCTCTGCTCATGAAGCTTTCTCCCTGCAGGTGAGGACTAGGGCTTGAAACCAGGTCCTTTCACATTGTAATATATTCACTCTACTGGATGTGTCATAACCCAGTTCCAATTATTATTGTTTTAGGAAGGGAAGGGGGAAAGGGAAGAGAGAACACCAGAGCATCACTCTAGCACATGCAATGCCAAGTACCAAATTCAGGACCTCATGCTTAAGAGTCTAGTACTATGTCCACTATGCCGCCTCCAGGGCCACTATATAGGTTCTTTAAAAAAAAATTATTAGTGATTTAATAATGATTATTAAGACTGTAAGAAAACAGGATGACGGTCCCCACCAACTACTAAATAGGTTCCTGACTCAGGTAAAATCAAATCAATCTCTCATCTTTTTAAAATGTTATTTTTCATCTCCATTAAAGTAAAATGTCATTATACATTCCATCTCATCTTTGAATAAGTTGTTCAGCTTATTAGTTGTTCAGCTACTCAAACACTTGTTCTACTTCATGAAATGTTTAAAAAGCATTTTATAGTACAATAATATCACAAAGTTAACCCTTTGACATTGATATAATCAGATACAGTTGTCAATTCTAAAAGAAAAAAATAGTTTTACTATGTTATGATCTAGATTAAGAAATATTCTTTTGACTACTCAGAATACTCACTTATTTATTTATTTATTCCCTTTTTTGTTGCCCTTGTTTTATTGTTGTAGTTATTACTGTTATCATTATTGATGTTGTTGTTGTTGGGTAGGGCAGAGAGAAATGGAGAGAGGAGGAGAAGATAGAGAGGGGGAAAGAAAGATAGACACCTCAGACCTGCTTCACCGCCTATGAAGTGACTCCCCTGCAGGTGGGGAGCCGGGGATGCTTAACCATCTGCGCCACCTGCGCTTAACCCACTGTGCTACCACCCGACTCCCAGAATACTTACTTTTAACTGAAGTATTTAAAATTAGAATCTCCATTTCAAAATAGAAATATTAGTCTAAACTAGTGGGATGAAGGAACAGTTAGAAATCAGTCATCACTTAAAAATACCCATTACCCAATTATATAAATGAGGGAAAGAATAGAAAGAAGTAAGGGGAAAAGAGGGAGAGAAAGGGGAAATATGCATGGTACAGTGCTCATTTAATTTCCCACCCCTCTTGAAAATCATCCTTAATTACTACCTGAGCGGCATCAATCTTCTTTGCAATGCTCTGCTTTGAGTTTGTCATGGCTTCTAGTTTGCGGGCTGCATTTTCCACCTTTGCTGTGAGCACATCCAGACCCTGAGACACCTGCTGGGCTTTCTGCATGGCCACGGGTGAGGCTCCTTGCCCTCTACTCAAAACAGACAGATGCTGTCACCACACTCTTTCAAGTACATTATGGCAAGATGCTACTAAAAGCACACATATGACATTTCTGTTAACATGCTCGCCTTTTCCCTTTTCCTCAGTAAATCTATAACTGTGCAAGAAAACAGAAATAAACAGGACACCCAAACCACCTACCTTCTCCCTTTCGCTTTAAGAAACATGTTAGCTTCATGAACTCACATAGCCACTTCAAATTTCAGGCCTTCAAAAATCTAATAATAATGATTCCCCTCTTGGTGGTGATTATACAATCAAATCTAAACTTCAGGGAGTAAATGTGCTTGTGATCTTCCTGCTATGGAGGCTTTTGATGCCATAGCAACATATACTTCAAAATAAACAATCTACTAGATTGTTTTATTCATGGGTACATAATGCATTAAGAATGTGTCAGGAGGTAAAATTAGTGAACGTGCACTACTTGGTCAGCTCTGCTTTGCCATCCATGTGCATGACACCCTTGTTTATGATGCTGTGACCTGTGGACCCTTGCTTATGTGTGTTACCTCCATGGGCTTCAGTTTTCTAACTTATACAATCAGGTAATAATAGTTTACTAACAGAGTGCTTCAAGCAAAAGGATATTATGTGAAAACATTCTGGCAGGCCTACAGAATAGATTACTTGGACATGTGTGCAACTCAGGTTCCAGTCTAGCCCCCATCCCACTGAAGGAATTTCTGGTGCTATGGTCTCTTTCTGCTGTTCTGTCTCCACCAAGAAAGAAGGAGAGAGAGAAAGGGAAAGAGTACTTTGTCAACAGAGCATTCCATAGGCATTCCATTATTATTATTATCAACCTAATTATACTCTTAAATGTGTATCTTCTACTCATACTGTGTAACCGACAGATATCAAAGCTCGTTAGTACTAAGAAAACACACACACATACACACACATGGTGACAAGAATCCATTGTTTCCCATCAAGTGTGTAAAGAGCAGATTTAACTATTTTCCTCTACCAGAAGAAGTGTAAGCTCCTACTTCAAAAATGATTTGAGTTGGTAGAAACCTGTATTCTCGTGTAAGAGACTTTCCAAGTCAAAATAAAATAAGACTTGCCATCCTTTCACAAACTCAGCTTTTCTAATCCATCCAGTTTAATAAACTCAATGATGGGCTGGCAGCATTCTGACAGATTAGTATGTCTGTGGCTCCTACTGTGACTTGAATTTTGGGTAAACTCAAAATCATCTTTGCTTCTCTTAGTAGTGGTATGTCATTCACTTATATTCTTTTAAAATGAATACCTGTTCTTCGCTTACTGAGGCAGTGAACGCTAGAATACTTACTTCCAGGTGTGCAGAAGTTATCTAAGCCCTTACCTTGCACTTGAGGCCTCCCTTTTACATGGCAGAGGAGTCAGTCTATTGGGAAACACACTATAATTTCTTTTTTACCCCTTTTGTTGCTCTTGTTTTTTAATGTTGTAGTTATTGTTATCGTTTTTGGATAGGACAGAGAGAAATGGAGGGGGGAAGAGGCAGAGAGGGGGAGAGACAGATAGACACCTGCATACCTGCTTCACCACCTGTGAAGCGACTCCCCTGCAGGTGGGGAGCCGGGAGCTCAAACTAGGATCCTTACGACCGTCCCTGCGCTTTGCGCCATGTACACTTAACCTGTTGCACTACCGCCCGACTCCCCTCCTTTTTAAAAATTATATATTTATTTTATTTTTATTGTATATATAGAGAGAAATTTAGAGGGGAGGGCGTAATAGAGAGGGAAAGAGACGGAGAGATATCTGCAGCTTTGCTTTACCACTCACGAAGCTTTCCCCCTGCAGGTGGGAACCAGGGGCTTGAACCTGGGTCCTTGTGCTGTGTAATGTGTGTGCTTAACCAGGTGCACCACCTCCTGGTTCCCCAAACTATAATTACATTTGACTTTTTTTTGTTTTATTTATTTATTTATTATTGGATAGAGACAGAGAGATATTGAGAGGGAAAGAGACAGAGAGACAGACACCTGCAGCCCTGCTTCACCACTCGTGAAGCTTTCTCCCTGCAGGTGGGGACCAGGGGCTTGAACCTGGGTCCTTGTGCACTGTGATGTGAGCACTTAATCAGGTGCGCCACCACCTGGCCCCCTTCCATTGACTTTTTTCCTTTAAATATAGTGATGAGGAATCTTTTCTGTGGGGCCAGGCAGTGGCAACTGATTAAGCACACATAGTACAAGGTACAAAGACCTGCATAAGGATCCAGGTTTGAGTCTCCAGTTCCCACGTGTGTGTGGGGGGGGAGGGGTGCTTCACAAGCAGTGAAGCGGGCCTGCAAATGTTTATCTTTCTCCCTTCCTATCTTCCCCTCCTCTCTCAATTTCTCTCTGTCCTATCCAAAAAATCGAAAGAAATGGCCACAGGAGCCGTGGATTCATAGTGCAGGCACCAAGCCCTAGTGATAACCCTGGAAGCAAAATAAAAGAAAAAAAAGAATAAGAATTTGATGGTGAAAAAGCTTGTTACTTACTAACTTTTCAAGCAAAATGAAAAGTTTACTGATTCCAGTGGAGGGAAGATACATAAACTTGCAACATAGAAAATCTAGGTAATTGAGTAGAAAAATGTCAAAGAAGAAATTGTTGCTTAGCTTCAGCTATTAAAATGTTTAAAAAGTTGGGCATATTTTAAAAAGGATAATAAAAAAAATTTTTAAGTGGTAGTTTTCTAATCTTTTATTATGAAAGTACATTGCAGGCTTCAGTGTGAAGCAGGCCCATAGCTGTTTATCATTGTTCTTGCCTTTTCTTTTTACAGATTAATGGCCAAACCCAATAGTCTGTAAAAAAAAAAGCAACTACCTCCTTCTCTTGCTCAAATTCATCTTACTCTATACACAAACAGTACTATACATACAGAAATCCAAGTGTAAACAGTCTACTGCACTGTGAAGCCACTTCAGACAAAATAACCATCAGTGAGAAGTTAGAAGTGTCAAAAATCTTGTCAGAGTACACTGGCATTTCTCCAAATGAGAACAGAGCTTCTTCTTGTCCTTTCTATAAAGTTCTTGTCATACTCATGACAGGGTAAGACTGCACTGCAGCAGGAGAAAAAAATGGCTCACTGAGTTCAATGAGACTACATTTATTTATGTTCTCTCTGTCTCTGTCTTATAGCTACAGAGAGGGAAGGAGGGGAAGAGATCATAGCACTGAAGCTTTCTTTAATGCGAGGGGATGGAGGCAGGCTCAAACTTTGGTCACACACATGTGAATACAATACACTATCCTACTGGGCTATTTTACTAGTCCCCCCCCCCTCCCCTTTTCCTATCGCTCTAATTAATAAATACATAAAATATTTTAAATATTTATTTATTTATTCCCTCTTGTTGCCTTTGTTGTTTTATTGTTGTAGTTATTTTTGTTGTTACTGATGCCCTTGTTGTCGGATAGGACAGAGAGAAATGGAGAGAGGAGGGAACGACAAAGAGGGGAGAGAAAGATAGACACCTGCAGACCGGCTTCACCGCCTGTGAAGGGACTCCCCTGCAAGTGGGAAGCCAGTTCTCGAACCAGGACCCTTATGCCGGTGCTTGCGCTTTGCGACATGTGCACTTAACCTGCTGTGCTACCGCCCGACTCCCAATACATAAAATATTTTAAAAGAAAAAGACAGAGGAGAAAGACACCACAGCACCATAACTTCCTTCACAGTGGTAGGGACTGGCCTAGAATTTGGGTCACATATATTGCAAAGCAGGCACACACCAGTCAGCTATTTTGCCTCTTCTAGGTAAACCAGAAGCCACTGCTTCTAACAAGGTTACAGTGAATCTAATTATGAAACCAAATGAGTAATGATGACAGAGAATCTCGGAAGGGTCTACAAATTGTCATTTTAAAATTAACCTGATTTCTCTTTTAAATGTTATTTATTTATTTATTTATTACCAGAGCACTGCTCAGTTCTGGCTTATGTTGGTACTGGGGATTGAACCTGGAGCCTTGGAGCCTTAGGCATCAAAGTCTTTTTGCATAATCACTGCGCTGTCTCCCCAGTTTTGTTTGTTTGTTTTGTTTTTCACCAGACATTGTTCAGCCGTGGCTTACAATAGTGCCGAGCACTGAACTTGGGACTTCTAATGCTTCAGACATGAAAGACTGTTGTGTAAACCAATGTGCTATTTCTCCAGGTTCTACCTAATTTTTAATGACTTGAAAGAATTCCCATGTTTACATTTTTCTGCCCACCCTTTATAAAAAAGTTACTCACTGCCCTTTATTTTTCACAAGTCTGCAAATAGAATCTAAACTTTTCTTTATTTCAATTTGATTGTATGTCATTTATATACTTGAAAAGTTTAGCAAAGGGCAAGTTCACTTCACTCTCATAAGAATGTCCTGGAGCTCAGCTTCCCCAGAGACACACCTTATTAGGGAAAGAGAGAGGCAGACTGGGAGTATGGACCGACCAGTCAACGCCCATGTTCAGCGGGGAAGCAATTACAGAAGCCAGACCTTCTACCTTCTGCAACCCTCAATGACCCTGGGTCCATGCTCCCAGAGGGCTAGAGAATGGGAAAGCTATCATGGGAGGGGGTGGTTTATGGAGATTGGGTGGTGGGAATTGTGTGAAGTTGTACCCCTCCTACCTTATTTTTTTGTTCATTAATCCTTTCTTAAATAAAAAATTAAAAAAAAAAAGAATAGAAGGCAGTCGATGGGGTTTACAGTTGATGGTATTTATATACTTCCCCCTTTTTGGGGAGCTACTCTCTTCCCTGATCTAACTTTCTCGTCTCATTCCTAATTCTAACACCATGTCCCCATGCAGCACATTAGCTGTCGAGCTCAAGCAAGAATTAATAAAGACATGGGCCCCTTAGAATATATCTAAAATAAGACTTCCTAACTTTTCCCAAAATGGAGAACTCAAATCTCATTTGCTATATTTTCACCTTTAGGTTCCTGATTACTAAACAGTCTTTCTGCTTTATATATATTCCCCCCTCCAGGGTTATTGCTGGGGCTTGGTGCCTACACTGCTAATCCACTGCTCCTGGAGGCTATTTTTTTCCCCTTTTCTTGCCCTTTTTGCTTATTGTTGTTGTTACTGTTGTTGTTGTTGCTGTCGTTATTGTTGGATAGGACAGAGAGAAATGGAGGAGGGGGTGACAGAGAGGGTAGAGAAAGATAAACACCTGCAGACCTGCTTCACCTCTGCAAGTGGGGAGCCGGGGGCTTGAACCAGTTCCTTAAACCTGTCCTTGCCCTTCGCACCATGTGCACTTAACCCAATGCTACCTCCTGCCCCCTTAAATTAGTGTTTACATTGCCCCTGCGGCTCCAGACAGACTATGACCCACATAGTCAACGACCGCCACCTCTCCAGATTCAAAGGAGGTCTCGAAACTTGACATCAGGCTCAACCTGACGCTGTGGACTGGCTGCGGAAGAAGGGCAAACGCTAGAAGAAGAAGTGCTTACATGTTCTTTTCTTTTTATTTCCTAACCTGTCTTTTTTTTTTTTCTTTCCAAGAAGCTTTCTGTAATTAAAAAGAAAAGAAAAGAAGAGAAAAGAAAAGGAAAGGAAACAGGACTTTTTTCTTTATTGATGTTTTACAGTTGACAATAAATACAATAGTTTGTACATGTATATATCTTAATGCTTTTTCAGCCACCAAGCTACAGATGCTACCATGATGCCAATGTGACTTCCCTGAGCAGACGACCTCACTAGAGTCCTGGAACCCCACCCGTCCAGAGCCCTGCCCCACTAGGGAAAGAGAGAGACAGGCTGAGAGTATGGATCAACCTGCCAACACCCATGTCCAGCAGAGAAACTATTATAGAAGCCAGACCTTCCACCTTCTTCACCCCATAATGATCTTGGGTCCATACTCCCAGAGGGTTAAAGAATAAGAAAGCTTCCGATGGAGGGGGTGGGGTAGAGAACTCTGGTGGTAGGAACTGTGTGGAATTTTACTCCTTGTATCCAACGGACTTGTCATTCATAATTAAATTTTAAAAAAAAAGAATAGAAGGCAATATCTGTATTATTATTATTTTCCTCCAGGGTTATTGCTGGGCTTGGTGTCTGCATTATGAATCCACTGATCCTGGATATATAGAGAGAAACTGAATGGGTAAGAGAAGATAGAAGGGGGAGAGAAAGATAGACACTTGCAGACCTACTTCACCATTTGTGAAGCAACCCCCCTGCAGGCTCAGACCACGATCCTTGCACAGATCCTTGTGTTTGGTCCTATGTGTGCTTAATCTGTGTGCAACCACCCGGCCCCCTATATTACCTATTAGTCAAAAAAGAGCTCAATATAATTAGCAGACTTTCTTTTTTTAAAAAAAGTTATCTTTACTTATTAAATAGAGACAGCCAGAAACTGAAAGGGTAGGAGGACAGAGCGAGAAAGAGACACCTGCAGCACTACTCCACCATTTGCAAAGCTTTCCCCCAAAGGTGGGGGTGGGGGTCTTGAACCCAGGTCCTTGCACACTGTAACATGTGCACTTAACCAGGTGTGCCACCAGTGGGCCCCCCAAAGACTAAATTTCTTATTCACACCACCAGGTTAGCTCTTATCTGTTAAGAGCAGAAGAACTTTACCTAGCTCGGAGATCAGCCACTTGATCAGTCATCTGTCCCAACACTTTGCAGGTTCCCAGGATCTCTCTGCGTTCTTTGCCTGCACAGAGTTCACCAACTTTTCCAGCTTCATCTAAGATCTGCCTGATGGCCTGCTCACCAGCATCCCCTTAAAAAAATAAAAAGAGGAAGAGATTCAATATCTACATTGCTGACAGATTAATTATTCAAAGAGGATGCCTTACAAGTCATTTTATTCATGAAGAAGTGGACGTTTAAATGGCAAGTGAATAATAGAAGGCAGAACACCTGATAGCCAACAGCTAAGAAGGCCCTTATAACCATAAGGTGAGGTTTCAACCACAGACGCCATAAATAAAGACGCCTGCAACCATATCCACCTTCAGATAAAAAGAAGTCTATGGTACAAATGTGGATGATGAAACTAGGCTCCAACAACTTAATAGTTCTTAGTACTTCTAACCTCTGTTAAGCTTTCTGCATTCATTCAAATATTAATCTAATGCAATAGATATTAGATTAGAAAAATCTATAAAGCCTAGTCCAATAATCTATTTGGTTCTCAGCTCTATATAAGACAACTTTATTTTCCGATTCTCATTGACATCATCATTTAACCTGAGTAAAGTAACCACTTTACTGACATAAACAGAAATCTGCCCAATGGAACTAAAAGAATTTCTATTCAAAATAATTAACTTTTGGATTCAGGGATGGGATAAACCAATAATCTGACAAAGAATGCCCAGTTCAGCTTGTTTTACTCATCCATGATGAGAAGGAATTGGTCTAGCTCTGCATCCCTTTAAACAGAGTCGTGCTTCAATGACTTGAAACTATCAGAGAATGGGACAAAGCCCAAAGTGTGGAAGCAGTTATTTTAGGGTTATGCAGTGAAGGAAAGATTTCTTTCTTTCTTTTGTTTTGGCTGGTTTTTATCTATCTGTTGTATCTATCAGTAAAGGAAAGCTTGAGAGTTACCTGGGGTAGCACTGGGGTTCAAGAGCCAACCTTTGGCCTGATTCAGTTTGGAGTCTATGGAGGCCAGTGCTCTCTTCATGGCTTCAGTATCCTTTTGAAGAGAGATACCACAGTGATTTTCTTTGCAATAATTGAGACAGCACGATACAAAGTAAGACAGAGAAGTTACAGCATTAACATACAATTGCTAAGGTAGCCCTACAATAGCCTTAAAATATTCTCATCACGCCATAATGCTTATTTCTGTTAAAGTGCAGCATCTAGCATGCAAATCTTCTATTAATTCCATTCTGTCTCCTAGTTTCCCAACTGCTAGATTGTGAAAACTGGTAAAATTGCCCAAGCCAAAAGATGTTTAGTGTCTTCAGCAGGAAAAAAGCCCTGTTGTCACATGCCTCATTATCAGCCTTTCCACTAGTCAACATTCATCCACAGCAGCCCTGCCAAAGCCCTCCAGCTTCAGGGAAGCCTCATTAGTATGTGGTGCCACAAGTCACTATCCTTTTTGTCTTGTTTTGAGACATATTTGATGGTGTTTCACTATACTTAATTAATCTGAGAAACGTGAAGTTACTGATTGAACAAAAATTTTAAATGTTAATCCAGCAATTCAATTTTATTTTCACAAATAGACCACTAAAATGTACTGTAGTAAAGAGAAGTTATTCTGACCTTCCTCAATCATCATTAACATGAAAGAAAAGATAGGATAAAATAGGTAGGTCTCAATTTATTATTTATAATCAAGATTCAAGATAATCAGTCAAAAGTAGAAAAAAAATCTCAGGATATAGTATGAGAGTTAAAACAACAAACTAGCCATTAAAAATATAATTTTAAAGTATTAAAAATGCAGCGAACAATATAACTAACACTCATGAGCCCACGCTTAATAGACTGACATCTCTTAAGTCTCCACTTAAGGGGCCAGGGTGGGGGTAGAGATGGTTATGTAAAGAGACTCACGCCTAAGGCTCGTAAGTCCCAGGTTCAACTCTCTGCATCACCATAAGCCAGAGCTGATCCACTGGTAGAAAGAAAGAGAGAAAGAAAGAAAGAAAGAAAGAAAGAAAGAAAGAAAGAAAGAAAGAAAGAAAGAAAGGAGGAATGGAGGAAGGAAGGAAGGAAAGAAGGAAGGAAGGAAGGAAGGAAGGAAGGAAGGAAGGAAGGAAGGAAGGAAGGAAGGAAGGGGGGCTGGGTGGTAGCGCAGTGGGTTGAGTGCACATGGCGTGAAGTGCTGGGACCTGCTTAAGGATCCCGGTTTGAGCCTCATGCTCCCCCCCTGCAGGGGTGTCACTTCACGAGCAGTGAAGCAGGTCTGCAGGTGTCTATCTTTCTCGCCCCCTCTCCGCCTTCCTCTCCTCTCTCCATTTTTCTCTGTCCTATCCAACAACAATGACAGCAATAACAACAACAATAATAAATAAGAAGGACAACAAAAGGGGAAAAATAGCCTCCCGGAACAGTGAATTCATAGTGCAGGCACAGCAATAACCCTGAAGGCAAAAAAAAAAAAAAAAGAAAAAAGAAAAGAAAAGAAAGAGAGAGAGAGAGAAAGAAAGAGAAAACAGAAAAGAAAAAAAAGTAAGTCTCTACTTAACATTAACATCTTTAACATGGTCTACCTCCTTTTAGAATCTACTCTGAAATTCTAAGCAGTGTCTGAAAACCTAACTTTTTTCAGTTTGCAATACTACAAAACTGGGGTTATGTGGCCGGGTGGAAGGGAAGCGCAAGGACCAGCCCCCAGTTCCCTACCTGCAGGGAAGCATGTCTGAAGGTGTCTGTCTTTCTCTCCCCCTCTCTGTATTCCCTTCCTACCTCGACTTCTCTGTCCTATCCAGTCACAGTGACAATAATAATAATAATGATAATAATAACAAGAACAATGATGAACAACAAGGGCAGCAAAGGGGAAAAAGTGGCCCCCAGGAGCAGTGGATTAGCAGTGCAGGCTCTGAGCCCCAGCGATAACCCTGGAGACAAAATAAAATAAAATACCTTTAAAAAATAAAAGAAAAAAAACTGGGGTTACCAGTTGTTTCTGCTCTCCCTGGTGTAAGCTTTTAGAAGATTTAATATTTCAAAGAACATGTCATGTATTAACATGTATTAACAATTTGAGCCCACTGTTAAAATTCAACCTGATTATCAGTTTGAATTTTTTTTTTTTTTTTTTTTTTTTTGCCTCCAAGGTTATTGCCAGGGCTCGGTGCCTGCACCACAAATCCACCTCTCCTGGAAACCATTTTTTCCCCTTTTGTTGCCCTTGTTGTTTTATCATTGTTGTGGTTATTATTATTGTTGTTGTTGTTACTGTCCTTGGATAAGACAGAGAGAAATGGAGAGAGGAGGGGAAGACAGAGGGGGGAGAGAAAGACACCTGCAGACCTGCTTCACCACCTGTGAAGCGACTCCCCTGCAGGAGGGGAGCTGAAGGCTCGAACCGGGCTCCTTACGCTGGTCCTTGTGCTTCGCACCACGTGTACTTAACATTCTGCGCTACTGCCCTACTCCCCAGTTTGAAGTTTTAAGTGCTTAGACTGAAGTAACATATACTTAGAGCTATGTTCTATGCATCAAAAAGTTTGAGACATTTGATCCATTTTCCCCCTCATATTAATTAGTGAGTTATGAGATTATAAGTTAATAGGAGTCTATATTAACACCCATCGCCAAAGGTCTGTGTCCCTCCCCTCCCCACCCCCACAGTGAAGCTAAACATATACCCTCACCTCCACCCAGAGATTTTTACTTTGGTGCCCTACTCCAAACTTAGTCATATTCTGCTTTGAGTTTCCTTTTCTGTTCTTCTTTCTCAACTTCTGTTTATGAGTGGGATCATCCTATACTTGTCTTTGTCTTTCTGACTTATCTCACCTAACATAATTCCTTCTAGTTCCATCAAAGATGGGTCAGAGAAGGTGGTAACAATATTTATATACTTTCCCCATATTTGGGAGTTACTCTCTTCCCTGATCCAGTTTTCTAGTCCGTTTTCCAACTATGACACCATCTCCCCAGACAATAACCTGGGTCCACCTGCATCTTAGCTGTCAGGCTCGGGCAAAAACTACTAAAGTTATGGGCCCCTTTCAATATGCCTAAAATAGACCTGCTAGCTTCTTCCAAAACAGAGACCCACCAATGCGTCCTGAAGCCCTGCCTCCTCAGAGGCAGGCCCCATTAGGGAAAGAGAGAGAGAGACAGGCTGGGAGTATGGATCAACCTGCCAGTGCCCATGTTCAGCAGGGAAGTAATTTCAGAAGCCAGACCTTCCACCTTCTATACCCCATAATGATCCTGAGTCCATACTCCCAGAGGGATAAAGAACAGGGACACTATCAGGGGAGGGGATGGGATACGGAGTTCTGGTGGTGGGAATTGTATGAAGCTGTACCCCTCTTATCCTATGGTTTAGTCAATGTTTCCTTTTTATAAATAAAAGATTAAATTAAAAAAAAAAGAATAGGGAAGCTATCAGGGGAGGGGATGGGATAAGGAGTTCTGATGGGAATTATGTGGAGTTTTACCCCTCTTATCCTATAGTCTTGTCAATATTTCCATTTTATGAAAGGAAAACAGACAAAAACTGGGGTTAAAGAGATGTTGTACCACTACTTTTCCAGACGGTGGCACCATAGCATCTTGTTCTTCACCTGTTCAGAAAACCTTGCCTTCACAAATAGTAGCCAATAATAGCCTAATTTCAAATTAGCAGGCCCTAAAATCAACAACTTTAAAAAAATAATTTATTTATTTTTTTACCAGAGCAATGCATATGTATATCTATCTATCTATCTATATCTTTCTCTCTCTCTTTTTTTTACCAGAGCACTGCACTGAACAGCTCTGGTTTATGATAATGCAGGTAACTGAACCTGCGACTTCAGATCATCAGGCATGAGAGTCTTTTTGCATAACCATTATACTATCTACCCGCACCCAGTTTCTGGATCTTTTTCAAAAAGGGTTTGGGGCTAGTCTTAGCCACAGCAGGCTGAGTAGCTATAGGGTTTAAAACAAATTATAACTCTTTGTCTAGGTACAGATTTTTTAAAAAATTCACAAACTCTCATCAAAGATATGTGTAGCCTGAAGAAATTAAATTATATCTCTGTAAAATATATAATTAAATTAACTAATGAATTAATGTTTTACCAGAGCACTGCTCTGGTTATTGGTGGAATAAGCAATCAATTCTGATATGGCTCACATTAAGTCCTATGTGCTACTACTGTAATATCTTCCCAAACTAAAAATATTTACATTTTAACGTGTTAAGCACCACTTCTCTAGCATACATATATTTTCAGTGAAAACATTTTTTAAATTACTAATTTCAAAATCCTAAATTCAAAGGAAAGCAAAGATTCAGTGTCTGATATAAACAGAGCATTTCCTGCAGATCAGGCTCTATTCTAGGCATTTGTTTCCTCACTGTTTCATTGACCCTCAAACTTAAGTTAATTGAATTTTATAAGAAAGGGGGACAGAGTCTTAGAAACTTAATTGACCTTAAATTTGTGGATAACATTAGCTAAATCTCAAGAAATTTTTTTAACAAGGCAACTTTTTAATTTTTTGCCTCCAGGGTTATTGCTGGGGCACCATGAATCCACTGCTCCTGGAGGCCATTTTCCCCTTTTGTTGCCCTTGTTGTTGTAGCCTTGTTGTGGTTATTATTGTTGTTGATGATGTCATTCGTTGTTGGATAGGACAGAGAGAAATGGAGAGAGGAGGGGAAGACAGAGAGGAAGAGAGAAAGACACCTGCAGACCTGCTTTACCGCCTGTAAAGTGACTCCCCTGCAGGTGGGGAGCCAGAGGCTCCAACGGGAATCCTTATGCCTGTCCTTGCTGTCCTTTACTTATATATGAGAGAAAGGAGAGGAGAGAGAACCAGAGCATCACTCTGGCATATCCAATGCCAGGAACTCGTGAAAACATACTTGATGTTTTCTCCACTGCACCATCTCCTAGCCAGTGAATTTTTCCCCTTTACTAAGAGAGTTTCCAAAGATTCTATCAGTCCTCCAACAAATCTGCCTCATTCATTCTGGCTTTAGTTAATAAACCAAAAAAAAAAAAAATTGTATGTAAACTGTAGAAATCAAATTCCTAAATTTCCCAATCTAAATGACTACTTTTATTCTACATTGCTCAAAAGTGATTGAAACAAAGTGAAAAGAATAGCTTTATTCTATTTAGTATCCTTATAACCACTGCCTTTAAGAAAATCCCTAATAAAGCTTGAAAGGCTACCATGTTTCAAAGAAAGAATCTGATTCTCTGGAAATGAGTAATTTACTCACGAGTGGGAGATAGGACAACATCAAGAAGTTAAAATTAAGAGATGTTCATTTTCCCTAAAAAGAATCAATGGCAAATTTGGAATGAACAATATTCTTTTTTTTTTTTTTTTGTCTCCAAGTTTATTGCTGGGGCTCGGTGCTGGCAGTCCGAATCCACTGGTCCTGGAGGCCATTTTTTCCATTTTATTGGATAGGACAGACTGAAATTGAGAGAGGAGGGGGAGGCTGAGAGGGAGAAAGACATATACAGACCTGCTTCACTGCTTATGGAGTGACCTCCCCAAAGGTGGAGAACCAGGGCTGGAACCAGGATCCTCGCACAAGTCCTTGAGCTTTGAACTATTTGTGCTCAACCCAGTGTGCCACTGCCCACCCCCACAATATTCTTTTTTTTTTTAGATCCTTTTTTTATTTATTTATTTATTCCTTTTTGTTGCCCTGTTGTTTTATTGTTGTAGTTATTGTTTCTATTGGATAGGTTAGAGAGAAATGGAGAGAGGAGGGGAAGACAGAGAGCGGGAGAGAAAGACAGACACCTGCAGACCAGCTTCACCGCTTATGAAGCAGACCAGCTTCACCGCTTATGAAGCGACTCCCCTGCAGGTGGGGAGCCGGGGGCTCAAACCGGGATCCTTATGCGCGGGTCCTTGAGCTTTGTGACACGTGCGCTTAACCCGCTGCGCTATCGCCCGACTCCCCACAATATTCTCTTTTAAATTAAAAAAAAATACAAGATGCATAGTTTCACACTATATCTACTAAACTTCTATGCTTCCCCCATCCCTTCTAATAAGCACCATAATTTCACAAAGTTGAAGCTATATTTGTAACCCAGGAATTTCAATTAATTACCAAGTTTTTAACAGCACAAATTTTCGACAGTTTGGAATCCCCGAGTCACCGTAACATCTTTCTGCACTAAACCAAATTGTAACTATTAATTTAAAGGTCATAGCTATTAACAAAAATGTCTTTGAGAACAAATATTTTGCTCTCCTAAGAACTACACATCTGGGAGTCGGGCAGTAGCAGTGGGTTAAGCGCACGTGGCGCAAAGTACAAGGACTGGCCTATGGATCCCGGTTCGAGCCCCCGGCTCCCCACCTGCAGGGGTGTTGCTTGTGCTGGGAAGTCGCTTCACAAGCGGTGAAGCAGGTCTGCAGGTGTCTGTCTTTCTCTCCCCCCCTCTGTCTTCCCCTCCTCTCTCCATTTCTCTCTGTCCTATCCAACAACAATGACATCAATAACAACAATAAGAACCACAACAATAAAACAAGGGCAACAAAAGGGAATAAATACAAATTTTTTTTTAAAAAAAGGAACTACACACATTTATTTTAAGAGGTAGTACATATGGAATTGACAGAATTCTGTTGTGAACAACACAAGAAGTTTACTAACATTGGATATGATAAATTCATGGGACTGGGCGGTGGTACAGTAGGTTAAGGGCACATATCACCATGTGCATGGATCCAAGTTCCAACCCTCCCACGTTATAAACAATAAAGTAGGTCTGCAGATATCTGTCTTACTCTCTCCCTCTCTATCTCCACTTCCCTATCAATTCCTTTCTGTCTTGTTAAATACAATTTAAAAAGTGGGAAAAATGGCTGCCTGGAGCAGCGGATTTGTTGTGCCGGCATGGAATGCCAGCAATAACCCTGGTGGCAATAAACATAAAAAAAATAAATAAATTTAAAAATTCACTTAATAACTAGGAGTATAAATCAATATTGAGGTTTACGAAGGCTGAAAATAATTATACCTTTGTGGTTAACCATGTCGTATATCACAAAGCTTTTAGGTAATCTCATCATGTAAATTTTGCTACTAGGAGTATAATCTGGGTATGGAATAGGAAAAGACAACATAGGCTGTATCTTCATTTGAGTGCTCATCTTTGATTCATTTTTGTTTGGTTGGTTTTGCTTATTATTATTATTATTTATAAAAGAAACTAGATCTGCAGTCCAGGATGTTGTGCAGTGGAGACCATGTTGAATTCTTAAACATAATATCCTTGGCAGTGCCTGTAACAGAGTGATGCTCTGTGTCTTTCTCCTTCTCTCTTTATTTCCTATTAATAAATACAAGAGAGAAAAGAGACTAGATCTAGTCAAACAACAGTGGGGCAGCTAGCAAGGAACTTGTTTCATCTCCTTTTGGTTCCTTTTTCTTAAAGCTCATATTTTAAAATGGAGAAAACAAACCAACAAGTGGTTTGACACCCTCCCCAGAATACCAAAAGGTGGAAGGAAAATGTAATAGTCTCCTAGGAACTGAAACGCTGTTGCAAGTTAATACAGAATCAAGCCTAAAGAATAGTGAATCATACTGAGACCCACTGAGTTCCTCCATGCACAATGAAGAAGAACTGCAGTAGGAAAATAAGGTCCTGCCATTCTTGGCCCTTGAACACTGTAACTACAGGATTAAGAACCCTCTCTCCTTTGCTGCCCAATCCATTCTTCCTTATTCCATAAATCCCCCCGACCATGCCCTTTCTAACCTACTCCAGACCACATTTTCAGTTCCCAAATATTTTAAGTAGTGATGCTTCTGGGAGGTGGGGGGAGTGACTAGACTGTAGAACAAAATCTTACAAATGACATTTAAGGAATGAGAAGCCTTGGTCTAATCCTACAATTTCTGGAAAGTTACCTTCTTCAGGCATCACTTTTTCATTTCTAAGAATATCTTCCCAGGTACCAGATGATGGTATACCTGGTTGGGAAAGCACATTTCAGTATGCAAGAACCCAGGTTCAAATGCCAAGTCCTCACTGATAGGGGGAAGGCTTCACAAGTAATGAAACAGTGTTTGTGCTTCTCTCCCCATAACCCCATCTTCCTATTCTTCTCAATTTTTCTCTGTATACAAAATGAATAAATATTTTATTTATTGTTTAAATAAGTAAATATTTTTAAAGAATAACTTCCCAGCCCTAAATTTACATGCCACCTATGAAAGCAGAATCAGATATACCAATTAAAAGATTGCTTGGGGGAGTCGGGCAGTAGCACAGCAGGTTAAGCGCATATGGCGCAAAGTGCAAGGACAGGCATAAGGATCCCGGTTCAAGCCCCCGGCTCTCCACCTGCAGAAGAGCCACTTCACAAGTAGTGAAGCAAGCTTACAGGTGTCTACCTCACCCCCCACCCCCGTCTTTCCTTCCTCTTTCCATTTCTCTCTGTCCTATCCAGCAATGATGACATCAATAACACAACAACAATAATTACAACAATAACACTACCAGGGCAACAAAAGGGAATAAATAAATAATTTTTAAAAAATCGCTTGGGTCAAAGACAAGTTTCTTCAACATTTTTAGGATCCTTTCCTTCTAGGTAAAAGAAAATGACATCACAAACACCTTTATTATTATCTCAAAATCTTAGAGATAAGTCTTTCTCTGCATGAGCTGCTAAAAGAAAATACCAAACATCTCATAACTATGTCACACACCATTTTTTTAAAGTGTTGAAATAAAAATCAACCCTTAAATACTAACAGTATACAAAATAAGGGCAAGTATTAAAGGGTTGCATGTTCTAACTAACTAGTATTTCCTTTTTTGGTAAATTGCAGTATCATCTATACAAGTCATGAGTTAGTCACTACATTTAACCACCACCAGAGTAGGCCCACAGTGGGAGGAGATTCACAATAGGAACTAATTCTGAATAATACCGTCTAATGATTTCAAAGTGCAGTTGTAGAACTGTATGAATAGAGTTCAGAGATCCTTAGCCATGAAATGCTTTTTAGATTTTTCCACTTGGTCTTAGTATTCACCATTCATCAAATAAAAAATTAAAAACCAAAGTCTAGATGACTAACTTTACTTAGGGTAGTATTAGAACTGTATTTAACTCAGATTCTTTTCATAATGTATTTCCAGAAGGAAAAATGCTAAATTGATTTTTAACGACTACTATAAGATGTTTTCTGATTTAAGGAGGAGGAAGTTACTACTTTCAAAATAACAAGAAGTGCTTAAAGTTAAAATTATTTTGAATTTATAAGGCTGCAATTTCAATCCAAGTATAAAAGGTAAAATAATCAGTTATTGCATTGCCTCTCGAAATCTACTTTGGCAAGACACAGTTTTACCAAGAGTTTTTCCACTTACTTTCTTCCCCCACTTTTCCATGAGAAAACTGCACCAATGGGGAAGCATGAAACAAGTATGGTAAAAGAAAGTTAATTCTTTATTTAGTAGGGGGTGAGAGGAGGTAAAAGATATGTGCATTAAATAGAATGAGAAGCCAATGTTCACAGACAGACACAAGGTCTCATTAATGCACTGCTTACAGTTGAGCAATTCACAATTCATAATGAGTAGTCCAGGACGTGGTACAGTGGATAAGGTGATAAGCTATCAAGCACGAGGTCCTGAGTTTGATCCCCAGCATTGCAAAAGCCAGAGTGGTGTTCTGGTCCTCTAATGCTAATAAATACATATTTTTTATAATTAAAAAAATTTTTTATTTAATTATTTTTCCCTTTTGTTGCCCTTGTTTTATTGTTGTAGTTATTATTGTTGCCATCGTTGTTGGATAGGACAGAGAGAAATGAAGAGAGGAGGGGAAGACAGAGAGGGGGAGAGAAAAACAGACACCTGCAGACCTGCTTCACCACCTGTGAAGTGACTCTCTTGCAGGTGGGGAGCCGGGGGCTCGAACCAGGATCCTTACGCAGGTCCTTGCACTTTGCACCACGTGCGCTTAACCTGCTGCATTACCGCCCGACTCCCTAAATAAATATTTTAAAAAAGAAAAATACATACTGATACTTGACTGAAAAAAACCAAAACCTTAATTACCAATCTCGATTCTCAGGGTGATTTTTTTTAATAAGCTTAAAACTAATAGAAATGATTACTACTATGATTGCTCAACAAATTGTTTGGCTTCGTATGTTAACTCTCTTTTCAATCACCAGGTTCCAGATGCCACCAGGATGCTGGCCAGGCTTCCCTGGATTGAAGACCCCACCAATGTGTCCTGGAGCTCAGCTTCCCCAGAGACACACCTTACTAGGGAAAGAGAGAGGCAGACTGGGAGTATGGACCGACCAGTCAATGCCCATGTTCAGCGGGGAAGCAATTACAGAAGCCAGACCTTCTACCTTCTGCAACCCTCAATGACCCTGGGTCCATGCTCCCAGAGGGCTAGAGAATGGGAACGCTATCAGGGGTTATGGAGATTGGGTGGTGGGAATTGTGTGGAGTTGTACCCCTCCTACCTTATGTTTTTGTTCATTAATCCTTTCTTAAATAAAAAATTAAAAAAAAAAAAAAAGAAATGATTACTACTGTTAAGGAATGAGCAAAAGTATCATAGGATGGGAATTATAGCATTTTGATGTTTGAGGCAGGAAAATGTGTATTAAGAGCAAAATTAGGTTAAAAATAGGTCTTACTCATTCTGATGTCATCACATACTTTAACTTCTATTAACTCGGCTGATTTTATTTACTTTCAATCTGATAGTTTTGCAGCATCCTCACAGACTGGTTCCTTCCAAACCAGCATAAAACTAAGGAAGCTACAAGACAATACACAGTAATGACCAAGTCTATTTCTCTTACATGTCCTTCTCCTAAGTGCCTTATCTTTGTTCTGAAAAATCTCAACTAACCACATCTAAAAAAAAAAACAAAAACAAAATTTCTCAGTGGCACAAAGATAAGTAAATCTCAGTAACAGTAACACTTATTCACTTGATGGGTGCTTTTTTCCTCTCCAAAAATAAAGAAAACTTAACATTGCAATGCCTGGTCCTCTTTATTACCATTTCACACCAGCTAGAAACAGAGGAGAGGAAAGAAGAAAAGCAATTAGAAAGGGCTGGAGAATAGTGAAATACCACAATGACTATGCAGAGGACATTCATGCCTAAGGCACCAAAGAAAGGCCCAGGTTCAATCTCCAGCACCAGCGTAAACTAGAGCTGAGAGGTGCTCTAGGAAAAAAGGAGAAGAAGGAGGAGAAGAAAAGGAGGAAGGAAGGAGGGAAAGAAAAAAAAAGAAAGAAGAGAGATTAGGTTGGGGGGAACAATAAGTCACAGACAACTATAACTAATTCACAACTAAGGCAGTAGAACATGCAGTGAGCCATGAACTGAAGTTAGGAAAAAACACTTTAGATAGACCTTACTTTTTTTCTTTTGATTTTGAAGGTCCGTATTACTGTGAAGGACAGGCATCCATTTAACCTCATTTTAGAACCTCAATGACATATCTCTAAAAGCAAAATGCCATCACTTGCAAAGAGACTGCCACGAAGGGCAAATACAGGTAGCATTAGCTAGAAGCTTTCTTCCTTCAGGAGGAATCTGCTTCTCAAATGAAGTCAGTTGGAATAATCAAGCTCAAATTGTTCACAGGAGCCTATTCAAAGAGATGGAAGTGTCCACCAAATACAGAAAGCCTAATATTCCATAGTAATGTCTTTTTCCTCTTCCCCCAAAGAAATAGCTTAATGAGTCAGCCTCGCAGTCTGCCTAGCACAGCCCCTTGGTCCCGTATTCAATCACATTCTGTCGCATATTCGAGCACAGTGTTACACACCGGCACACAGAATAAGGCAAGGCACACAGCATAAAATAAACAAATAAATAAATATTTTTAAAAACCTCACAGACATGCTTTTTCTCTTTTTTGAAGCGAAAAAAGAAACCAGAGGGCAAGAGAAAACTTACCTTCTAAACGTGAGAAAAAGAGTAAAACAAACAAGAGAACAAAAAAAGATGCGTAAAAAAGTCATAACAGGGAAGTGAAAGTTGTCAAATACTCAAAAGCAAAATTAAGCAAAATATCAGATTTAAAATAATAATACCATAGAGATTTCAAGTAGTCTGAAAACTTGTTCAAGAACTTTATGCCTCGGAAATCTTTCCAGGCAACAAGGCTAATACTACAGGTTCTTAGCTTTGACTTTAACATAGATAGATGTCTTGGAGGACAAGCATAGCCTTATTGAACACCCACTGGAAGTCCTATTACAAAATCCCCTCTCTACTATCAGCCTGCAGGGAGGCCCTGGAGACATTTGGGTCCAGTGTGGAGAAGCTGACTCCTGGAAACAGGGTTAATTCAGCGCTTCCCTCACCACCTACATCTTGGGGGCCTTACCATAAGAATGTAAACCCAAGCATTTCTGTTTGCCCACAGTCACTAGTCAGCATGAGACTGATGAGTGCAGCAATACAGACTCACTGCTGATGAGTGCCAGAAGGAATCCACTAACCCTTTCAGCGTCCCAGGAGAAATTCTAGACAAGAGGTGAAGGAAACCTTCAAACTAGCAAATGTGAGAACTTAACATTTTAATGAAACTTTCCTTAGAGGAAAAATGAAATGAAGGGACACACCCAGAGTTATCAAGAGTTTCCACTGTAGATTTCACTAGGTCAAAGCAAATGTTGATTAAGGAAAAGTTTTCCATAAAACTCAGTCACAGGCATCTTCTGCATCTGTCACTCAGCAACAACCACCCATTCTGGTGTGAGAATACCACACCAGAATTCCTCTAGCAGCCCAATCAATGAAACTTCAGCTTGAAGGAAAAGCTATATATCTCAGCCTTCAATTAACATTCACCCACATACTTATGTATATATTCTGCCTGGGAGCAAAGGCAATTTGCAAAAGCATCTAGGTAGTTCATCAAAGTGAAGAGGAAATTACTTTCACAACTACTAGATAAAATAAATGTAAGACAAGGGAGAACTCAAGATTTTGCTTATTTCACCCAGTCACACTTACTTTGCTGGCCCAGGCATCTTCATCCCAAGAAGTAAGTTGTAATACACGAATGATTTCATTAATTTCAGCACTCATTTTGTCTACAGTAAAATTGCGATTTTTCAAAGCTTCTTCTATTCCTTGTGTTTTTGAGTTTTTAGTTGTTACAAATATCTTCATAGCTATAAAAATAAAAGATCAGAAACTAAGCTTAGACTTTAATCAATCTTGCTGCATAACTGTGTGTGTGTGTGTGTGTGTGTGTGTGTATGTGTGTGTGTGTGTGTGTGTATGTGTGTGTATGTGTAGTCTTTTTTTCAGAGCACTGCTCTGCTCTGGCTTATGGTGCTGAGGAGGACAGAGCTTCAGGCATAGAGTCTGCTGCATAACAATATTCACAAAGTATTCCACACTTTTAACACACATTTTAGAATTTTACTGTCTTAAAAAGAATATTTAAAACATGTGGTCTGGGAGGTGGTGCAGTAGATAAAACATAGACTCTCAAGCATGAGGTCCTGAGTTGGATCTCTGGCAGCACATGTACCAGAGTGATGTCTGGTTCTTTCTCTCCTCCTATCTAATTAAAAAAAATAAAAATAAAAATAAAAACACTGAAAGTCTGGCAGTAAAGTTCTGTTATCAGCAACCTTCACTGTACAAATATCACTGTAACATGATCTGGGAACTAAGTTAACATACACAGACATAGATATATACATGATCTACAATCACAAAATATCCAATATCCCTCTAAATCAGTTGTCCTGGTCCTAATCTCCATTTAAAACAAATTCAGTAGGGTAAGATGAAATGGAAGATAACAAAATGTTGAGTTTATCCTCCAGGATTTTCTCTCACATGTAGCAGAGACTATTTAACCTCCAAGTGTGTGGGGGGTGGAGGGAGAAGCAAGAAAATATGTGCATTACATGGTGGTAATATCAATCTTAGGACATGTCGGCCCTTTATTCCCACCCCACCCCCAGAAGATAAAGTATAAGTAGAAAATACCTGAAATAAGAACTGGCAGCAACTCTTTCACGGTATTCATCGAGTTCACCAACATCACTCGGTGTTCTTGGTGAGTGAGTTCCTGCTGTCTCTCATCAATCATTTTGGCCATTTTAGTCATTCCTAGGTTGTAAGGGACAAAATATGAATTTGCCAATTAGTAAGCAATGAAATAATCCAGCGTCTGGTTATTCAACCTAAATTCATAATGAATCACTATGGAAGTCCAAGCTGACTGCACACTTAGGAACAACAGACTTGTCACTTGAACTCAAGCACTTAGATATGGAATTTTTCAGGATAGCTCTAACTTATTTTATTTATTTATTTATTTATTTGCCTCCAGGATTATTTCTGGGGCTCAGTGCCTACACTATGAATCCACTGCTCCTGAAGGCCATTTCTTCCATTTTTTTTTTTTAAATAGGATAGGACAGTGAGAAATTGAGTAATTGAGTGGGATGGGGAAAACAGAGAGGGGGAGAGAAAGACACCTGCAAACCTGCTTCACCACTTGTGAAGCAACCCCCCTGCAGATGGGGTTGAGTCAGGGTCCTTGCACTTTGTACTATGTGCTCTTAACTCGGTGCACTATAGCCCAGCCCGCCCCCAGCTCTAACTTCTTATTATGATTTTATCCTTTTCGTTACAGTAGTTTATTAAATATAAATCACAAGGTATTACATAATTTCTATATTTGACAAGAACATTCACAAATATTTAAAAATTTTAAAAAGCAAATTCACAGATGGAAAAGTATTTTGCATGATTACCCTGCATAAGGTTTCATGTTATATACCTAGTCACTGTATGTAGGCTATGCAAGAATTTCATGTGACCTTCTACTAAGGATTTATTGGTTTAAGGAGGTGGGAGGTAGTGCACCCATTGAATTCCAAGAACCTGGATTCAAATCCCTGCCCCACCTGCAGGGGAGAGTTTCATAAGCAATAAAACAGTGCTGCGGGAGTCTCTTTGTCCATTCTCTCTCTTTCTCTTTAATATTTATTTACTAGTGATAATGAGAGGAAGATACAGAAAGAGAGACCAGAGCAATGCTCAGCTCTGTCTTATGGTGGTGCTGAACCTGGGACCTCAGAGCCTCAGGCATGGAAGTCTTTTGCAGAACCATTATGCTGTCTCTTTTCTGTCTCCACCTTCCGACTTAACTTCTCTCTGTCTCACCAGTAAAATTAAAACTGGGAAAAAAAAAAAAGGAAAAGGCTGCATGGTGGCATACCTGCTTGAGTGCACATGTTACAATGCACAAAGACCCAGGTTTGAGCCACATGTTCCCACCTGCAAGGGGAAAGCTTTGCTAGTAGTCTGGCTGTCTCCTTCTGTCATCCCCTTCTCTACTGATTTGTGGCTGTCTCTATCCAATAAATAAACATAATTTTAAAAAAATTATAAAGGAAAAAAATGGTTGCTAGGATCTATTGTACAGACACTGAGCCCCAGTGATAATACTAGTGGAAGAAAAAAAGGAAAAGAAAGAAAGAAAGGAAGAAAGAGAGAAAGAGAGAGAGAGAGAAAGAAAGAAAGAAAGAAAAAGAAAAAAAAAGAAAGAGAGAAAATAGAAAGGGGGTGGGAAGGTAGATAACATAATGGTTATGCAAAGAGACTTTCATGCCTGAGGCTCTGAAGTCCCAGGTTCAATCCCCACACCACCATCAGCCAGAGCTGGTCAGTGCTCTGGTAAAAAAAAGAAAAGAAAAAAAAAAAAAGAGAAAGAAAGAAAAGAAGAAAAAAGAATGTATCGATTTTAAAAGTCTTAAGAATTACTGTTTCCAATAATTGATCTTTATATTTCCTGTACTTTCCAATTTGTACAAAATGTACTACTTTTATAATTAGAAACAAATGTAAATATTATTAAAATAATCACAGTAATGACAGTGTTTGAAAGCATCTGGTGTTTTGGAATAAGCCTACCAGCACTTTTTGTTTACTTTGGCTATTCAAAGGTGTTATGTGATTCTCTAAAGCTCTGATTTTCAAAGTGCTCTTGGGATTTCTTCAGTAGCTTACAAAGCCTCAGGGGTACAATAGGAGGTAGAAAAGTGGGGTAGCCCCTGTTGCATCCACAGTAGCTCCATTCTGTCTTTTATGTTGGGATATGCGTACAACTTCATTTGAAGAAATACAATTCTTGGGTGCCAGGCGGTAGCGCACCCGGATAAGTGCACATTGTACAAAGCGCAAGGACCCACACAAAGATCCGGATTCTAGCCACAGGCTCCCCACCTACAGCATGAACACTCACAAGCAGAGAAGCATGTCTATAGGTGTCTATCTTTCTCTCACCTTCTCTCCCTCCTCTTTCAATTTCTCACTGTCCTCCTCTCTCAATTTCTCTCTGTCCTACCCAATAAAATGGGGAAAATGGCCACACCAAGAGCAGTGGATTTGTAGTGCGGGCACCAAATGGGCCCCAGCAATAACCTTGGAGGCAAGGAAGGCTGCAGGCAGGCAGGCAGGCAGGCAGGCAGGCAGGCAATTCTCCCATGTAAAGAAAAGCATTTCTCCCCTATACTGTCAAACAAAGCACTGCTCTAAAGCTACTTCCCAATGACCTTCAATGTTGGCTCAGAAAAATTCTTCACTGCTGTAAGTTTACAGAATGATGCACCAGTATATCAAGAAAACACTTACTTGAAAATCATTTCACATAAGATACAATAATTAATAAGGTAGTATGTGATCTTTAATACTGATGCCTTAAAGATCTGATGTGCCACAATGCATGCTTTAAGGACCCTTAAGTTCATACTGTATATCTAAAACATCAAAAGCTGGTATCTGTTCTATATTTTGAATATCCAGTTTTCAGATGACTAAATATTTGAAATGACTAAATCATTTCAAAATAAGATTTAGCCATAGTAGCCTTTTCTCCTGCTAGGTCTGATTATGTTATACAGACTTGGGCATGATCCATAATACTAGGCTGTCTAATTATCAAGCTAAGAGATCATAAAGATCTACAGGCCACCTGGCAGACAGTGAAGGAATTCTGTGTAATGTGAAATGGAGAGGTCAGGGTTCAGTGTGACTGTATACATAAATAATTAATTTTCTTTTTTTTTTTTAGTTCTCTTTATTCATTGGATAAAGACAGAGAGACATCGAGAGGGGAGGGAGAGATAGAGAGACAGAGAGACACCTGCAGCCCTGCTTCACCAATTGCAAAGCTTTCCTCCTGCAGTTGGGGGCTGGAAGCTCGAACCTGGGTCCTTGTGCACTGTAACATGTGAGCTCAGCTATGTGTGCCACTTCGGGCCCCTTTCCTACATTCTCCAACATTTGTGGTGTCTAGTTTAATTCATTGAGTAGAGTCAGGATTTGTAGAAAGCAGGTTCATCTTTCAGGGAAAAAATTGTAACTATCCTAAGTGGATGCATAGCATCAGCTACACCAATAAAAACAACTAAAAGCCCAATGCACCACTGTCTGCATAAAAAGCAGATCAAGCATAAACAATCCATAAAAATTTTATTATAAAAGTTGGATATGACTGACCTGGTCCAAGATTCTTTGTGTAAGTGACCAAATCTTCCATAGTTTCTACAACCTCTGCCACTGTAAGATATTCCAAAATTCCTTTGCAAACTCTAATAATTTTACGAACCTGAAAGTGTAATTTAGAATATTCAGTCAAATGAGCGAACAATAAGCAGAAAACATGATAATGCAGATATATACTTATTTAACAACTTTTATCCTAAACAATTATCACTCCTTTTAAAAACTTTTTATTATCTTTATTTATTTATTGGACAGAGACAGCCAAAAATCAAGAGGGAAGGAGATGACAGAGAAGGGAGAGAGACAGAGAGACACTTGCAACAATGCTTCACCGTTCGCAAAGCTTTCCCCTTGCAAACAGAGACTGGGGGCTCAAACCCAGGTCCTTGTGCATTAACAATTACCACTCCTCAATTAGGATATTTCAGACGAGACTTAGACTGAATACTATAGGCTTCAGATCACCTACCTCTGCCTCATCGAAGGTGAGGAGCAGGTCTGAGGTGCCAGAAAGGATGCCCCTTGACCCATCAATTAGATAATCTCGAGCAGGCACTGAGTATGGATCTGACTGAAGCATCTGGGCTGCCTGGACAAGCTTGGTGCAAGCATTCTCAACTCTGTGAACAAGAAATGAAATTAATTCTTAGGTAGAAGGAAGCAGAAGACCACATGAAAATATAAATGTAAACAGACCTAAATTCACTTTTTTACCTAACACAGTAAATAGTGAGGAAGATTGTAGAGTAGATCCTAAGCTTTCCGCTTAATAATTAAGTTAATAATTAAGGGCAGCACTTTAAAAAAATTTTTTTGATATTTATTTACTTCCTTTTGTTGCCCTTTTTTTAAATTTATTATTGTTGTAGTTATTACTGTTGTTGGATAGGACAGAGAGAAATGTAGAGAGGAGGGGAAAACAGAGAGGGGGAGAGAAAGATAGACACCTGCAGACCTGCTTCACCACCTGTGAAGCGACTCCCCTGCAGGTGGAGAGCCAGGGGCTGGAACCAGGATCCTTACCACAGTCCTTGCGCTTTGTGCCACCTGAACTTAACCCACTGCACTACCGCCAGACTCCCAGGACAGCACTTTTATCCATTCATTCATGTACTGCACTTAGTCCTTGCTCTAGGTTATTTTCAGGCAAAGTAAATATATAAAATAAGGAAATGTTTTGTACCTTTAGGTTCTTTTAACTTAGGCTGGAAAACCAGTTCACTTGGATAATGTGCTGCTTGGTCATGTATGAGAACCCAGGTTTAAGACCAGTCCCCACCACAATGAAGACTGAGTTAGTGCTATGGTTTCTTTCCCCCTCTCTCTCTCTGTTTCTCTATCTTGCTTTTTCTATCTGAAAAATAAAAGCCAGCCGGGAGTCGGGCGGTAGTTCAGTGGGTTAAGCGCACGTGGTGTAATGCGCAAGGACCAGTGTAAAGATCCCGGTTCAAACCCCCCGGCTCCCCACCTGCAGGGAAGTTGCTTCACAAACAGTGAAGCAGGTCTGCAGGTGTCTAGCTTTCTCTCTCCCTCTGCCTTCCCCTCCTCTCTTCATTTCTCTCTGTCCTATCCAACAACAACAACAAGGGCAACAATAAATAAATAAATAAATATTAAAAAAATAAAATAAAATAAAAGTAGGCCTGGAGTAAGAAAGCCCTTAAGATGCCAAAAACCGGGAGTCGGGCGGTAGCACACCGGGTTAAGCGCACGAGGCACGAAGCGCAAGGACCAGCATAAGGAACCCGGTTCAAGCCCCGGCTCCCCACCTGCAAGGGCGTCACTTCACAAGCGGTAAAGCAGGTCACCTGCAGGTGTCTGTCTTTCTCTCCCCCTCTCTGTCTTCCCTTCCTCTCTCCATTTCTCTCTGTCCTATTGAACAACAATGACATCAATAATAACTACAACAATAAAACAAGGGCAACAAAAGGAAGTCTCAGTAACTCTTTCCCTTATTGTCACTAGGCTTATTGTTGATTTTAATTTAATATTGATTTACAAAAGTATAAGTCCCCAGGCTTATTGCTGGGTCTTGGTGGCTATACAACAATTCCACACCACTTCTGGCAGCCATTTTCTTCCTCTTTTTTTTCTTTCTTTCTCTGCTAGATACAGAGAGAAATTGGGGTGAGGATGGAGAGGAAGAGGGAGAGGGAGAAGGGAGAGGAGGAGCTGCAGAAATGTTCTACCACTTGTGAAATTTCCTCCCTGTAGGTGAGGACCATGAACATGAACCTCTACCAGGCGCACCACCACCCAGACGCCCTCTCTGTAAGTCTTTTGTTTGCTTACCCCTTAATCTTTGCACACTGCCATTAAAGAGAAACACAGAGAACTGAGCTCCAACACAGGTTGGTTGTTTTTTTTTTCTGATAATAAAATCATGTATAAATTTCTCATTTATTTATTTAGGTGATTTTTTTTTTGGATAAATTTATTGGACTATTTGAAAACAATCCTATGAAAACTGCTGTTAATATGCAAAAGGACTCTCATGCCTGAGGTTCCAAAGTCCCAGGTTGAATCCAATCCCTCGCACCACCATAAACCAGAGCTGATCAGTGCTCTGGTTAAAAAAAAAAAAAAAATTCATGCTTCCCATAAAGAAATTTGGTCCATACTCCCAGAAGGATAAAGAATAGTGAAATTTCCAGTGGAGGGGGAAGGGATACAGAACTGTGGTGGTGGGAAGTATATGGAATTGTATCCCTCTTATCCTAGAATCCTGTTAATCATTATTAAATCACTAATAAATTTTTTAAAAAGTAGTCATGGGCCCCTTAATATACCTAAAATAGACCTACTAGCTTTTTCCAAAATGGAAACCTCAAATCTTCATCAATATTCTTGCCTTTAGGTTCATGATTAGTCAATAATTTGTTCTGCTTTATATCTTAACTCTTTTTCAGCCACTAACTTCCAGATGATACCATGATGCCAACCTGACTTTCCTGGGCAGACAACCAACCCCACCAATGCATCCTGGAGCCCCGCCTCCTCAGACCCCTCCCCGACTAGGGAAAGAGAGAGACAGGCTGGGAGCATGGATGACCTGCCAATGCCCATGTTCAGCGGGGAAGCAATTTCAGAAGCCTGACCTTCCACCTTCTGCACCCCATAATGATCCTGGGTTCATGCTCCCAAGGAATACATGAATAGGGAAACTATCAAGGGAGGGGATGGGATATGGAGTTCTGGTGGTGGGAATTGTACCCCTCTTATCCTATAGTCTTGTCAATATTTCCGTTTTATAAATAACATTTTTAAAGAATAAGGAAAAAGTAAACAAACAAAAAAACAAAAAACAACAACACTTGGGTTTTGTTTTTTTTCCCTCCAGGGTTATTGCTGGGACTTGGTGCCTGCACTACGGATCCACTGCTCCTGGATGCTGTTTGCTTCCCTTTTGTTGCCCTTGTTTATCGTTGCTATGGTAATTATTATTGTTGTTATTGCTATTGTTGGATAGGATAGAGAGAAATCGAGAAAGGGCAGACAGAGAGAGAGAGACCTGCAGACCTGCTTCACCACTTGTAAAGCTACCTCCCTGCAGGAGGGGTGCCGGGGGCTCAAAATGGGATCTTAAGGCCGGTCCTTGTGCTTTGCGCCAAAGTGCAAGGACCAGTGTAAGGATCCAGGTTTGAGCCCCCTGGCTTCCCACCTGGAGGGGCATCGCTTCACAAGTGGTGAAGCAGGTCTATAGATGTCTTTCTCTCCCCTTCTCTGTCTTCCTTTCATCTCTCCATTTCTCTCTGTCCTATCCAACAATGACAGCAATAATAACTACAACAATAAAAAAAAAAAACAAGGGCAACAAAAGGGAATAAATAAATATTAAAAAAAATAAAAAATAATAACATAACCAGTTATTAACCACTTAATGTTAATACAGTTTAGTAATAATGATGACCTATTCAGCCAAGGGGTGTGTTTTGTGGGAAGAAAGTTCATTTAAAAGAGGAGCCCAAGTATTCCTTTTCGTTGTTGTCATTACTGTGACTTCACCACTTCAACTTTTACAGACAGACAGAAACAGGAAGAGAGGGAAAGACACCATAGTAATAATGCTTTCTTCAGTGGTCAGGCTTGAACCTGGCATGAAAGTCTTTTGTATAACTATTATGCTGTCTCCCAGGACGTTTAAAAAAAGAAAGGAAGGAAGAAAGGAAGAAAGAAAAGAAAGAAAGAAAGAAAGAAAGGAAGAAAGAAAGAAAGAAAGAAAGAAAGAAAGAAAGAAAGAAAGAAAGAGGCAGTGAGAGAATGAAAGAAACCACAGCACTGAAGCTTCCTTCAAGGTGTTAGGGGGCTAAGCTCAAACCTAGGTTGTGTAAATGGCAAAGCAGTAAACTAGCTAAGCAAGTTATTTTACCAGCACCCAAATAATTGCTTTTTAAAATATATTTTATTGGGGGCTGGGTGGTCATGCAGCGGTGCCAAGTGCAAGGTGCCAAGTGCAAGGACTGGCATAAGGATCCCAGTTTGGCTCCCCATCTGCAGGGGGGGTCACTTCACAGGCGGTGAAGCAGGGTTGCAGGTGTCTATTTTTATCTCCCCTTCTCTGTCTTCATCTCCTCTCTCCATTTCTCTCTATCCTATCTAACAATGACAATATCAATGACAATAAATACAACAATAAGGGCAACAAAAATGGGAAAAAATGGCCTCCAGGAGCAGTGGATTCATAGTGCAGGCACCGAGCCCCAACAATAACCCTGGAGGCAAAAGTAAAATAAAAACATTTATTTATTTATTTAAGACAAAGACAACGAAATTGAGAGGGAAGGGGGAGGCAGAAAAGGAGCAAGAGAGACAACTACAACATGTTTCACCATCCAATCCCTACTCCCCCAACCTTGCCCCCCCCCAGAGCACTGCTCAGCTCTGATTTAAAGTGTTGCTGGGGATCAATCCTGGGGCCTTGGATCCATAGGCATGATAGTCTTTGCATGAGCATTATACTATCTATATAGCCCTACTTCATGTCTCCCTCCGCTCTCTTTATTAAGAACTTAATGAATCACAGTGCAGTTGTTGACACATGGGTATAATCTCTCATCTCCCCATAATAAGTAGCTGCAAAACTTTCACACCCAACTCAGGTTAACAGTTATTTTATCAGTATATTGACAGTATTATGATTTGGTAACAAAGCAGTAAAAAGATGGCAAGCAGAGGTTAGAGCAATGTAAGGCTACAACCTCAAAAAAGATGAAAAGGCTAGAGACAGCACATAACACATACAGCATTGACATGTTATAAAAAATACCATTAAACATTTGCCACTCCATGTGGTATAGATGCCTAGGCCTGCCTCTCTAGATGAGGATGGTTCTCAGGAAGGTCTTACAGGACAACAACTGTACTTAAATCATCATCTCCCTAATAAAGTTCTTTTTAAAAAAAAAGTTAAAGAGACTTGCTTATTCCTTGTGGTTTGTGATAATTTATTTAAACATAAATATGAAACTGACATTGAAATTTACCAAGCATACAAAAAAAAAGTTTGAAAGTATGAAAATGCCTATAGGAAGCCAGGAGATAGCTCAGCCTGTAGAGCACACACATTAATTACCATGTGTGTGGACCTGAGTTTGAGCCTCTGGTGTGGTGTTTTTCTTCTCTAACTTTCTCTCCTTCTTGGTCTCTCTCCCTCTATCTGTTGGGGGTGAAGAGTAGAGTCCACTGGAAGCAATGGATTTGTGCTTGTACAAAGCCTCAGAAAAGTTCTAGTGGCAAATGAATAAATAAATGAATAAACAATGTCCTTCAGGAAGAAGGTAAATGATAACAACCAAGTGGAACTCTGAGTTTACAGAAAGGAAGAGTACATAATTGTAACAGTGGGTAAATATAAAAATGCTTTTTCTTATTATTTAAATATCTTGAAAGGTAATGTACTGACTCTGGCAAGGACTTCAAACTTATTTTTACAAGTGATCTTACTGGATTGGGGAGATACTCGGTGGTAGGGCACAGGCTTCCAAGCCTAAGGTCCCAGGGATCCCAGGTTCTAGCTCCAGAAGCATATGCCAGAACTAAACTATGCTCAACTCCAGTGTGTTCTCTCTCTCTCTCTCCCTCAAATGTAAATAGATCTTTAAAATATTCTACAGAATGTATGTTACTTACTTCAGAAGGAGAGGGGGAAGAGAGGCTAAAGCTCTGATCTGTCATAATCAAGAACTCAGCACTGCTGCTTGTGTTAGTGAACTTTAATTTACTGATACATTATCTATCCAAAATGATCAAGGACAGCAGTAACAAAATATTTTTTCCAACAAAAATCACTTGCAAATATTGCCCATTAAATGTTTCTTGAATAAACGGATTTTCAACAAGGACCAACATGAAATCAAGTAGCCCATAAAAATCAAGAGAGAGGAAAAAAGAGAGAATCAGATTATACCAGAGACTAGAACTCATGCTTGCAAGTTAAGCACTCTACCCACAGAGCTGCCTCCCAAGGTAATGAAGTCATTAAGCAGGGTCAGTGAGACAGCATAATGGTTATGCAGAAGTCTTTCATGCCTGTGCTTTGAAGTCCCAGGTTCAATTCCCAGCACCACCATAAGCCAGAGCTGTGCAGTGCTCTGGCACTCTGATGTCTGCATGTCTATCTCTCTCATTAACTAACTAAATAAAATATTTTTAAAAGAGGAAGAAATCAGTGAACATTAAAGTCACAAACTTGACCAAGCACTGGAAAAGTATCTGTTTTGCCATGAGCATGACCCAGACTTGAACCTGGCTCCCATTTGCAATGCAGGATGCTTTAGTGCTGTGGACTTTCCCTATTTCCCTCTTTGTCTCTACCTGTCTGAAAAAGTTGGCCTAAAGTGGTGAAGCCTTGGGCAATGACATAAATAAATAAATATAAATCACAAGCTTGATTTCACTTCTAAGTAACTGGAATCTTGCTAGAGATATAGCAAGCAAACATAAGCATCACAGAATATGACTTTTTCTACACTTATTTGCAAGCACCAGTTACTGTGCAACTGTTTCACATTTGGAAGAAATAAAAAATAGATAATGTTTAGAAATGACCATCATGGAGAAATGAAATAAAAAAAAAAAAAAGATGAAATGGAAAAAAGGTTTGCAGGAATCAATCTGATTCTCCACTAATGGTTCCCTTGTGTAGTAAGATGATAAGGTCAAAACAGACAACATATACTTTTTTTTCCCAAAGTGAGACATCTGATCTGTACATGAAAATTTAATGGCATTCTTAAAAGCCAACTAAATCCCGCCATGACTAACCAGTAGCCCGAAACAGGAAGGAGTTTGTCTGTGAAAAATGAAATTTTATTTAGACATTTAAACTGCCTGGATTCTTAAAGTAATCGTCTACCTTTGAACACAAATATCAATTTAAAAAAAACAATCTACCCTCCTCACCTACTTCCTATTATACTTCCCTCACTCACTCCAAAGCTAACCTCATCAAAGCAAGGACTGCAAAAACTGAATAAGGGCAAGAGACTGGCAGACTTTAACCATGACTCTTTAGTGACTAGCAGGCCACTCCATCTGCTGGGACCCTAGTCGGGGAGTCCTGAGATTCCCAATCAGACATGACAGGTCTAGATCTCGAATAGATTCCTCTCTCCATCGTTACTGATCATCTCTATCAGGAACAACAAAATAGACCCCTTTGTGGGTCCCCATAGGACCTTGCCCTTAACGTGGATCAACAATGGCAGAGAATGTTCCATCCTCAAAGGGAGGTTGGATAACATACTCTGTGTTCTACCTGAGGAAGATGGGTCCTAAAATTGGGGCAGCTTGGAACGTTACTATTCATGACCACAGAATGTGAGCTCAGATCTATAGGCATGCAGAGGTCACATAGGCTCCTAAGCTGAATATGGGTCCCAGATCAGATCAAATTGATGCAGTTTATAGTCAACAATATTTATACATCTTTCCCGTATTTGGGAACTACTCTCTTCCCTGATCTAGCTTTCTGGTCCTTTTCCCAGCCATGACATCATCTCCCCAGACAATAACATGGATCCACCTGCATAGCAGATGTCAGGCTCAGGAAAAAAAACAAAAAAAAATAGTATAGTCATGGGGGCTCTGTGGACTATAACTAAAATATTGCTACTAACTATCTACAAAATGGAGACCCCCCCCCAACTCTTCATATGAACCATTCCACCCTTTATATTCATGATTAGTCAACAACTTGTCTGGCTTTATATGTTAACTCTTGTTTCAGCCACCAGGTTTCAGATGCTACCATGATGCCAACCTGACTTCCTTGGGCAGATAATCCCACCAATATCTTCCAGATCCCTGCTTTCCCAGAACCCCGCCCCACTAGGGAAAGAGAGAAACAGGCTGGGAGCATGGATCAACCTGCCAATGCCCATGTTCAGTGGGGAAGCAATTACAGAAGCCAGACCTTCCACCTTCTGCACCCCATAATGATCTTGGTCCAATCCCAGAAGGATAGAATAGGAAAGCTATCAGGGGAGGGGATGCGATATGGAGTTCTGGTGGTGGGAATCGTGTGGAGTTGTACCCCTCTTATCCTATGGTTTTTGTCAGTGTTTCCTCTTTATAAATAAATTTTTTTAATTTAATAATAAAATAAAATATTCAACAAGTTAACTTGCACCTTCATTCCAAAAAACAAATTAGGGGGTAGAGGTAGCTATGTTATATCAAATTCACCAGTATAATAAATAAAATCTGATCTTATGCAGACCTTGGTCACTTAGGTTGTAAATACTGTCATAAAATGCAGTCTGTCCTAACTCTCAAGGTGATGGCATTAAAAGGTGAGGACTTTGGAAGGTAATTAGCTGAGGAGAGTAAAGCTTTCATTAATGTAATTATCACCCTCAAAAAAGAGATTGCTGGGAGCTTCCTTGCTCTTTCCACCATGTGAGGACAAAGAGAGAAGATGGCCATCTGTGAACTAGGAAGCAAACACTCAAGACACCAAATCTACTGGTGCGTTGATGTTGGACTTCTCAGCCTCCAATGAGAAATAAATGTTTGGTGCTTTAGGACTTGGCCTCAACTGCATTCAGCTTTCTACAGACTGAAATATGGAGCAAACACTTGAAAATCTGATTTCACAGAAGCTGTATTTATCTGTGGCTGGGGGATCTGTACTTTCTTTCTTTCTTTCTTTTTTAATATTTATTTATTCCCTTCTGTTGCCCTTGTTGTTTTATTGTTATAGTTATTATTGCTGTTGTTATTGATGTCGTTGTTGTTGGATAGGACAGAGAGAAATGGAGACAGGAGGGGAAGACAAAGAGGGGGAGAGAAAGATAGACACCTGCAAACCTGCTTCACTGCCTGTGAAACGACTCCCCTGCAGGTGGAGAGCCAGGGACCTTACTCCGGTCCTTGTGCTTCGTGCCATGTGCGCTTAACCCGCTGCACTACAGCCCCTCTGCCGGATCTGTACTTTCAACAGAGTAGGATGGTCAGGCTAAAAACTAACCAATCACACAGAAAACAGACAACACTTGGGAGTGTTAAAATTTTCGGAAGCTCTTGCCAGGCGGGTTGGCTTCACGGGCGGGTAACAGAGACGCGGAGACAACGGCTGGGCAGGGAAGCTGTATTTCTTTATTCAGGAACAACGATTCACAAACTAAGACAAACTAATCACCAAACAGAACTCCGCTGTCTCTTTGCGGCGGCACAAGCACTCCCCCTTACTCTCGAACTCAGGAACCGTCTCTTACTCTGGAACTCAGGAACTCTCTGACTCTGGCACGCTGGAACTCTCGTACTCGGGAACCCCCTGAAACTCTGGCACTCTCGAACTCAGGAACCCTCTCCCGGGGTTCCTTTGGGGCGGGGCCAAGCGGGCCCGCGAAATTAGCAGGTCTGATCCAATTCTCTTGTCGGGGGGAGGGCTAGAACAAGCCAATGTAAAGCATACGACAATTCCCCCTTTTCTTTTTAACTAAATGACTATAGTATCAAGGGTGTGGGGTGAACAGAAACATATATAACAAAAACCAGCATGTTGCCAAGGGAAGGCCTGAGGGGGCCATATCTGAAAAAAAAAACATTTCTTGCCTCTGGGGGGCTACTTGCCTCGACGGGCAATTGCATGGGGGCGGGGAACGGCCTAGGGTCCCACAGGCAGCTGGCTGCAACTTACTTACTATGAAACAAAACTTGTTATTAGCATATCTACTGCAGGATCCAACGTTTCTAATAGAGAAGGAATTTGAGACTTTTACATATCAACAATGTCTTTTAACCTTTTGTTACACCCATTCAAGATGGAGACACACCCTAGGTGTGGGCCGGAGAGGAAACCTCAGGCATGAGAATAATTAGCATAGCCATTGTGCGATCTACCATTTCTAATAGAGAAGGTAGTGTTTTACATATCAACAAGTCTATTTAACCTTTTGTTTAGACCAACTTAGTTAAAATATATTGATTGTTAACTAATTTTTACCTTAGACTTTAAATGTAAGTTAATTTTATCTTTATGAGAATTATATTGAAAACCTTTTTCATTTAACTTTGACTAGTAAGAATTTAGCCTTAAAGCTACTGTTTATCAAACTTTAAACATACACATAAACATGGTCATTAATACACAAGGAGAGAAACCTTTGTTACGAAGACATGTCATTTTAAACACGAATTTAAGTCTGTACTGTCTTAGTTGTTGGGGGGGGTTCACCATCCAGAGGTGGCTTCCCGTGCAGCTCCATTTCCGAGCAGCTCCACGTTGGGCGCCATTTGTTGTTAAAATTTTCGGAAGCTCTTGCCGGGTGGGTTGGCTTCACGGGCGGGTAACAGAGACGTGGAGACAACGGCTGGGCAGGGAAGCTGTATTTCTTTATTCAGGAACAACGATTCACAAACTAAGACAAACTAATCACCAAACAGAACTCCGCTGTCTCTTTGCGGCAGCACAAGCACTCCTCCTTACTCTCGAACTCAGGAACCGTCTCTTACTCTGGAACTCAGGAACTTTCTGACTCTGGCACGCTGGAACTCTCGTACTCGGGAACCCCCTGAAACTCTGGCACTCTCGAACTCAGGAACCCTCTCCCGGAGTTCCTTTGGGGCGGGGCCAAGCGGGCCCACGAAATTAGCAGGCCTGATCCAATTCTCTTGGCGGGGGGAGGGCTAGAACAAGCCAATGTAAAGCATACGACAGGGAGAAGGGAAAGAAACAGAAAGAAGAAAACACAATGTTCTGGCTGTTGGGGACTTTCCCTACTATAGCCCAGCAGCCAGCACCTCACTTCTAACCAGGCTGACCCAGGCAGGCAAAATTGACTATCTGAGCTACTCTGTTCATTTTCTTTTTTAAAATTTTTATTATCTTTATTTATTCAATAGTGACATCCAGAAATTGAGGGAAGGAGGAGATACAGAGGGAGAGAGATAAAGAGATACCTGCAGACCTGTGTCACCACTCACAAAGCTTTTTTTGTGCAGGTGGGAACTGGGGGGCTCAAACTTGGGTCTTCGCACAGTGTATGTAACATGTGCACTCAACCAAGTGCTCCACCACCAGGCCCCCTTGTTCCTTTTCTTGACCCTTGTCAATACTTTGCTTCCCATGTAGGCAGAGCCTTTTGGTAAACACGAAAGAACCCGGTCACTAAGAAGTCCATCACATTTCAAAATGAAGAAATGTCAAAACAGGGTCATTAAAATTATGTTATATTTTAAGTGTTTGCATATAATAGTTTTAATTACGGGGGCCAGGCAGTAGCACAGCGGGTTAAGCGCATAAGGCATAAAGTGCAAGTACCGGCATAAGGGGGGTCGCTTCTCAAGCAGTGAAGCAAGTCTGCAGGTGTCTATCTTTCTCTCCCCGTCTTCCCTTCTTCTCTTGATTTCTCTCTGTCCCATCCAACAATGACAACGGCAATAATAATAACAACGATAAACAAGAAGAGGGGAAAAATAGCCTCCAGGAGCATTAGATTTGTAGTGTAGGCATCAAGCCCCAGCAATAACCCTGGAGGCAAAAAAATAAAAATAAAATAAAAAAGAAATCCTTCCCCTACCTCATCCCCCATGGCTACATAGTAATATCAGTTGGAGATGTCCATACCCTTCATTAATATAAAGTCTGAGTAGGATGACAGAGTGGGGGAGCAAGCAAGCCCTCAAAATTCTCTTCTATTCAACGTTTACACCTTACCCTCAGTTATAGGATTAATAAATGAAAATTAACCCCCTCAAATTCTCCCTAGGTTAAGATCACCCCCCACCCCGTGTTATCACTGGGGCTCATTGCCTGCATTACAAATCCACTCTTCCTGGCAGTCATTTTTTGTTGTCACTGTTGTTATTGCTGGATAGGACAGAAAGAAACTGAGAGAGGAGGAGAAGATAGAGAGGGGGAGAGAAAGATAGACAACTGCACACCATCTTCACCGCTTGTGAAGCGACCCCCTGCAGGCAGGGAACCAGGGGCTCGAAGCAGGATCCTTGCACGTGTCCTTGTGTTTAGTACTATGTGTGCTTAACCCAGTGCACTACCACCAGGCCCCCTTTATTAAGTTTTTAAGTATTTAACTTGTTAGACTGAAAGGAACTCCAATGAAATTGCAAGTATCCGTCACAAATAATTTAGCCTTTATATTATCCTTCAGATAAGAAGTATTGCCTCTGTAGTTAATTGAATGTGTACTGAGAATTTTTCTGTATTTACATATGATTAAAGGATAATAAAATAATATCCATGCCAATTTCAAAAGACTCTGAGAGATGTGTGAAAATTAAGCTTTCATTTATATGATATCCATTTGGCACAGACTTTATTATAAAGTGACAAAAGTAGATTTATCTGTGGCATCCCAATGCTGGCCAGTATTCTTTGCTCCTGGCTTTGCCATTTTGAGAAAGGTCAAGGATCCTCAGCCATTAGTCATTGAGAAACATGAGTGAAGGCCACAGGCATAGTGACAGTTCTGAGGAAGGCGTTGAGAACACAGAGTACAATGACAAGCTTTAATCTAATTCAGGTAGCATTGCACAGTATGAACTCAGCATATGTGTACTATATGATAACACTAAAATATGCTGTTCCAACCCTGTTATCCTCGATTAAAAGGTTTCATCCTTTTCCTACCCCGACTCAGTGGTAGTATAGGGCATTGCATGTGGATATCCAAAACTAAAGTTAAAAGCCACAAGGAGTCACACTGAAACATTCAAAAACCATTTAAGGGTAGTTTCAAAGTCTTTTGCTAGAACTTGCACAGGGAGATAACAAACCTCACATGAACATCACAGACCACAGAATTGTTTTACGTCAGATGAGAATGAGGGTATGCAACCAATTTGGACTTCACCTATAAACAAAAAATGGATTCAACCTGAGCCAAGAGATAACTGAAAGGGAAGCAAAATGTTGAGAATGGAAACATTAAAATGACAAAGCTATGCCAAGCTACACAGTGGTCAAGCTTTTGTAGGGAGTTAATTAAAGCACGATTAAGGGAGTTAATTAAAGCAACCTTTGAATTCTTTAAAGCCTGAATGACTAGACTTTCTCCCCACATTCTTCATCCCCTAAACAAATCCATCATCTGTAAAGGGACAGGACAGTTAATTCAATAAATCTGGTGACCTGAGAGGTAAATTTAAAAGCATGAGATCCTGAATTCAATACCCAGCATCACATATGCCAGACTGATGCTCTGGTTTTCTCTCGCCTTTCTATCATTGATAAATAAACCAAATACTTTAAATAAAAAGGAGTGTGCTAGCTACAAATTCACTAACTCCTCATGCTAGGAATATAGGAAAAATAAAATGAATATATAATGATTATGTCTTACAGACATTGGTAGCTTTCAAATGTACTTTGATGCTACTGTGTTGAGTAAAAAAGTTTTTTGAAATTCATTATATCTTTTGTTCTTATACATTTATTTATTTATTTATTTATTTATTTATTTATTTTTGCCTCCAGCATTATTGCTGGGGCTGGGTGCCTGCTCTACAAATTCACTGCTCCTGGCGGCCATCGTTTTTCATTATTGTTGGTGGTGTTGTTATTGCTGTTATTGTTTTTGTTGCTGTTGTTGTTGGATAGGACAGAGAGAAATTGAGAGAGAAGGGTATGATAGAGGGGGGGGAGAAAGACAAACATTTACAGACCTGCTTCACTGCTTTAGAAGTGACACCCTAACCCGGATCCTTGCGCCAGCCCTTGTGCTTCACACTATGTGTACTTAACCCGGTGTGCCACCGCCCAGCCCACATACATTTATTTATTTATTTATTTATTTATATCACTTTATTAGGCAAATGTTTACAAGACTACTGTTTTCATGGGTGTACAGTTTCACACCTCCCTGTGAAAGGTATCAAGGACCTGGATGTGAGACCAGAAACAATCAAATACTTAGAGGAAAATATTGGTGAAACTCTTTTCCATCTAAATTTCATGGGCATCTTTGATGATACAGACCCAGTTGCAAGGAAGAGTAAAACAAAAATAAACCAATGAGACTATATCAAATTGAAAAGCTTCTGCACAGCAAAAGAAACCATCACTCAAAGAGACCCCTTCACAGGATGGGAGATATCTTTACATGCCATATATCAGACAAGAGGCTAATAACCAAAATATAAAGAGCTCACCAAACTTTGCAACAAAAATAGCAAATGACCCAGTTCAAAAGTGGAGAGACAATATTAACATAATGATCACTACAGAAGAGATACAAAAGGCCAACAGAATATGAAAAAATGCTCCAAGTCACTGATTGTCAGAGAAATAAAGACAACAATGAGATACTACTACATCCCTGTGAGAATATCATACATCAGAAACGACAGCAACAACAAATCCTGGAGAGGCTGTAGTAACAAAGGAACCCTTCTGCACTGCTGGTAGGAATGTAAATTGGTCCAATTCCTGTGGAGAACAATCTGGAGAACCCTCAGAAGGCTAGAAATAGACCTCCCTTATGACCCAGTAATTCCTCACCTAAGGAGTCAAACATACCCACCCCAAAAAGATTTGTGTAAAAACAAAAACCAAAAAAAAAAAAAAATCTGTGTATACCTGTGTTCATAGCAACACAATTTGTAATAGACAAAACCTGGAAGCAACCCAGAAGTATAACAACAAATAAGTGGCTGAGAAAATGAATATGGTGTATATATACACAATGGAATGCTACTCAGCTATTAATAATAATAACCCACCTTCTCTGACCTATCTTAGATGGAGCCAGACGGAATTATGTTAAGTGTGATAAGTCAGAAAGAAAAAGATGAGTATGGGATGATCCCACTCATAAACAGAAGCTGAGAAAGAAGAACAGAAAGGGAAACACAATACAGAATTTGACTGGGTTTGGAGTATCGCACCAAAGTAAGAGACTGAGGGGAGGGTAGATTTTCAGTTCCACTGAAGTGGGTGGGGGTCAGGACACAGACCTTTGGTAGTGGGAATGGTGTTAATATATACTCCTATTAACTTATAGTCTTATAAGTCACTATTTAATATGAGAATAGAAAATAGATCAAATGTCTTGAGCTCTTCAAGTGCATAGATTTCAGTTCTGAGTATATATGCCTTTAGTCTTATGTTTAATGTTACAAATTTGTAAACTGAATCCTAACATTGGGCTTAAATTGTTAATAAATTTCTAATAAGAACTCTTTTTTGAAATATTAAGTCACCTATAATCCATCAGTCCAAAAGTCTTTTAAGTTGTGCTACAATACACCTCACCTAGTTTAATTTTCACCCTCTGTTTTCCTTTTCTTTTCTTTCTTTTTTTGCCTCCAGGGTCATTGCTGGGGCTCAGTGCCTTCACCATGAATCCACTGCTCCTGGAGGCCATTTTTTCCCCCTTTGTTGCCCTTGTGGTTATTATTGTTGTTGTCGATGTTGATATCGTTTGTTATTGGATAGGACAGAGAGAAATAGAGAGAGGAGGGGAAGACAGAGAGGGGGAGAGAAAGATAAGACAACTGCAGGTCTGCTTCACCGCCTGTGAAGTTACTCCCCTGCAGGTGGGGAGCCGGGGGCTGGAACCAGGACCCTTACGCTGGTCCCTGTGCTCAGCGCCACATGCGCTTAACCCGCTGCGCTACCACCCGACCCCGTTTTCCTTTTCTTGCTGTTAGCTATCAGTGAGATTTTTCACTTCTTAAGAGCTATAAGACAACATAGTACATCACAGATTACATCTGTAATAGTCTTCTCAGGAAATACTTATGAAATGTGTAAACTATTCTTATCTAACAGTGCTACAAAGTTATCAAGTTATTACTTCCTGGAGAGAAAGGCATGACTTCTTGGGAAACTGGGTTGTGGAAAGCACAAGGATTTGGAAGCTATGAAGCCACAAACAGGAAACCCCATCCTACTCATTACTTGCTGAGTAACACTCTGTGATTTAAGTCTGCAAAACTTCAGCATTCTTATCTATAAAACGAATTTATTAAGTTGGTGTTCTCAGATTTATATGAAAAGATATCAAGTATTTAACCAACAATAAGCGCTCAATAACTATGAGTTCCCGAGCTACGAGCAGCAGATCGCTTTCTCTCCTCTCCTCTTCTCTCCCGGATCAACTAGGAATACCAAAGGAGACCACCCGGACCGAAACAAGACAGCACTAGAATGACCAAAGGAACCCAGTAAATCACCCGTGAGTACAAACATGCATGGCTGGTGACAGAGAGGAGAGAGGGGCCTAAGGAGAGATTAAGTGACTGCTAACAGTTCAACAGTTTATCAGTGGAGACACCACCTACAGTCTGCTCCACAACAAGGGGACAGCTGAAGGGAGGAAAGGACTCCCCAGAGACTCACCAAGTGCAACTCTGAGTCTCCATTGCTACTACCCTCAGAATCTGGAGCAGCAACAGGGAGGGACACCAGGGTACAGAGATCTAACCGGGAAACTTAGGAGAAGACCTATACCTCCTTGGCATAGCTGAGGGGCTATGAAAGTCTCTTTGCATAACCACTGGATTATCTGCCACACCCTGCTTTATCTCTTGGTCAGGAGTCAGTGATTAAGCTAAGAAGCCTATTGATAGTTTAAAAGCCCTCAGGCACCCATAGCCTACAGGGAAGAAAAAAAAAGAGGCTTTTACACCATTGAGCTCCAACTCAGGGATTGAAAAAAAAAAAACTGTTAACTTCCATCACGGTAAACCCTTTAATTAAATTACTTAGACACAAGTCAATCCAGGCAATAGTGATCAATAATTTGAAAAGTACTGATAAAGGGAACTCATAACATAATATATAAAATGGTTAAAACAACAAGAAAAAATATTGGAGACTCGAACCAGGACAAGAGTCCAGCTAAAAGTCCTCCAGAGGGTGAAGCACAAAACAACAAGTTCAACATCCAAACATTAGCTAAGGAAATAATAACAGGAGTGAGTAAAGAATTTGAAAAAATTGTAATCAGAAATGCAGGAACAACAAATGAGAATATGGAAGAAAATTCTAATTATCTCATGGTTATTAGAGAGCTGAAAGCTGAAATCGCTGAGCTAAGAAGGCAACTAGCTGAACAAGCTAAAACAGTATCAGAGCAGGGCAACAAAATAGATGAACTCCAGAAAGCAGTAGAGGGCAGAGAGAATAGAATCTATGAGGCTGAAGACAGAATTAGCAAGATTGAGGATGAATTAGAGACAACTAAAAAAGAAGTAAGAGATCTCAAAAAGAGATTAAGAGATGCTGAAAACAACAACAGAGTCCTATGGGATGACTTCAAAAGAAACAATATACGCATTATTGGCTTACCAGAGGAAGAAAGAGAAGGAGAGGAAGAAAGCATTCTCCAGACCATAATAGCTGAAAATTTCTCTAGTCTAGACAACACCAAAGACATAAAGATTCAAGCCCAGAGGGTCCCAAACAGAATTAACCCAGACCTAAAGACACCAAGACATGTCATACTTAGAATGGAAAGGAATAAGGATAAAGAAAGGATCCTCAAGGCTGCAAGAGAAAAACAAAGAGTCACCTACAAAGGAAAACCCATAAGATTAGCAGCAGACTTCTCCATACAAACTATGAGTTCCCTTGGTCCCTTTCACTCCCTTTCAATTATGTGCTTTTGACTACTCTGTAGACATGAAAACCATAGTATTACATGTTTAACGTGTTGTATATTTCTTCTTCTCCTCCTCCTCCTCCTCATTCTTCTTCTTTTTGAGAGAGAGAGAGAGAGAGAGAGAGGCAGCCAGAGATCATAGCAGCAAAGCTTCCTTCAATGCAAGAGGCCAGGCTTGAACCTGGGTCACACATATAACAAAAGTAACACACTATCCAAGTGAATTATTTCAACAGTCCTGTTTAATTCCTAATCGTGAAGGATATGTAAAGTCAAGGGTTAAATCCATACCAACCTAGTTAGAACTCTCCTGCAAGTTAGTAAAAAAAAAAAAAAAAACCTCACAATTCATTACTGAGAAGACTCAAAACTTCACAAATCATCATTGCTTGAGAACTCCCATGAGAACAGTAGTATCCAACTAAGATTGATGTGGCAAGTGTAAAAGTGAACTATTTAAAGTTTGAGTACTTGCTCTGGGTCAACAATGCAGCAAGCCAGCTGTCAGATATGAAAAATTATATTATAAAAAACATTTATATAAAGAGAAAAAAATTTAATGGCAATGGAATGGATTACAAAATAAGTACATTACAAAATTTAAAAAGTGAGGGTTGGGCAGCGTAGCGGGTTAAGTGCACAAAGCACAAAGCTCAAGGACCAACGTAAGGATCCCAATTTGAGCCCCCGGCTCCCCACCTGCAGGGGGGGTTTGCTTATGAAGTGGTGAAGCAGGTCTGAAGGTGTCTATCTTTCTCTTCCATTCTCTGTCTTCCCCTCCTCTCTTGATTTCTCTCTGTTCTATCCAACAACAATGACAACAATAGCAACAGTGACAATAAACAACAGGGCAACACAAAGGAAAAAAAAATAGCTTCCAGGAGCTGTGGATTCTTAGTGCAGGCATCGAGCCCCAGCGATAACGATAACCCTGGAGGCAAAAAAAAAATATATATATATATATATATATATTTATATTTATGTAAATATATAAAAGCAGAATCATACTTTAGCCTCATGCAAGCAAACCATATTTGAGTAATGTGATTTAAGAACTAATTCTAAGGGTCAGAAAGGTAGAGCATATGGTAGATCCCATGGTAGAACTCATGATTTGCATATATGAAGCCTTGTGTTTGATACCCAGAAATGATCAAAAACAAGAAAAAAAAAACAAAAACCAGAATGTCATTAGTGGTGGACCAATGTTCTGTTATCCATTTCTCTCATAAAAGAAAATAATAAAAATCTTAAAAGAGAACCCATCCTGGGGCCCGGTGGTAGTGCAACAGGTTAAGAGCACATAGTGCGAAGAGTAAGGATCCCAGTTTGAGCCCCAGGACACCCACCTGCAGCGAGTGGGGTTGCTTCACAAGCGAAAGCAGGTCTGCAGGAGTCTTTCTCCTCCATCTCCCCTCTCTAAATTTCACCACCACCACCAACAACAACAATGGAAAAAAGATGGCCTCCAGGAGCAGTGGGTTCGTAGTGCAGGCACCAAGCCCCAGAGATAAACCTGGAGGCAAAAAAAAAAAAAAGGAAAAGGAAAAGAAAATGAAAAGAAACAAAAAAGAGAGAGAACTCATCCTAAAAAGATATATTCTGAGCGCAAGGACCGGCGTAAAGATCCCTGTTCGAACCCCCAGCTCCCCCCCTGTAGGGGGGTCGCTTCACAGGCAGTGAAGCAGGTCTGCAGGTGTCTATCTTGCTCTCCCCTCTCTGTCTTCCCCTCCTCTCTTGATTTCTCTCTGTCCTATCCAACAACAATGACAACATTAATAATAACAATGAGCAGCAAAATGGGAAAAATATCCTCCAGGAGCAGTGGATTCGTAGTGCGGGCACTGAGCCCCAGCAATAACCCTGGAGGCAAAAAAAAAAAAAAAAAAAAAAAGATATATTCTGGACCCTTTCACTGACAAAGGTTTAAAAAATGCAAATCTCATCACAAATCATTTTGAGTGTCCAAGATCATAGGTAAATGAAAAGCTAAACACAAGAGCTGGTGATTTAAAAAACCATAATAATGGTCAGGCGAGATAGTTCATCTGGGAAGGCATCTGCCTCACCACGCATGGGAACAAAGTCTAAGACTTGCCTCCACTGCACTGAGGAAAGTTTCAGTGTTGCGATCTTTCCTGCTTTCTGTCTCTATCTCTTTCTTTTTATCAAAAAAGTCAGCCAGAGGAGTTGGGCAGTAGCACAGCAGGTTGAGCGCATGTGGCGCAAAGCACAAGGACCGGCTTAAGGATCCTCATTTGAGCTCTCAGCTCCCCACCTGTAGGGGAGTCGCTTCACAGGCAGTGAAGCAGGTCTGCAGGTGTCTATCTTTCTCTCCCCCTCTCTGTCTTCCCCTCCTCTCTCCATTTCTCTCGGTCCTATCCAACAAGGATGACATCAATGACAGCAATAATAATAACTACAACAACAATAATAACTACAACAACAATAAAAAACAACAAGGGCAACAAATGGGAAAATATATATATTAAAAAATTCAGCCCAAAGCAGTAAAACTGACAATAAATAAATAAATGATACTATTAAAATATGACAGTCAAGAAAACTCAATTAAGTGAAAGCATGATTTAATACTTTCTAAAGTCCTTTGCAGATGAGTAACAGTAAAATAGTACACGTTTTTTACCGTTATTATGCTTAACTAATAAAGCTTAAGGGTTAAAGCAAGGCATTTTCTTAGGAAATTCAATTAACAGAAATCATGTAGCAATAGTACACACACCCTCTCACATAGTATTTTTGGAACATTTTTATTTGCTAGGCCTAGACATTATAATGTGTTTCAAAATTAGCCCAAACTGGTGAATCAGTACAAGTTTTCATGATGTTAAGCAGACTATTCAGAGTAATATCACGGCAGAAAGTGGCAACATGTCACAGTTTTAAATTAAGCTCTTTTGCCTGCCAAAAGAAATACACATTGCCCTTTTTAAGGCATTCATACCACAAGACCACCTTCTAAGTGGTGCCTTTGGATACATTCAGATACTTTAACACTCTTGGACAGGGGCCAAGAACTTTCTTCTTTATTTTCTTCTCCATTTGCAAAAATAAGAATAACATTCAATTGTATACTGCAACAGTAATTTTCCCAAGGCAAGTAAAACAACTTGCCAGAATATTTTCACCTTAAAAAAAATCAATTTGGAGCAAATTCACATGAAAGAGAATGAATGGTTGGTTTGACATACAACTTATTCTGCTTTACCAGCACCTATTATTCATCCTGTCTCTGGCTATGAATCTTCCTGAAAAACCACTTTCATCTTGTCATTCTACTGAGAAAAAGCTGAATGCCTCTCTGCTATCCAGTTCCAAATTCCTCTGCTTGGCGTCCAAGGACCTTCGTCACTTGGCCCAAAGTAAGCTTGGTTTTTATACTCTCAACAGTCTGTTTCTCTCTCCCACACATCCCTATGGCATGTTATGTTATTCATTCTACCATAATATTTTCCCTTTTCTTTACTTCCATTCTCAAACTTCACTTCCTAAAAGAAGCTTCTTTCAGTAATAGGATTGTAATAGGTAATGGTAATAGGATTTTTTTCTAAAGAATTGCTATTACAATTAAAGCTCAATTTGTATTAAATTTTTCTTTAAATTTGAAACTTCTTAGAGCATTAAAAACTCTTGATAGCAGTAGTGTTTCACTTTTGTTTATTTGTGAAACAGAATAAAATTCATATTTATGACATACCCTCCCTGGGTATTTCTGTAACTATGCACAATTGCCAGTGGAAGGCTGTAATTTCATTAATTACTCTTCCACTGAAAAATAATAAGTAAATGAACATATAAGTACAAAAATATTACAAACACCTAATAATGAGAAGCTATTAAACTCAACAACTTTGAATATGCTCAAGTTTTTGTCTCTGTCTCTGTGTGTGTGTGTGTGTGTGTTTTATTAAAGACTGAATCCAGAGCCTTATATATGTAAAGCATAAAAAGTACTACTATGTTAGATCTCTGGTCAAAACTTAGTTTACTATAAAGGTCAGGTATTTGTTAACTTTATCACATTTTTACTGTTAGTACACACTAATACGCCTACAACTGCCTGACAATGATGATGAAAATGAAGAGTACAATAGCAGACAATCCTACTGTCAATCTCTAAAGGAACAAGTGATTTCTTATAGAACAAGTGATCTCTTGTAGAATATTTTAAGTACATCATGATCTTTGCACCCATGAGGTTTATAAAGATTGTGGCAGTTTCTATGGCAATCATCATGCAATAGAAGAATCATGCAATACATATCTTTTGTGTGACAATGTGGCTAGGACGCAGTCATGGGTAAAACTAGTAGGCTGTATATTTGTAAGTTGTGTCTGTATGCCAGCAAAGTCAAGGATCAGATAACTTTAGCTCCACTCAAGAGAAATCCTTTAGTGATGGTGTATTATCTTCCTCTATATTAAGATGGCTCCCTGAAAAGTAAAATAAAGCCAAATGGTTCTCTGGCAAAGAGATTAACTCATTTGGTAGAACATTTGTTCAAGGTTCTGGATTCAAGACCCTTCGACACCAAATGAAGGTTCGTGGGTGGTAAAACAGAGTTGTAGTCTTTCTATATATATTTTTAAAAATTGTTTTGATGGTGGCTGGGAGCAGTGATATCATGCATACAAAAGGTACTGGCACTGCATTTGAAGATTTATTTTACTGATTACATATGAGAAAGTGTTTCACATGAGACAGAGACAAGGAAAGAAAGAAGCCAGAGCACATTCTGTTACATGCAGTTTTGGGGATTGAACTGGGAATCTCAGGCAAACAAGCTCAATGTTCTACTAGTTGAGCCATTTCTCCAGTTGCCAAATATATAATTTTTAATTGATATTAACCCCATTCTTGAACATACACTTAGTTGTCAGCTAACAAATGATGATTTGATTTTGAGAGTCCCAAATACTAAAAGTCTGAAAATATCATTTCTTTTTAAAAAAATATTTATTTATTTATTTATTCCCTTTTGTTTCCTTTTTGTTGTTTTATTGTTGTAGTTATTATTGTTGATGTTGTTGGATAGGACAGAGAGAAATGGAGAGAGGAGGGGAAGACAGAGAGGAGAAAGATAAGACACCTGCAGACCTGCTTCACTATTTATGAAGTGACTCCCCTGCAGGTGGGGAGCCAGGGACTCAAACCGGGATCCTTAAGCCGGTCCTTGCGCTTGGCGTCACCTGCACTTAACCCACTGTACTACCGCCCGACTCCCAAAAATATCATTTCTATATCAAATTCTTTCCAGAAAAAAATTTAAATACATATCAGATAGTTTAGGTATAAATCTATGAACACTTAGAGTCTTCTGTTTTCTCTAGCCCTGACATTCTAACATTCTAGTTGTAGATAGTGATCTACTTTTTTTTTTAATTTAAAAAATATATATGTAATTGTTTAGCTTTGCCTAAAGGCTAACTATTAGAAATCTTTTTAAAAGTGGATGACAGAGCCCAGGAAATTTGCAAACATCAACCAAACAGCAACCCCCCCCCCCAAAAAAAAAAAAGGTCCTACTCAACAGTTTCAAGGATGTCATTAACTACTTCCATCTGTTTCCTACTCTGTCTCCCTTTCAACTCAAGGCATTATTCTAAAAAAAATAATATAAAAAAAAAGCATTAAGGGTCATCACGTTCGAAATGGCAGACTATTTATTTGGCCCCCAAATCTGTCGACAACTACACTGTTTTTGGAAAGGCCATTTTCAAGTAACATTTCAGAGTGTGGTGTACTAATTACTATTTAAACACTACTCAGTACATTTTTTTGGAAGAGATAATGCAGGTCTGTAGGTGTCTATCTTTCTCTCCCCCTCTCTATCTTCCCCTCTACTCTCAATTTCTCTTTGTCCTAATCAACAACAGTAATAATAGCAACAACAGCAATGGGAAAAAAAGATGGCCTCCAGGAGCAGGGCATTTGTAGTGCAGGCACCGAGGCACAGCAATAACCCTGAAGACCAAAAAAAAAAAAGCAACCCCTCTGCAGGTGAGGAGCCAGGGACTCAAACTGGGATCCTTGCTCTAGTGAGTGCACTTCATACTATGTGCACTTAGCCAGGTGTGCCACTGCCTGGCCCCCCCAGTGTCTTTCACTCCCTCTCTCAATTACTTGCTGTCTTATCAAATAAAAATGAAAAAAATGGCTGCCAGGAGCAGTGGATTTGTAGGGCCAGCACTGAGCCCCAGTGATAACCCTGGGGGCAAAAAAAAAAAAAAAAAATCTTGAGATCTTTTGAGTTTTCTGGAACTTTACCCTGTAATCTGATAATCTTGTAACGCACTATTAACCACAAATAAAAAGTGGTTTGAAAAAAAGATTCTCTTTTAACAATATATGAAATGATATTGTTAACTATTGTCACCATGATATAAATTATGTTCCAGGACTTCCCTCCCCTAACCCCACTCTTCCTCCCCTCATCCCACCATCATTCACCAGTTTGCTGTTTGTATCTATTGATTTTATTTTCTTTCTCTTATTCTTTTTTTAGGATACCACAGAAAATATGACCATACAGTATGTATTTTGCTATAATTTTATTATAGCAAAATTTCAATACAATACCTTCACAATCCACTCATGTTGCAAATGACAGTACCTTCTTTTTTAATATTTATTTATTTATTTATTCCCTTTTGTTGCCCTTGTTTTTATTGTTGTAGTTATTATTATTGTTGTTACTGATGTCATCGTTGTTGGATAGGACAGAGAGAAATGGAGAGAGGAGGGGAAGACAGAGAGGAGGAGAGAAAGGCACCTGCAGACCCACTTTACTGCTTGTGGAGTGCCTTCTTTTTATGGCTGAATAATATTCCAACCTGTGTTTGTTTACATATCATGCAAAGTTTCTGTCAACAATAGTTTCTTTTTTCTTTTTATTTCTTTATTGTATGATCAATGGTTTATAGTCAAAAGTAAAATACAGTAGTTTGTACATGTGTAACATTTCTCAGTTTTCCACATAACAATTCAACCCCCACTAGGTCCTTCTCTGCCATCATGTTCCAGGACCTGAGCCCTTGCACCCCAGAGTTTAAACTTTGGTGCAATACACCAACTCCAGTCTAAGTTCTGTTTTGTGTTTTCAATAGTTTCTATATAGAAACTATATACCGTGGGTATATAGTAAGCTATACCATTTAGGTTTGTATAAATAAACTCTATGATGTTCACATGGGGCTGGTGAGATAGCATAACAGTTATGGAAAAAGACTTTCATGCCTGAGGCTCTGAGATCCCAGGTTCAGTCTCAAGCTGTTACTAACATAAGCTAGAGTTGAGCAGTGCTCTGGTCTCTTTCTGTATCTTCTTCTATCTCTCTCTCATTAAAATAAATAAATAAATAATATTTTTTAAAAAGATATAAACACAACAAAACTGCATAGGGATGAAGTTCTTGCCACTATGATATATATGTGTGATAGGTACTACACCATATCTAAAATGTGATATAATACATATGTATATCACACTTTCTTAATTCCTTCAGCCCTTAGATTGTTTTTGTGTGTGGACCACTGTAAATCATACCATAGTGAATCTATGAGAGAGGGTTTCTTTTTCAAGACAGTGACTTTATTTCCTTCTGATAAACACCCAGAAGTGGAATTGATGGACCTCACAGTAATCTCATTTTTAATTTTTCTGAGGAACCCCCAGAAAGGCAGGATAAATGTTTAACTTTTTCTTAAATTTTTAGGTTTTGTTGTTGTTATTTATTTGTTTGTTTTGTTTTTTACCAGAGCATTGCTCAGCTCTGGCTCATGGTAGTGTGGGGGACTGAACCTGAGATTTCAGAGCCTCAGGTATAAAAGTCTGTTTGCATAATGATTTTGCTCTCTCCCCTCCCCTTATCTTTCTTTTTAAAGTTATTTTTACTTTTTTATCATTATTTATTTTCCCTTTTGTTGCTCTTGTGTTTTTATTGTTGTAGTTACTATTGTTGTTGATGATTTTGTCATTGTTGGATAAGACAGACAGAAATGGAGAGAGGAGGGGAAGACAGAGAGGGGGAGAGAGAAAAGGACACCTGCAGACCTGCTTCACTGCCTGTGAAGCGACTCCCCTGCAGGTGGGGAGCTGGGGGCTCGAACAGTGATCCTTACAGGATTCTTACACTCGAACCGGGGTCCTTGCGCTTTGCATCACCTACACTTAACACGCTGCGCTACCGCCCGACCCCTTTACTTTATTTTTTATCTTTTTAATTTTTTATTATATTTATTTATTTACTGGATAGAGACAGCCAGAAATTGAGAGGAAGTAGTGATAGAGAGGAAGAGAGACACCTGTAACACTACTTCAACACTTATAAAGCTTTTCCCCTGCAGGTGGAGACCGAGGACTTGAACCCAAGTCCTTGTGCTTCATAATATATGTGCTCAATCCAGGTGCACCACCACCCCGTCCCAAGTTGTTTCTCCTTTAAGTTGCTTTTCTTTTTTTATTTTTCTTTCTTTCTTTTTTTTTAAGTTGCTTTTCTTATAACATGGCAAGCAGTTGGTATCCTAGTTGCTACCAAGGTAGATAAATGAAATTTTGTTAAAGTTACCTACAACTAGGTATTCCTTAATTTTGTTTTTGAACACTGTTCAAATCTGGTTTACAGTAGTGCAAAGAATTGAACCTGAGATTGAGCCTCAGGCATAAAGTCTGTTGCATAAAATGTTGCAGGCCCTGAGCATTCCATAATTTTTCTAAGTCCACAAAGATGACTGTGAGCATATGTCTGTGATATATCTCTGGGAATAAGCAGAAGTCAGTTTCCTGAAGGAATCCGTTTGTCCATCAAATTATATTCATAGACTTAAATGTCAGGATTGAAAGAACTTTTTTTCCCCACCAGGGTTATCAATGAGTCTTGGTAAATGCACAACTCTACCACACCCAGGATCTATTTTTTCCCTTTCCTCTGAATAGAGATAAAGAAGAGGTAGATAAAGAGAAGAAAGCTATCACTGCACTTCTTATGAAGTGCCCCCCACAATCCCTTCGGTATGAGGTCCCATATGGGGGACCAGTGCTTAAACCAGTGTCCTTGTAACATCTGTGCTCCACCGTGTAGGACTGTTTGGGAGATCATCTAGTCTAACTACTCCTCTAATGTTAACACTACCCCACTTTACACACACACACACACACACACACACACACACACTGTCTACTATATTATGATCTGTACCTTTGAGGAGATGAAGGGCAAATGGAGATAAGTTAGAGAGCTGGGGTGTAAATAAGTAAATACAAGTTTAATTACAATGTGTTTAGAAAACGGCATAAAAGTCCTCTCAATATTGTCACATTGATGAAAGCATGTAAACAAAGTAGGCTCATATTGGTAAGAACCGGAAAACACTTTGTTGAGGCCATTGAATTCAATGATGGCAAATAAAAAAAGAAATTTTTCTTATAACAGGTTCTACAAAACACAGCTGCTTCTGTACCTTACTTCCTGAACATGAATATTTTGCAGAATAGAAACAGTTCTGTAGAAGCACCCACTCACATAAATCAGAAATAAGACAGCAACATGGATAAAACTTCACATCTCTTCAATGAAATAATATAACATAAGGAGGATAAAAATAAAGTAACACTTCTCACTGGTTTTAAAATTGTGATATATAACATTCATATGGAAAGTTGCATAACACGTTATGTATAATGTAATGAATAATTACAAAACAACCATTCATGAAACACACCATTTATGTGAAGAAATAAAAACATCACCAGCACTTGAGAAGTTCTTGTGTGTCTCTTCCTAAGTATAAGGCTCTTTCCTTCCTCCCAGGTAAATACCATCACTCTGACTTTTGTGATCATTTCCTTAGATTTATTTATTGATTGATTGGTTGATCTTATGTGAGACAGAGAGCGTCACGAGAGAGTAAAAGAAAAGAAGTGAGAACAGCACTCTGGAAGATGTGGTGCTCGCCGTTGCAATAGAAGCTTTAGCATGCAAGTCCTGCACTCTATCAGCTGAAAATTGCCCCCCTCATACATACCTTTATAATAAATACTTGGGCAATACTGAACAACGTCACTCATTTCTACAAGCTTTTGAACTTTAAAAATATGACACCTGTCATTCACATTTTAAAACTATTTTAAGATTCATCCTTTTTTTTTTCTTCTTTTCCTTCTTTTGGCTTTGTATTTTAGATAAAGATAGAGAGGCAGAAAGAAAAACTGAAAGATAGGGGAGCTGGGCAGTGGCTCAGCAGGTTAAGTGCAGGTGGCGCAAAGCACAAGGTCCGGCTTAAGGATCCCAGTTCGAGCCCTCGGCTCCCCACCTGCAGGGAAAAAACTGTCCCCTCTCTGTCTTCCCCTCATCTCTCCATTTCTCTCTGTCCTATCCAACGATGACGACATCGATAACAACAACAATAACGACAATAACCAACAAGGGCAACAAAAGGGAAAAAATAAAATAAAGAAAAAGTGAAAGATAAACAGCATCAAAGTTTCTTTCAGTGTGGCAGAGGCCAGACTCAAACTTGTGTGGCACACACAGCAAAACAGCACACTACCCACGTGGGCTATTTCACTGACCCCATCCTTTTTTTAAAATTAAGATGCAATCACACAACATGAAATGAACTGTTATAGTGTGAAAACAATTTTTATTACTGTTTATTACTATAGTTTATGATTTCAACATAACTACTTCTTTTTTAATCTGTTTTAACACATAGACAAATGGTGTAGAAACATCAGTATTTTTGTATATGGGTTCTAGTGGGTACAAGAACCCATATACAAAATGGGTACAAGGGGATGCATTGGATCGACCTTCTTGTGGTGCATCCCGTGAGTACCCATTTATTGGGGAAACTGACGATCCTTCCTAGCCGACTGAATCCACATGGACCCCAGTCACTTTCAAAGCCAGCAACAAGCAGACATCAGGCTCAACCTGACGCTGTTGACTGACTACGAAAGAAGGGCAAACGCTAGAAGAAGTGGGTACAAGCATAAATATGTCTAAGGTCTATACCTAGGAGTAGAATTATATACCTTCTACTGTACAATGTTGCAGTGTTTCCCTAAGTGGCTTCATCAATTTACACTCCCAAGATCAGTATATGAGATTAGCAAATGCCTCACATCCTCATCAACAACTGATTTATCAAATTTCTTAGTTTGAGTGGTTCTATTAAATGAATCTGCCCTGGTGACCAGTGTTGTACTGCATCTTTTCACAGATTTAAAGCAGGACATTTGAAGTTCTTTTCTCTTGAAGTGCCTATTCAAATCCTTTGTTTACCTTTTTTTTTTTTTTAGCTGAATAGACTCACTCATTTGTAGAGGTTCTACTTGTTCTACTTGTTTTTCAAGTATCTTATGCATTAACCTTTACTTAGAACTAACTAGCCTGCCATTTAGAATAAAGTCATTAATCAAAGATAATAATCAAGAATCTGGGCGGGAGGGGTGGTGGTGGTGATGGCGCACGGATTAAGTGCAAACATTACCATGTAGGAAACCTCAGGTTCAAGTCTCTGCTCTCCAACTACAGGGAGGAAGCTTCAGGAATGGTGAAGCAGGTCTGCTGGTGTCTCTTTCACTCCCTCCCCCTCCCAATTTCCCTCTGTCCTATCCAATAAAAATAGGAAGGAAGGGAGGGAGGGAGGGAGGAAGGAAGGAAGGGAGGGAGGGAGGAAGGAAGGAAGGGAGGGACGGAGGGAGGAGGGAGGGGGAAAATGGTCATCAAGAGTGGTGAATTCATAGTGCTAGCACTAAAAACCATGGATAACCTTGGTGGAAGGGGGGAAAAAAAATCTAAGTTTTAACTCATTAAGAACTAGTATCTCAACTTGTCTATATGCAGAACAGCCCAAGAATGTTTTTAGAAGCTATCTTTAGGATTATTAGGGAATATGGAAATATAACTTACAAATAAAATGCTACTAGATTATGTTACAGATTTAAAATTCGGGTTTTCACTTATGTCCAGACAAAAGTATTTATTAGTATCCAATTCATATTATTTCATGCAAAGGGCAGAACGTGTTTCTTAAAAATTTGTATATTTGTATACTAGAAGACAGAAGAACACAGAAGTCATGGTTCCAGTAAATATCATTATGTTAAAACGCCTAACAACAAATAAAAACACAGTATGAAACCTGAGTGTTCAAAGATGAAAAGTTGAAATTTCAGTTAAATATATTTATGGGGGGGTGGGGAGCAGGAACTTAAGTTGCCTCTGGAGTCTGTTATTTTTCTTTCCTAACAAAAGAATGGTTCTGCTCAGCAACAGAAGAATGTTGTAACTACTTACTTAATGAATGCAGGTGGCATGTCTCTCTTCAAAATCTGATCTTCAGTGGTTTGAACAGTTTCTTTTCCAACCTATGGGAGAAAAGATTCACAATTCAAATATAAATTCTCGGATTCATAAGAATGGCTCTTTTGTCTTTATTATTTTTAATTGAGGAGATATTGTTCACACCTCACTATCAAAGTGCCATTTCCCTCTACTACAGGGCACTGGACTCCCAGCCTTCATTCAACCCCTGCCATAAAAACCATTTTTAAACACACATTTTCAGAAATATACATTTCAGAATAATTAGTTTTAAGATATCATTGAGCACAGTGAGGAGGAAAAAAAAGAGAGAAATTTACTATTGAGACCATATGTGTGTATATAAGCACTGACAACTCCTGTTTCTACAGAGGACATGGAGTACATGAGTCAATTTAGGTTGGCTTAAATATCTAAACAGAACAAAATAGATATTACTGGAAAGAAGAATACTTATTTGAAGCAACTATGACTCTGACATTAAAAACAAAGCATACGAAATGTTTGATTACTTCACTAGTAATCAAGTACATTTGAGCTAAAATAAAATGATTTTTCTAATTACAGAACTTAAAGACATAGTATACAACAGACACAAAATATTTCTATAGAAATAGATCTCTGCATGTACAGAAATAATATATACCTCTGAATGTTTCAATGAAATAGATATAACCTGCAGGTAGCAATGTAAACTTGCTTATTATGCTCTTGGAAGACTGCTAATTTGTATTTTTAAAAAGTCACAACTAGGAATTCTACTTATAAGAATATACATACTTTATAAGCAATAATACTAAAGGTGGTAGTAACAGTTTTCACAAAAATATTCACAATCATGCTAGCTATAAAAACTAAACCATTTTAAAATAACAATAGGGAGCAACTTAGTAAATTAAGATATATCTTATTGAGTATTATGAGGGCATTAAAACCATGGCTATAGAGACTTGGCTTGATAAGAAAATGTTTATATTACACTCCATTTAAAAGAAGGAATAAAAGGCTGAGGAGACAGGGTAATGGTTATGCAAAAAACTTTTCTGCCTGAAGCGCCAGGTTCCCAGGTTCAGTCCCCAGCACCACCATAAGCCAAAGCTGAGCAGTGCTCTGGTGTTTCTCTCTGTGTCTTTCTCTCTGTATCTCTCTGATTAAAATAAAATAAACAAAATATCTTTAAAAAATAAATAAAGAGAGAAATAAATACACTATGAGTACAAGAAAAGCCATTATAATAAGGCAAAAGACTGAAAAAATATAAAACAAAATATTTACACTAGTTATATCAGTGCTTGAGAAATTCTGAGTTAACTTATATTAATATTTTCTAATTTTCTGAAATGTGAATATTTAATTTTTAATTTAAAATGTACACTATATTCTACATTTTATAATTTTTTTAAATTTTTGGATAGAAAGAGAAACTTAGAGAGAAGTAGGATATAGGTAGGGAGAGATATATATACCTGCAGCACTGCTTCACTGATCGTGAAACATTCCAGTTGACAGTGAAGACTAGAGACTTGAACCTGGGTCCTTGTGCATTGCAACATGCGCACTCTACTAGGTGCACCACAGCCTAGCCTCCTTAGAAATAATCTTAAAATGGAGGTCAGGAGGTGGCACACCTGGTTAAGCACACACATTACAGTGTACAAGGATCCAGGTTCAAGGTCCTGGTCCCCATCTGCAGGGGGGAAGTCTCACGAATAGTGAAGCAGAACTGCAGGTGTTTCTCCCCCTCCCTTCTCAACTTCTGTCTATCCAAAATAAATAGATAAAAATATTGGGAGTTGGGCTGTAGCGCAGCGGGTTAAGCGCAGGTGGCGCAAAGCACAAGGACCGGCATAAGGATCCCGGTTCGAACCCCGGCTCCCCACCTGCAGGGGAGTCGCTTCACAGGTGGTGAAGCAGATCTGCAGGTGTCTGTCTTTCTCTCCTCCTCTCTGTCTTCCCCATCTCTCTCCATTTCTCTCTGTCCTATGCAACAATGACAACAACAATAATAACTACAACAATAAAACAACAAGGGCAACAAAAGGGAATAAATAAATAAAATAAATATTAAAAAAAGAAAAAATATTAAAAATAAAATTAAAAATTAATAATATTAAAATGTAATTTTGTGTTAAGTAGGTACAGTTACATCACACCCAACAATTTTAGTAGTTACCTTTTATTTCTGTCTTCTGAACAATAATAGATAAAAATTAAAGTCACTGAAAAAGAGTTAAGATATAAAGCAGAACAAATTGTTGACTAATTATGAACCTAAAGGCAAGACTATTGCAGATGAAGATTTGGGGTCTGTTTTGGAAAAAGCTAGTAGGTCTATTTTAGGTATATTCCAAGGGGCCCATGACTTTACTAGTTTTTGCTACCATGATGCCAACCAGACTTCCCTGGGCAGACGGCCCCACTAATGTGTCCCGGAGCCCCTCCTCCCCACATCCCTGTCCCACTAGGGAAAGAGAGAGACAGGCTGGGAGTATGGATCGACCTGTCAACGCCCATGTTCATCGGAAAAGCAATTATAGAAGCCAGACCTTCCACCTTCTGCACCCCATAATGACCTTGGGTCCATATTCCCAGAGAGATAAAGGACAGGGAAGCTTTCACGGGAGGGGATTGGATACGGAGTTCTGGTGGTGGGAACTATGTGGAAATCTACCCCTCTTATTATGGTCTTGTCAATATGTCCATCTTATAAATAAAAATGTTAAAAAGAAGAGAAAAGAAAAGAGTAAAATAAAAAATAAAATAAAGCCACCTACAAAAAAAAAAATTTAAAGTCACACTAGCCACACAATGTATATACATGCACCTGTTTGATTCATATGCAAGTGGTACACATACACACTTTTTTCAAAAAGTTTCCTTATAAAAAGCTTAGATGCCAGTTTCTTTCACTGTAACATATATTTAAAAGTACTTAGAAGACATAAATTTTAATATCATGAACTGAAATTAACCTCTTTATCAAAATAAATCTACCTCACACTATTAAATCATATATATGTATATATAATCTTTTATACAGAAATCAGTACATCTTTAGAGCCCAAGGTGGAAATTATCTCCATGCTACTGTTTAGTCATTTAACTTCTGATTGAATTTAACGACAATCAAGATAGAAAAACCTTCAAATGCACAGTAACTCAGCAATAAATAAATAACACAATAGACTACTCTGAGAGAATACAAGTCATGCATAAGCTAATTAATACAAATTTTTTTCTTTCAAGTCAATGCACAAAAAAGTAAAAGCAACACACATATACCACTGTGTAACAGTCAGAGCTTTTATAGACAATAGGCTGTCTGTATCACAATGAAAGCCTTTCAAACCAGCAGCTGATTTTCTAGAGTTTCTCAGATCAAAAAATGACAGACTATTTCCAAAAGTATTGTTCACTGTATTTTCCAAGTAAAATCAACCATTCAAAAAGCTGTGCACTATGATTTCATGAAGTAAAAGGGTGAAGTTCAGCAACAAAGTCACTAATTCATACTGAGTATGAAGGGCCTAAAAGAATATTCACACTTAGACACATGGAGATTCCTTTTATATACATGCATCTGCATATATGTATATATTACGAAAGAGAGATAGGGCAAACAGACATCAAAGAGAGAAGGGGAGGAGCTCTTATATCTCCTTTAGAAAGCATTAAGTTATTCAGTGTCATTAAGCATTTATTTATTTATTTATTTATTTATTTTTGCCACCAGGGTTATTGCTGGGGCTCGGTGCTGGCACTATGAATCTGCTGCTCCTGGAGGCCATTTTTTTCCAGTTTTTTTAGTGGACAGGACAGAGAGAAATTGAGAGGGGGAGACAGAGGGAGAGAGAAGGATAGATGCCTGCAGACCTGCTTCACTGCCTGTGAAGCTACCTGCAGGTGGGGAGCCGGGAGCTCAAACTATATCTTTGCACTTTGTACTATGTGCACTTAACCTGGTGCACCACCACCCGGCCCCCTCATTAGACATTTATTGAGCACAACTATATGCACAAATCTTTTTTCCAGGTTCTGAGGATAAAGTGAGAATAAAAATAAGTTTCCTGCTTTTATGGAACTTCATTCTAGTAGGAGTAAACAGAGTACAAATAAATAAATTAACAAGGTAATTCCAGATAATGTTAATAGTGGTTCTTTAAAAGCACAAGGACCGGCGTAAGGACCCCGGTTCGAGCCCCTGACTCCCCACCGGCAGGGGAGTCACTTCACAGGTGGTGAAGCAGGTCTGCAGGTGTCTATCTTTCTCCCTGTCTCTACCTCCCTCCCCCATTTCTCTCTGTCCTATCCAACAACAATGACATCAATAACAACAACAATCACTACAACAATAAAACAACAAGGGCAAAAAAAGGAAATAAATAAATATTTTTTTAAATAGTGGTGCTTTAGATTAATTAACAAAAGTGAAAGACAAAGATAGAGTTCTCATAATTCCACTCTGCCGCATGGCTAACTTCTCCCACTATTAACACTCCCTCCTAGAGTGGTATTCATGACAATTGCTAAACCTACATCAACACATCATAAGCATCCAAAGCTGAGAGTTTACAGTTCACTCTGTGTTGTACAACATTCTGTGCGTCCATCATTATAGAATCATACAGAGTATTGCCCTATCTTTCCCTACTCCCAAATCTTTTGTTAACCACGGATCTTTTCTCTGCTTTCATAGTTTTGCCTTTTCCTTAATGTTATGCCATTGGATTTAAATAGTAGGCAGTCTTCGAGATCAATTTCTTCCTTTCTTTCTCACTCTTTCTTTCCTTCTTTCTTGCCACCCAGGTTATCACTGGAACCCAGTGCCTACACTATAAATCCACCCCTCCTAGTGGCCATGTTTCCCTTTCTTTTATTTTGATAGAGCAGAAAGAAACTGAGAGGGGAGGAAGAAATAGAAAGGGAGAAAGAAGCTTGCAGCCCTGCTTCACAGCTGGTAGCGCTTTCCCCCTGCAGATGCGGACCGGGGGCTTGAGGCTGGGTCCTTTAGTATGGGAATGTGTATGCTCAACTGGGTGCATCACTGCCTGGCTCCTCAAGGTCAGTTGCTCTCAATTATTATTTTTTTTAATTTAGCACAGGATTATTGCTGAGACTTGGTGCCTGCACAACAAATCTACTGCTTCTAGTGGCCATATTCTTCCCATTTTTCTTTCTGATAGAAAAAAATTGAGAGGGAAAGGGAGAACAAAGAGGGTGAGAGAAACCAACAGCACTGCTTTACCATTCATGAAACTTGCCCCCTGTTTGGGGACCAGGAGTTTGAACTTGGGTCCTTGCTAGTGGTAATGTATGCACTCTACTGTGTGCAATACTCCCTGGCCCCTCAATTAACTTTAATTGCCACATGTGGCTAGTGGCTTCCATGTCGGACAGCTCAGGTTTTATGTCTAATTCACACTTTGCGTTGCTGCTAAAATAACTTTCATTTTTGCCTTTACTACATAGTTTCTTCAAAGAAGGGACCTTGACACTGATAAGACAGAAATTTCCAAATAGAGAAGAAAAGATCAGACAGCTAGGAAGAGAGAAAAACACAGGCAAAAGTTCAGTTGTATCTCAGGACTTAGCTGAAAGACAAGCAAAACTGGCTGGTATGGCATCAAGGAAAGGAAAAGAGGCTGAAAAGGAAAGCTCAGGTCAGCCTGGGAAAGGATCTGTATGCCAAGTGAAGGCATATAGGACCATGTAACATAACTTGCTCACTTATTGCTGCCATTCTTTGTTCTACATTCTACCCATTTCTATCACTAAAGCATCAAGTCAAGAACGCACAAAGAAGTCAGTTTCTAAAGAGAAATTTCTAGAAAGCATCTTCTACTTGTGAACAACTGACAAAGTCTACCTAGAAGAGCCAATGACAAAGTCTCAGGTTTTTAAACCATCAACCAGATGACAGGAAATGCGCTTCTCCTTCCCTCCCACCTCCCTCCCCTATCAAAACAGAAGGTTTCTACAGTACCCATTCTTTCCAAATAAAAACAGAGTACAACAGTTAAGAAATGTTCTTTGTTGACTATAACAGAAACCTTCATAACTCTGCAGAAACCATTAGTCCTAAAGGTCACCCTTAGTATCAAATGAACAAGCATATGATTCCTAATACAGATGATAACTTTCAGACAAACAGATAAGTAATAATCTTAATAAAAACTTCTGAAACTTGTGCAGTACCAAGTCATCAAATATATAACTGGCTAAGTCATATTTTTATTTACATGCATGTTAAAAGCACATGCAAGAAACTCCTTTCCTATTGATATACCCAAAGGAAGCAAACCTACAAAGACATCTATGTACACTGATGTTCATATTAGCACTGTTTGTAATAGTCCGAAAGCAACTCAGACGCCCAATGACAGATAGTGGTATTGCACTAAAACAAAGGATTCTGGGAAAGGAGGTGAAGGGAAGGGTATGTGTGTGTGTGTGGGGGGGGGGCATTGCAGTCCTAGTGAATGATGGTGGAAAGGACTTAAGTTAGGGGTGACAATGTTTTGCAGACACTTATCATAGGTAGATGAGAAATTGCCTCCATGTGTCACCAACTGTACTGAAAACTATTAACTCCCCAATAAAATGAAAAGAAATTGTAAAAAAACAAATGCAAGGGAATTTGTGACTTGACTATTCCCAACTCAACTAATAAATCATTTAGAGGGAAAGAGACAGAGACACCTGAAGCCCTGCTTCACCACTTGTGAAGCTTTCCCCCTGCAGGTGACCACAGGCTTGAACCTGGGTCCTTGCGCACTGTAATGTCTGTGCTAAACCAGGTGTGCCACCTCCTGGCCCCCATGAAAGCTTCTAAGTAGCATTTTTTTTCCCCACACTATCAAGAATTGGAGAAGCTGGAGATCTAGCTCATCAGCCACCAAGTTGCAGTTGTTACCATGATGCCAACCTAGTCAGACAATCTTACCTGTGTGTCCTGGAACCCCACCTTTCCAGAGCCCTGCCCTACTAGGGAAAGACAGAAACAGGCTGGGAGTATGGTTTGACATTCCAATTCCCATGTCCAGCAGAGAATCAATTACAGAAGCCAGACCTTCCACCTTCTGCACCCCATTATGATCCTGGGTCCATACTACTAGAGGGATAAAGAAAGGGGAAACTTCCAATGGAGGGGATGAGGTACAGAACTCTGGTGGTAGGAGTTGTACCCCTCTTATCTTGTCAATCATTATTAATCAATTTTAAAAGTACAAATAAAATACAATAAATCATTTAATTTCTGAAATATTAACTACCATTGAATGCCCCCAAATATTTCCTTCTTTGTCAACAGCATGTTAGCCAAATTCATTTTAGTTTCTGATAAAGTAAATTCATGTTTATACTTTTTCTACTTGAAAAAGTATTTATTCAACAAGGGCAACAAGAGGAAAAATAAATAATAATAATAATAAATTTAAAAAGGAAAAGTATTTCCTACCTCAAATTGTTTTTGGAAACAAGACAGACATAAAATGATTAACAAATGAAATGTAAAAGTTCTCACTTCTTGTATATTTTATCTACATTGTGTATTATGATTGTAAGGTTCAATCAATTAGTAGATGTTTAATTAAATTTTTTTTTTTAACCTACCTATTTAGTGAGAAAAGTGTGAGTAAGACCAGAGCACTGTTGTGGTACATGTGGTGCTTGGAAAGAACCTGTGTCCTGATACATTCAAGACCTACATTCCACCTGCCGAGCCTGTTACATCCCCAGCCAGAAGATGCCTGGCTTAACCTAAAATAAATCTCTTGCTCTCCTGAAAACAAAATATCTGTATGTTAAAGTGTTGGGTTTTAAAAAATATTTATTTATTTATTCCCTATTGTTGTCATTGTTGTTTTTTTGTTGTAGTTTTTATTGATGTCGTTGTTTTTGGATAGGACAGAGAGAAATGGAGAGGAGGGGAAGACAGAAAGGGGGAGAGAAAGATAGACACCTGCAGCTTGTGAAGAGACTGCCCTGCAGGTGGGGAGCCAGGGGCTCGAAACAGGGATCCTTAAATCTGTCCTTGTGTCTGCGCCACGTGCGCTTAATCCACTGCGCTACCGCCTGACTCTTTTTTTTTTTTAGAATGACTAACAAATAGATCTGACTTACAATCTAAGTCCTGAGTAGATTTTTCAAACTCTATTTATTTATTTATTTGCCTCCAGGGTTATCGCCTACACCATTAATCCACTGCTCCTGCGACCATTTTTCAACTTTTTTGGAGAGGACACAGAGAAATTGAGGGGGGGAGGGAAGATAGAAAGGGGAAGAGAGAGAGAGAGACACCTGCAGACTGGCTTCATGTCTTGTGAGGTGACCTCCACCCCCTGCAGGTGGGGAGCTGGAAGCTTGAACAGGGATCCTTGCACTTCGCACTATCTGCACTTAACCCAGTGTGCCACCACTCAGCCCTTCAAACAGTATTTTTAAAACAACCTTTTCAAAGTATAGCAAATCCTCATTAGCATCAACAACAGGTTCTTGGAAACAAGAATTTAAGCAAAATGACTTATAGCAAAGCCACTGTTGATTGATATAAACAAGTCCCTAAGGCATATTTCTGGCTCACAAAATCATCACCAAACTTCTAAAAAACAAAAAACATCCAAGTCATTTCTAATTTTTTTTTAAAAATTTATATATTTATTTATTTTCCCTTTTGTTGCCCTTGTTTTTTATTACTGCTGTAGTTATTGTTGTTACTGATGTCGTCGTTGTTAGATAGGACAGAGAGAAATGGAGAGAGGAGGGGGAGTCAGAGGGGGGGAGAAAGACAGACACCTGCAGACCTGCTTCACCGCCTGTGAAGAAACTCCCCTACAGGTGGAGAGCCGGGGGCTCCAACCAGGATCGTTAGGCGGTCGGTCCCTGCACTTTGCACCACGTGCGCTTAACCCACTGAGCTACCTCCCACTCCCATCATTTCTAATTTTAAACAATCATTTGTATTCATTCATTTTACAACCCACTTCAGTCAGAGTGGTAGACGACCAGAGCCTATCCTAGCAGCTCAGAATAAAAAGCAGGAATCAGTCCTAGGTAGGGGCCCTTCCACTGCATGATACATGCACACTCACTCAGAGTGAGGCAATGCAGACATATCAAGTGAACTTAACAAATGGTGCACATCTCTGGAATGTGGGAAGAAACCAGAGTACCCAGAGACAGCCCACATAGACATGGAGAAAGTTTAAAATTCCACACGGACCATGAGTGTTCCCAATCATTCAGAAATCAATATTTTTATCACCAACAATATAGTGAAATATTGCACTAAACAATGTCATTTGAGAACCTACTGATTTTTTTTTATTTTATTTATTAATGAGAAACATAGGAGGAGAGAGAAAGAGCCAGATATCGCTCTGGTACATGTGCTGCCGGGGATTGAACTCAGGACCTCATACCTGAGAATCCGATGCTTTATCCACTGTGCCACCTCCCAGACCACTATTATCTGATTTTTAAGTCCACTATATTGCTTCAAAATTTAATTCCATTGTTGAAACTCAAATTTGTTGGTTCTAGTAGCTACTAAAATTACTTTTCATTTATTTTCTTCTTCAGCAAGTGGTCTCTAAGTCTTGAGGCCCAATTCCATTCAATTCAGTAAATGGGCAGTAAGTGCCAACTATGTGTCTTCTAGGTGGTGGGAAGAGAGTAAGAACTTTTTTAGACACATAAACTGAAATAATGAAAGAGTAAGAGGCTGGGGCATTTTTAGGCATTCTGACAGGAAGCCCTGTTTCTTTTGAAGAGCTCTTATTTTGTTAAATAGTGAATTTAAATATCTTTTGTTCAATATGTGACTTTAGTTCAAAATTCTAAGTGAGAGGTCTTTTGTCTTCTGCTGTCGTTACTCTTCCTGCTGTTGCTACTCCTTTTATCATAATCTACTTGATTTGGTTCAGTAATGTAGGGAAATTTTGGATTTTTGCCAGCGGAAAAGAGTTTGGCTCTTCTGGCTGGCCCAAGTCACTAGCCAGACTAAAATGTGTCTCTTAGCTTGACTAAGCATCAGAAACCACAAAGACTAAACACAACAAGGGAAGATTAGTGTTGCTGATTTATATAGTACAAAGAAGCAACTACAGAGCATTATATTGAAAAAGAGGTAGAAAATTGTAATCAGTGGGAGTTCTGCATTTTTGTTGTCACTGGGGCTTCATTGCTCCAGGAGAGAGACAAGAGGCAAAGACAGGGAGAAAACAAAAAACAAAAAACCCCACAGCACCAAAGCTTCCTCCAATGCCGTGGGGGCCTGGACTCAAACCTGGGTCACATGCATTGCAAAGCAGTGCAGGATCCAAGTGAGCTACTTTGGCAGCCCTCAACAGAAGGTCTTAATGTAGATAAACAAGAAACAGGGCAGGGATAGATAGATAGATAGCATAATGGTTATGCAGACTCTCATGCCTGAGGCTCCAAAGTCCCAGGTTCAATCCCTCACACCACCATAAACCAGAGCTGAGTAGTGCTCTGGTAAAATAAACAAATAAATAAATATTTAAAAAAGAAACTAGAGAAAGTGTAGCCCTCATTTACAGTTAAAGGTACAATGGTGTATGTACCTCTAAGCTACTATGATCAAATGACTATGACCAGATAAGGGACTGTGTACCCATCTGCTCCGAAGTTGACTCAGATCAGTGTTTCCTATGGTATATAGTGACACACAGTGGTGTCCAGTGCCACATCTGAGCCATACAAGAAGAAAGACAATGTAAATAAGCCACCATCAACAACACTTCTGATTGTTTTCCTGTAGTGGTGACAAACTTGTGACCTAACTACTCTTTCGCTGGTACCTTTTGTATAATTCACAGATGATACACTAGAGTCAGTTGTTGAGAAAACATTAGGTTTGCATCACTAAGTTTGTGTTTCAATAAGAAAAATTCTGTAGCAAGAATAATCCAGAGAAAAGATTGAGTGGGGCAGGGAGATAGCACACCCAGTACAATGCATTTTACCATGAGCAGGATCCAGTTCTAGAACCTGATTACATCAGGCTCAACCTGACGCTGTTGACTGGCTACGGAAGAAGGGCAAACCATGTGGGAGCTCCACATCCAACAGCAAACTATGAATGGTGAAGTGCTGTAGCGTCTCTCGTCCTTTTCACTCTATCTCTCCCCCTCTCTGTTTTTCACCCATTGTGGTGGGGGGGGGGGGAGTATGCTGGAAGGGGTGGAATGCAGGCAAGAAGTCCCATCAGGAATATGGAACTACAGGCGGAGATTGAGGGGACACTCTAGTATTATGCCCACGTCCCTAACTCAACTGTCTGGATAAAACAGATACTATAAAAAGACAGAGATCTGAGAGGGAATTAGTACCTATGGAATGTTCAGAAGGACACTGGAAAATCTGCAATGAGCAAGTGAATAGCTGGTTACTCAGTTTACATGTGTAGACTGAAGATACTGATTCAAAAATAACAGTCAGTGGTTTTAAAAGCTAAGGACCAAAACAGATGGCAAAAGAGCAAACTGGTGAAAAGAGAAGAAAATGTCTGAGAGTGGGGCAAGAAGATAGAGCTTTATCATGAAAGTCAAAGTAGCAGAGAAGTTCAAGAATGTGTCACCTGCTAAAGAGAGAATAATGATTTCTTTTTTAAAAAAAATTTCTTTATTGGGGAATTAATGTTTTAAATACAGTAAATACAATAGTTTGTACATGCATAATATTTCTCAGTTTTCCATATAACAATACAACCCCCACTGGGTCCTCTGTCATCCTTTGATTTCTTTTTTTTTTTAATTTTTTTAAATATTTATTTTATTTATTTATTCCCTTTTGTTGCCCTTGTTGTTTTATTGTTGTAGTTATTATTGTTGTTGTCATTGTTGGATAGGACAGAGAGAAATGGAGAGAGGAGGGGAAGACAGAGAGGAGGAGAGAAAGATAGACACCTGCAGACCTGCTTCACCGCCTGTGAAGCGACTCCCCTGCAGGTGGGGAGCCGGGGTTCAAACCGGGATCCTTATGCCGGTCCTTGTGCTTTGTGCCACCTGCGCTTAACCCGCTGCGCTACAGCCCGACTCCCTTCTTCTTTTTTTTTTTTAATATTTATTTATTTATTCCCTTTTGTTGCCCTTGTTTTATTGTTGTAGTTATTATTGATGTCCTTGTTGTTGGATAGGACAGAGAGAAATAGAGAGAGGAGGGGAAGACACGGGGAGAGAAAGGCAGACACCTGTAGACCTGCTTCACCTCCTGTGAAGCAACTCCCCTGTAGGTGGGGAGCCGGGGGCTCGAACAGGAATCCTTATTCCAATCCTTGCACTTTGGGCCACGTGCACTTAACCTGCTGTGCTGCCGCCCGACTCTCTGATTTCTTTTATTTTTAAAAGATTTTTAAAAAATATTTATTTATTCCCTTAGTTACCCTTTTTTTAATTGTTGTAGTTATTATTGCTGTTGTTACTGATGTTATTGTTGTTAGATAGGACAGAGAAATGGAGAGAGGTGGGGAAGACAGAGACGGGGAGAGAAAGATAAACACCTGCAGACCTGCTTTACTGCCTGGGAAGCGACTCCCCTGCAGGTGGGGAGCCAGGGGCTCGAACGGGATCCTCAAGTAGAACCTTGCACTTAACCCGCTGTGCTACCACCCGACTCCCAGCAGTTACTTATTCTAACCCAAGTGTGTGTCAATTAAGACTAGATAAATGTTAGCAGAACAGTCTTGCTCACCAGATCTCTATTTATGAAGATATTGTGGGCAGGCTTCCAATTTGCTAATACTTCACTCTCTCTCTTTCAACTTGGATTTCTGTAGACTAAACACATACTTACACTTGTACTCTGCACGGTCAATACTTTAGTAATAAAATGGGTCACCAGCACAAGAAACTTTGCTTAACACTCTGTAAATAAATAAATAAATAAATATAAATTATGCTTCTTCCATTTCACAGTGAATTTCAGAGTGAAAAAATCATTTGGTAATCTACTCTAAATTCTTCATTTTAGAAAAGAGGCTCAGTGAGGGCCGGGTGGTAGCACACTTGGTTGAGTGCACATATTACCACAGACAAGAAGGAAGAAGGAAGCTTCATGAACAGTGAAGCAGGTCTTCAGGTATCTCTCTCTCTACCTCCCTCTCCCATCTCAATTTCTCTCTATTCTATCAATTAAAAAATAGATGAAAGAGAGAGCAAGGAGAAGAAATGGCCACTAGGAGCAGTGGATTCATAGTGCTAGCATGGAGCCTCAGCAATAACGCTAGCGGCAATTAAAAAAAAAAAAAAGGCTCAGAAAAATTGTTTCTCTAAGAAAACTGAATTGCTTGATTTGCACCCAAGCAACTTGGCTCCAGTTCCTGTATTTTAAGGGGCACTCTCCAGCTTGGAAGCAAGATATTATTATCATGTGATAATGTTGTCAAGTGACAAAGATTATTCATTGGAACATATCCCACTTTGCTATATTATCACATTCCGTTTCCATTTCTTGGGAGATATCATACCACTCTTTCATACTGAAGGCCCTGAGATATAGATTCAATGCTTAGCACTACCACATGCTAGAGCTGAGAAGTGCTCTAATTCTTTCTCTCTCTTTCTCATAAGTGACTGAAATATTACTAAAACTGGAACTCAATATTGCACATTTCATAAATAATAGTGGGGAGAAAAAGATGGCAGCATAATCTGACAAAATTCTTTAGTAGATGCTTCAAGTAGAGAACAAATTCCTGGGGCTGGGTGGTGGTGCACCTGGTTGATGCACATATTACAATGCGCAAGGACCCAGGTTCGAGTCCCCAGTCCCCACCTGCAGGGGGAAAGCTTCACGAGTGGTGAAGCAGTGCTGCATGTGTCTCCCTGTCTCTCTTTCTCTCTATACCCCCTTGATTTCTGACTGTCTCTATCCAATAAATAAATAAAGATAATAAAAATTTAAAAAGAGAGAGCAAATTCCTTAGATATAGAGTCTACACTGTTTTATTTCTTACAGAAGTAAAACAATGACAGACCAAAAGCAAGCATCAAAAAGATAAGTTCCAACTGAAATCAGTAAAATTATTAAGAAAAATAACTAGCAAAATTTTTTAACATTTAATTCTAACACTTTTGTATCTGCCCACATACTTTTTCAATTACTTTATTCTAAGCCTTTCTATTCCTGATCAATTAATTCAGGAAACCAGTGTGTGTATACCTAAAATACTTCATGAATCCCAGGTTAGAGTCCACCCCGCCACCATACTAAAAGAACCTTTGGAGTTAGAATCTTTCCCTCCGTCTCTGTGTTTCTATCTGGAAAAGTTGGCAGTAAAGTCCCAGTGATGAACAAAAACAATGACAATAATACTCTATGGCTCTAGTGAGGTGACTATCTGGTCTTCCACAGATCATAAAACAATATGGGGAAGGCAATTAAGTATTGCTAAGGGAAATTAGGTTGACACTACCACCTGTTCTGTATGTTTCATACATTATAAAACATATGGGAGGGGGGCCTGGTGGTAGCGGAGTGGGTTATGTGCACATGGCACAAAGCACAAGGACTGGTGTAAGGATCCTGGTTCAAACCCCCAGCACCCCACCTGCAGGGGGGGGTCGCCTCACAAGCGGTGAAGCAGGTTTGCAGGTGTCTTTCCCTCCCCTCTCTCTCTCTGTCCTATCCAACAACAGCAGCAATAACAACAATGGGGAAAAAAAGATGGCCTCCAGGAGCAGCGGATTCATAGTGCAGGCATGGAGTCTCAGTGATAACCCTGGAGGCAAAAAAAAAAAAAAACACATATAGAAGGGCTGGCAAAATAACTCACTTGAATAATGTGCTAGTTTGCCATGTGCATGACCCAGGTTCAGTGAACACCAACTGCATTAAAGAAAGGTCTTTTTTTCACTCTCTCTGCATATATACATATACATATGCTTTGTACACCACTCAAAGTATTATCAAATGAGTGTAGGAAGTCTCTGCATTATAAATACTTAGTCCCTTAAAGTACCCTAGACATTCTATTAGCATCAGGTCTTCACTTGCCCCCTTCCTCTGCCCACTAACCAAATCTGCTTTTCTCAGATGCTATAATTTCAGTGTTTTAAATACTGTTAAAATTCTGTTTCAGTAACAAACACATTTTTTCTTGAGTTTTAGCTCACAAGTAATTTCAGTGTTTTATTTTTTATTTTTTTTAAATATTTATTTTATTTATTCCCTTTTGTTGCCCTTGTTGTTTTATTGTTGTAGTTATTATTGTTGTTGTTGTTGTTGGATAGGACAGAGAGAAATGGAGAGAGATGGGGAAGACAGAGAGGAGGAGAGAAAGACAGACACCTGCAGACCTGCTTCACCGCCTGTGAAGCGACTCCCCTGCAGGTGGGGAGCTGGGGTTCAAACCGGGATCCTTATGCCAGTCCTTGTGCTTTGCGCCACCTGCAATTAACCCGCTGCGCTACAGCCCGACTCCCAATTTCAGTGTTTTAAATACTGTTAAAGTTCTGTTTCAAACACATTTTTTCTTGAGTTTTAGCTCACAAGTGTGCAGAGCTCCAAAGTAGCCTTGGAAGATAAGCAAAAGCTACATTGTCCCTGTGGAAAAATAACCCTAAATCAATTCATAAATTAATTTTAAAACATAATTTTTATGTTCAGAAAACTTTCTTTCCCCTCCTACCCATCCACCCACCCACCTCCATTCTTGGAAGATAACATATAGTGGGGAAATAATTAGGCCTTTGGAATGAATCACACTTTGCTCTATTACTAGCTCTGTATCCTTGGGCGAGTAACTTAATCACTTAGAGCCCCAGTGTCTTTATCATCAAATGGTAAAAGAAAAATCTCTCTCAGGGTTAAAGAATGGAATAAATCTGTGAAGCACCTAGAACAGAACCTAGAAGATAGCAAGTTTAAGTAAACAACAGTCCAATTGTCTTTCCCTCTGCTTTTGACAGTACTCATTTGTGACTGTTATTTTCTTTAAAAATTTTTTTTCTGGACAGGCGAGACAGTGTTTATTTCAGGGTAGTATCTTGGGCTGAGGGAACACCTTCCAGCCCTCCAGTTGCTCCATCTTCACCAGCACCATCAGTCATTCCCACATATGCACAGCCCAGTAGCTGCTAGTACCTAGCCCCCAGGATAAGGCTTGGCTGACAAGAGGTCAATTTTTGTTTTGTTTTGTTATTGAATATGTACTAGATAAGTCAGGAATTATTTTTTTAATTTTAACCAGAGCACAGTTCAGCTCTGGTTTATGGGGGAGGGCATTGAAACTGTGACTTTGGAGCCACAGGCATGAGCGTCTGTTTGCATAAACATTATGCTATCTACCCTCTGCCCAGATAAGTCAGGAGTTTTGTTTTTTTTTTTTTTTGCTATCGTTGTTGGATAGGACAGAGAAAAATCAAGAGAGATGGGGAAGACAGGGAGAAAGACACCTGCAGACCTGCTTCACCACCTGTGAAGTGACCCCACTACAAGTGGGGAGCCGGGGGCTCGAACCAGGATCCTTATGCTGGTCCTTGCACTTTGCGCCATGTACACTTAACCCGCTGTGCCACCGCCAGGCCCCCAAATCAGGAATTCTTCATTTTTGTTTTTTACCAGAGTACTTACCAGCCCTAATTTATGGTGGGAAGGGAGGGCAGGAGGATTGAACCAGGAATTTCAGAGCCTTAGGCATGAAAGTTTCTTTGCATAACCATTAAGCTATCCACCCTGTTCCAAATCAGGAATTGTTTAGATTAAACTCACTAAATCCTTGAAAGAACCCTGGAGGTAGATATCATTACTACCTCACTTTATAGCTGAAAAACAAACACAGGAACAAACAGAGGAATTGATTTGCCTAAATTCATTTGAATAATGTTAACTTTAACACATTCAGTGTCTAATCCCAAAGCACCATACTGCTTTAAAAAAAAAAAAAGTAAAGGAATTCAAATCTGTCTAAAGTTTTCTACTTTAGAAAATTGCATGATTCAGTAACTCCATGATCTACCAGATGGCAAGAAGGACAAGCAAAGCATCATGTTCACAGTGGGAAACTATAAACCATCAAGATGCAGTTTTCCTTCCCAAAAGTTAGCTTTCCACAGTTACTTTCCATCATGGCTCACATTGGGTTTCCGTCACTTCAGTTCCTTAGCTGTTACTTACTTAGCAATGAGTAACTGAGTTAACCTGGCAACAGTCACTTTTTTAAAATGAACCAGCAATTACTTTATTATTACAGGTGTGGTTAAAACTTGAAATAGCAGCCCAATAGCAAAGGCTTTAAATGTCTTTATTAAGGTGTAGAAGCCACCCTGCTCCAATATTATTTGGCCATCTTTACAGTATAGAAATTCAATTAGACTCTGGGCTATAATAGGTACTCTAACCCATGAAACTAGTGCCATAATCAAAACTGCACTATACCTTAACTCAAGTTAAAAACACATTTCTCGGCCAGCTATTGGCGCAACTGGTTGAGAGCACTAGGACCCAGGATCAAGCCTCTCATCCCCATCTGCAGGGTAAAGCTTCACGAGTGGTGAAGCAGTGTTGTAGGTGTCTCTCTGTCTCTCTCTCTCTATATATATATTTATTACCCCTTTCCCTCTGGCATTCTGGCTGTCTCTATCCAATAAATAAATAGAGAATAAAAAATTTAAAAAAACATATTTCTGGGGCCAGACAGTGGCACATCTGGTTGAGCAAACATGTTACAATGTGTAAGGACCTGGGTTTGAGCCCCTAGTGCCCACCTGCAAGGGGAAATCTTTGTGAGTGGCAAAGTAGTGCTGCAGGTGTCTCTCTCTGTTTCTCCCCCCCCCCATTCCCTCTTGATTTCTGGCTGTCTTTATCCAATAAATAAAGATAATTTTAAAAAAAAAAAAAAAAACACATTTCTTACAGACAGACAAAACTGGATAGTAAATGTTTTGTAATAATGATGTGTCAGATGGTTAAAGCCACCAGTTAAAATGCTTGTAGAAGGGGATAGGAGATGGCTCACCTGACAGAGCACACATTTTACCGTCCATGTGGATCTGTGCTCAAGCACCCGGCCACCAAAGGGAGCACTATGCAAAGAGGAAGAAGCTTCACAAGTAGTGAGTGAAGCAGTGTTGTGGTGTCACTCTTTTGCTTTTCTCTATCTCTCTCTGCCTTTCACTCTCTATCTGAGGGTGTGGTTGTCGGGAATCAACCAGTAGTGATGCAGACACAAAGCCCCAGTGAAACCATGGCAGCAAGGTTAAAAAAAAAAAAAAAAAAGGAAAAATGCTTGTAGAAAAAATAGTTTTATGGCTCTTAAACTAACCAAAGTTTTACTTATTATTTTCCTTAATATCTTCATCTTTCTTCTTCTTCTTCTTCTTCTTCTTCTTCTTCTTCTTCTTCTTCTTCTTCTTCTTCTTCTTCTTCCTTTTCTCCTTCTCCTCTTCCACCTCCTTCTCCTGTTTCTTTTTCTCCTTTTTGTTTTGTCACCAGGGATTTCACTGGGATTTGTGTCTGCATGGCTCTACTGCTCCCAAATTATATTATAGTTAAATTAAGTCCAATTAAGATTTTACACTGCAAAGGTGAGTGAATAATATTGGAGCAAGTTGAGGAGAGATAGAGAGAGGAGAGACACCACAGCACTACTCTACCACTCGCGAAGTTTCTTCTAGACAGATACTACCATGTGGTAGCCAGTGGCTGAATCTCCTGCCCTCATCCTTAGTAAAGTGTGCGCTCTGCCAGGTGACCTATCGCTAGGCCTCAGGGCTTTTATCTTTCTTCTCAACTACTAACAAACATAATCTAGTGTGATTACACTGGGTGAGCATAACTTCAGTTCAAAACCTGCTGAAAAGTGAAATAAGAGAACAGCTGTAATACATCTAGGCAAAACTTGCCAAGATATAAAGGTAGAAGAAGGCAGGGGGAAAGTACTGTCAAACACCCCCAGCCCCCAGCAACACTATTTGTGTTTATGCCTCTTGCTGACTGCATTTCATCACTGCTTATCAACTGAAATTAGATTAGATATAGACAGCCTCTTGTCTATATCAGGAGATAGATTTTACAGAAATATAATACTAAATGTCTCTCTCTCTCTCCCTCTTTTATTGCCACCAGGGTTATTGTTGGCATTCAGTGCCTACAGAACAAATCCACTACTTCTGGTGGCCATTTTGTTCTTCCTTTCTTTTTTCCCCCTCTTTATTGGGGGATTAATGTTTTACAGTCGACAATAAATACAATAGTTTGTACATGTATAACATTTCTTAATTTTTCACGTAACAATACAACCATTGCACATTGTAATATAAGCGCTCAGCTGGGTGCACCACAGCCCAGCCCCTCATGTTTATTTCCTTTTACTTCATTTGCTTCCTGCACAAAATATCAATACTACCATTGAGATGCCGAACAGTTGGGCAGCGATAGCACAATGGTTATACAAGGAGATTCTCATGCCTGGGGCTCCTAAGTTCCAGGCTCAAACCCGCCCCTCCCCACCATAAGCCACAGCTAAGCAGTGTGCTGGTTAAAAAAAAAAAAAAAAAAAAAAAAAAAAAAAAAAGCTAAACGGTTGCCACAGACACTTAATAAGGTGTTTTTTTATGTTTTAAAGGAGTTTTATTAAATATCTTTAAATAAATAACTTGTTTTAATTCTGTTATCACAGATCATTATTCTCTATTGACAAAAGAAACAGATTTAGTATGAGAGAACTACACTATAATTAGAGCTAATTTATCTACCTTGCTTTTTCTTATTGTTGCTATTGCTTTTACTTTAATGTGATGCCACAAGTTGAACCCAGAGTCTCTTGCATGTGTTCCACCACTGAACCACCTCCTTGATTCTTTTTTTTTTTTTTTTTCAGTGAGAATGAAGAAATAGAGAGACAGCATGAGAAAAACAAAGAGCAGAGAGTTGGGTGGTAGTGTGTCGTTAAAGTTTGGGGCTCTAGCAGGCCGGGCTAGCTTCGCGGTGGTAGACAGAGACTCGAGGACACACGGCTGGGCAGAGAAACTTTATTCTCCAGCGGGCAAACATGTGCTCTCCTGTCTTTCTCCTCTGGCGGCAGAGAAAGACCCTTAAACTAATCACCACACAGATCCGTCCTGCATCCTTCTCCTCTCGTGGGCGCGCCAAGAACTCTGGCGCTACATAGCAAAGGGGGCAGGGAGAAAGAGGCTCGAAATTGGTTAGCAAGGGCCTAACCAATTCTCCTGGCGGGGGGAGAGCGAGACCAAACCAATGTGAAGCATACAACAGTAGTGCAGTGGGTTAAGCGCAGGTGACGCAAAGCGCAAGGACCAGCAAAAGGATCCCAGTTCGAGCCCCCGGCTCCCCACCGGCAGGGGAGTCGGTCGCTTCACAAGCGGTGAAGCAGGTCTGCAGGTGTCTATCTTTCTCTCCCCCTCTCTTCCTTTCCCCTCTCCATTTCTCTCTGTCCTATCCAACAACAATGACATCAATAACAACATCAATAACAACAAGAATAAAACAACAAGGGCAACAAAAGGGAATAAATATAAAAGAAAGAAAAAAGAAAGAGAAAGAGCAAAGCACTGCTCTACCACCCATGGAGTTCTCCCTGTTGCTGTCATGTGCTATTTTGCAGACAGAACCCAAAGCAGGTGCTCTATGAACCACCTCCATGGCCTCCTGAATAAAAGTATTAAAGGCAATGCCTTGCATGTGGTAAGGCTCAGACTCTATTAAGTGGGCTACTTCCTGGCCCCCAATACAATACTTTGACCTTTCTGTCCTTTGTTAATGTCAAGTTCACTTTTAAGGTCTTATTTTATAACAAAAATCTACATCTGCTTCAGTAATGGTAACCTTCCCAAATTACAAAGCTGGCCGGTGGTGGAGCACCTGGTTAAGTGCACATATTACCATGCACAATGTCCCAGGTTCAAGCCCCTAGTCCCCATCTTCAGGGGAAAATCTTCACAAGAGGTGAAGCTGTGCTACAGGTATCTCTTTGTCTCTGTCTCTGTCTCTGTCTCTCCTTCTCTACCTCCTCCTCTCAATTTTTCTCTGTTCTATCAAATAAAATAAACAAGTTTAGAAGAAGAAGTAGTAGCAGCAGCAGCAGTAGTAGGGGGAACATCCCAAAGTGAGAAAGCAACTTTCTACATAAATTTTTCTCTCCCTTTTATTTTTTTATTGGAGGATTAATGATTTCCAGTCAAGAGTAAAATACAGTAGTTTATACATATGTAACACCTCTCAGTTTTCCACATAACAATTCAACCCCTACTAGGTCCTCTGACATTATGTTCCAGGACCTGACATCTCCCTCCCCCCTGCACTTGAGTCTTTTACTTTGGTGCAATAACTTTCTACATATTAATCGTTAATTTACATATAAAAGGTTAAAATAATCATCACAATTAAATAAGTCTTCTTTGAGCATATCTAAGTTCTTTCCTTAGGGTGTACACACTCCTTCATTTGCTAGATGGATATGATGACATAAGTAAATTCTCTATGAATTCTTACATTTTAGTCCCATTGAAAAAATACTTAGTGGGGTAGTATTTTCTCATTTTTTACTAGAAAATAAGTAAATTGTTGAAGCCCTCTCTCTATGGCTCGAACTGGGATCCTTACGCCGGTCCTTGCACTACCACACTCCTAGAATTTGACTTTTTATGAAGACTTCATGGCCCAAGTTGGAACTTCATGTTCAAAGGCAAAAGTCTTCTAGGAAGTCAGGAAGATAGCATAAAGGTTACATAAGACTTTCAAGTATGAAGCTAGGAGACCCCAGGTTTATACCCCATCACTGCCACAAAACAGAGTCAAGCAATGCACTGGTTTAAAAGAGTCTTTTGGTACACCTCAGGTAAAATGTAGCATTCATATTTTGGTTTTAGAGATGCAATAGATATGGCAGCTTTAGAGATGATGGTTATTTATTTATGGCTCCTTTTACTCCAGAGAATTTTCAGCAGCCATCTCAAATTAGGAGAGAGTATTCCATCTTGCGTACATAGATATATCATTGCACTCAGAATTTCAAAATCATTCTGCTGACTATGACTCAGAATTAATGTCTTTTCTTGCTCGGATACAGGGAAAACAAACAAACAAACAAAAAAACAGCAGTGCTGCAAATTCTACAGATTCTACTAAGAGTATCAACTAAGAATGAGCAAAGCCATGAGGGTATTATATGCCTTCTAAAACTCAAATCTGGAACTTGAGTGGTGTTGGAGGAAGGAGAGGGAGAGACAGATGTGCACATAAGTAACTTTAATTCATGACTATCTGGTAAGTACCAAGGTCAAGCCTGATTGGAAAGCAGGAGAGCAAGAGACTAATTTCAACTAAGCAGTCTGGAAAGAGATGCAGAGAAAGTGACTTCAATGATAGGTCCATTTTAACAAGAGTAAGGTAATGCTAGGCAATGAGAATAGTGCAAACAATAACAAGAAAAAGACAAAAATACTGGACTTATGAAATATAGAAGCTTAACAAACAAACAAAGAAGAACAAGAAAAAGAAGGAAGAGGATGAAGAAGAGGGAAAAGAAATGAGAAGGGGAATGTACCTAGAAAGATTTGCTCATCAACTCTCTTTACAGCTCAAAGAAAATAGTAAATACACTGTCTAGGAGGAGATGCAGTAGATGGAACATTGGACTCTCAAGCATGAGATCTTGAGTTCAAACTTTGGCATCACAAGTGTCAGAGTAATGCTCCAGTTCTCCCCCCTCCTCTTCTTCATTAATAAAATAAATATCTTTCATAAAAGGTTCCTGTTTAGTGGTCCAGGCGGTGGCACAATGGATAAAGCATTGGACTCTCAAGCATGATGTCGTGAGTTAGATCCCTGGCAGCATATGTGCAGGAGTGATGTCTGGTTCTTTCTCTCCTCCTATCTTTCTCATAAATAAATAAAAATCTTTAAAAAAAAAAAAAAAGGTTCCTGTTAATTAAACAATTTGTTTTGCTTTGTATTGTACTGCCTTTTAGCCACCAGGTTGTAGATGCTACCCTGACACCAACCTGACTTCCCTGGGCAGACGACCTCACCATTGTGTCCTGGAACCTCACCTTCCCAGAGACTTACCCCATTAGGGAAAGACAGAAACAGGCCGGGAGTATGGATCGACCTGTTAATGTCCATGCTCAGCAGAGAAGCCATTATAGAAGCCAAACCTTCCACCTTCTGTACCCCATAAAGAATTTTGGTCCATACTCCCAGAGGGATAAAGAATAGGGAACCTTCCAATACAGGGGATGGGATGTGGAACTCTGGTGATGGGAATTGTATGGAATTGTATCCCTCTTATCCCACAATCTTGCCAATCATAATGTAATCACAAATAAAAAAATGACCAATATTAATGAGGGAAAAACTAGATTAGACAACAACAGTATCTAATCAGGGAGATGAAAAAAGAATTAAGACAATAGCAAAAATCTTAGACAATCATATGTATAGAACAATGTAATAATAGGTATTTTCACAATCTTTATATTAAAGAGGACACCTGAATGAGAGTATAGCCCTTGCTTCACACAAGAGATACTAAGCTCATCTAGTATCTCCCATAGTAATGTAGCAATTAAATATTCGTTAAATTAATTTGGTGTCCCAAGAGGTGACACAATGGAAAAAACTCACAAGCATGAGATCCCAAGTTTGGTCGTGCCAGAATGATGCACTGGTTCTTTCTGTTTCTAATTAAATAATTAATTAATTGAACTTCTCACACTAACATAAATTCTGTTTCACAAGTGCACCATACTTTTCAGCTGCAGCCGGAGGACTGACTCTACTTAATTAATTTAATGAATGGCCTATCACTTTTAGTTTTTTTTTTTTTTTTCTCTCTCTCTCTCTCTCCTCTCTAAAATAGCTCAGGGGAAAAAAAAAAAAATCCAAATCCTAAGCCTAACTCTTGCTTCTAAATTGAAATTCTAAAAAAGATTTACCTTAAACTCATTCCAATTTTAGTAAATGTACTATCAAAATGAGCACTTTTCCACTCACTCCAAGCAGAAGAAATACCAATTTAAACTTTAGATATCTGACTTTAATCATGGGAAACTGACTTAGATACCTAAACTAAAAATGATATTTTCTCCCACAGTTGGTAAGAATGTATATTCTACAACATATGGAAATCTACTGAAAGCTTTCATTGGCACCTTGCCTTGTTGAATAAAAGTTAGAAGTTATGTTTAGACATTATTTTAAAAATCAAAGCTGACTTTTCATTAGATTAACATTTAAAATATGCCTTTACTGCATCTGCTGATCCCACCCTCATCAATGCAACCAGTACTACCTTGGCATGTTTCACTTCCGACTGTATCCAGAGACGTCAGACGTGGAAGATGATACCATGAGGCCAACCTGACTTCCCTGGGCAGACGACCCCACCAATGTGCCCTGGAGTCCCACTTCCCCAGAGCCCTGCCCCACTAGGGAAAGAGAGACATGCTATGAGTATGGATTAACCTGCCAATGCACATGTTCAGCAGGGAAGCAATTACAGAGGCAAAACCTTCCACCTTCTGCACCCATAATGATCCTGGGTCCATATTCCCAGAGGGATAACGAATAGGAAAGCTTTCAAGGAAGGGAATGGGATATGGAGTTCTGGTGGTAGGAATTGTGTGGAATTGTAACCCTCTTATACTATGGTCTTGTCAGTATTTCCATTTTATAAATAAAAATTTAAAATAAAATATGTCTTTAAAATTATAGGAAAAGGAGGAGTCCAGAGGTAGTACAGCGGGTTAAGCGCACGCGGTGCAAAGCGCAAGTACGGGTGCAAGGATCCCGGTTTGAGCTCCCGGCTCCCCACCTACAGGGGAGTCACTTCACAGGCGGTGAAGCAGGTCTGCAGGTGTCTGTCTTTCTCTCCCCCTCTCTGTCTTCCCTTCCTCTCTCCATTTCTCTCTGTCTTATCCAACAACGACTACAACAATAAAACAAGGGCAACAAAAGGGAATAAATATTAAAAAAAGATACAGTAAAAAAATTATAGGAAAAGATACATTAATGTATTTAATACTCATTGAGTTCTTTTCTATATACCAGGAATAACTGTAAACATATTTACAAACACATTAATTTCCATAATAAATAAAACACCATGAGTCAGGTATTATGATCACCCCCCCCTTTTTTTTACAAAGTACTATAAAAAACAGAGATTAAATAATTCCTCTAATGTTACATTTCATACCTTACAGTTGCCAGCTCTTTGAACCCAAGGATTTAGCTCTGGGGCCTTTAGTATTAGCCACTATACTCTACTAACTCAAAATTTTTGTCATGTTTATAAGCTAATTCACCTTCTACCTAAATCTGATTTTAGTATTTGCTAACTCACATTAGATGCATTTTGCCAAAGTTGGCTATTCTGTTCACTTGCAACGGGTCAAAGTAATAGAGAATTTCAAGTCTAAATTATAATTTTATTTACACAAACATTCTACTATCCTACATAGTCCCTGTGTTGGGGAGGATTCCCACATGCAACTCATGAGTCTGTGCCTAGAATTTATTCACTCAAGAAGCATGAATTGAATTGTCCTACTAAATGCAATGATAGCAATGATATATAAGTACTTTCCTAATTGGAAGTAAAATATCACCAAGAGTCACCCACACTTCTATTTTATTTTATTTTATTTATTTATTCCCTTTTGTTGCCCTTGTTGTTTTATTGTTGTAGTTATTATTATTGTCGTCGTTGTTGGATAGGACAGAGAGAAACGGAGAGAGGAGGAGAAGACAGAGAGGAGGAGAGAAAGATAGACACCTGCAGACCTGCTTCACCGCCTGTGAAGCGACTCCCCTGCAGGTGGGGAGCCGGGGTTCCAACCGGGATCCTTATGCCGGTCCTTGTGCTTTGCGCCACCTGCGCTTAACCTGCTGCGCTACAGCCCGACTCCCCTCCCCGCCCCCCCCACTTCTTTTTTCCCCGAGAAGCTTAAAACAGTTTTGGTAGGCAAGTAACAAATGGTTTTCCTATCTGTCCAACAAATTTCCTATCTGTTCAACCAAACTCTATTTTGCAGTGTAAGAAAACCTTAAGTCTTCTCCTCCCATGAATACCCACATACATATGGAACAATTTCCTCTGGCGGGGGGCGGGGAATGAACTGCACTAGCTACATAGCTATTTCACAACAAAGGGCAAGCTACATCAAATGAGTAAGAAAGGCTGAGAGTATCACTCTGAGAATCCCACCCTGCTACCAGTACCACAGTCCACAATAGGGATTATCACAAATCTCAATCTTCTCTCCAAGGAACAAGGGGTGTCTGCCCAATTGGGCACTTGAGTACTTAGGAGCTGCTGCACTGGAGAGTCAAGACCCTACAAAATCTGGCTTTGAAAACCAAGAAAGCAGAACTGGGCAGAGTCAGGCGGTGGTACACCCAGTTAAGCACACATAGTACTGTGTGAAAGGATCCACTCAAGGATCTGGGTTTGAGCCCCAGGTCCCCACCTGCTGCAGGAATGTTTCACGAGTAGTAAAGCAGGTCTGCAGGTGTCTCTCCCTCTCTTCTGTCCTATCAAATACAACGGAAGAAAAAAAAGAGGAGGAAAAAATGGGTGTCAGAAGCACCAAACCCCAAAGATAACCCAGAAAAAAAGGGACGAAGGAAAGAAGGAAGGGAGGGAAGGAGGGAGGGAGGGAAGGAAGGAAAGAGGGAGGGAGAGAAAAAGAAAGATGAAAGAAAACCAAGAGGGCATGAACAGTGGAGAAGTGAGAAATTCCTCTTAAAGGGTCTACATAAGGATTCACTCATCCAGTGTAAAGGCAGTAGTTTAAAAAGCAGCAGGACGGTGTGTGGCAGTGATCCAGTTATTGATTCTCTATAACTGCTATGGGGGTGGGAGCTAGTTGGGACTGCGCTGGGGACAGTGCTACTGACATATTCTTTTTACATTCCCCACTCACTGTGCTGGTGCACTCACGCAGAAGTGGCACTCCACGGAACTGCTGGCAGGAGCAAGCAGGTGCTGAGCTTGCTGGGTAAGAATAGCCAAAGCTAAAGGTATGTCTCAGTTCCTATGTTTGCCCATACCTGGATCCTTGGGCGCAGACTGTCCACACACGAGGGGACAGCCTCTTGATCACTTGGCCCTGAGAGCCAGAGGGACTTTCATTCCTGGGTACCATAGAGATTGTAACAACCATAAGGGCAGCTCTTAGCAGGTTACTACCTCCTCCCCCTCAGTGCCCCCTCCCCCAGGGCACCACAAAGTCAGGAGGCAGAGCCACACCCTTAGTTTTCCTGAGGAAAAAAAAAAAACCTGTGTACCTGTTTAGTAGGTTCAACCTGAGTGACAGGCAACAGGTCTGCCACAAAATTAGAGATTACAGAGGTCTTCTCAGAGAACACAGACAGGGAGACACCATCTGTATGTTCTCTCTATACCTCACCACATCTTGGTAACTACAAAGCAAAAACCTATAGTAGAGGGCACAGAAGGTAGATTTCACTTCTCCTGAGTCAAGCTTGTTTCTTTTTTGTATATGTAGGGGCCAGGTGGTGGCACACTTTTTTGTGCACATGTCTTTTTTGTATATGTATGTGTATATATATACATTATATATTTATGTATACACATACACACACATATATATGTAGAGAGAGACAGAGACAAAGAGGAAGAGAAAAAAAGTCACTTTCTTCCCTTGGTGCTGATGTCATGATGCTCCTATGTGATGCTGGTGCTCAAATGGGGGGACTTCTCATGTGGGGACATGTGCCCTTCCAGTGAGCTATCTCTTGGAGCAGGACATTTTCCTAAAGAAGATATAAAAATGGGGAGTCTGGTGGTAGCATAGCGGGTTAAGCGAACATGGCACAAAGCGCAAGGATCGGAGTAAGGATCCCAGTTCCCCGGCTCCCCACCTGTAGGGGAGTTGCTTCATAGGCAGTGAAGCAGGTCTGCAGGTGTCTATCTTTCTCTCCCCCTTTCTGTCTTCCCCTCTTCTCTCCCTTTCTCTCTGTCCTATCTAACAACAATAACAACAATAACTACAACAACAATAAAAAACAAGGGCAACAAAAGGGAAAATAAATAAAAATTTTAAAAATATTTTTAAAATAGAAGATATACAAATGATCAAGAAGCACATGAAAAGATATTCAACATGATTCATCATCAGGGAAATGCAAACCCAAACCACAATGAGATATTATCTCTTATGTGTCAGAATGGCTATCATAAAAGAAACAAGAAAATAACAAATGTTGGCAAGGATGTGGACCAAAGAGTATTCACTGCATTGTTGGTACAAACGGAAACTGGTATAGCCACTATGTAAAACAGTATGGGAGTTCCTCAAAAAAATGAAAACTATCAGCCAAGGAGGTGCCTCTAGGGATAAAGTATGGGGCTGAACACTTGAGGGTCCAGATTCATTTCCCAGCACTGTATATACTGAAACAGTGATGCTCTGGCATCTTTCTCTCTCATAAAAAAACTAATAATGCTATCATATGATCCAGAAATTTCGACTCTGGTTATTTTTCCAAAGAAAATTAAAACATATAATTTGAAAAGATATATACTGTACCCAATAATCACTGCAGCACCATCTGCAGTGACCAACGGATGATAAACAACTTAAAAGTCCATCAATAGATCCATGGTTAAAGATATTATACACACATGTACACCTGCACAGTGGAATTCTTGACAGCCATAAAATGAAGTCTGATGGCCTAGTAGAATGTGCAGTAAGTAAAGCACCGAATTTGCATGCATAAGATCCTGAGTTTGACCACAGGTACTACATATGTCTGAATAATACTCTAGATAGATAGATAGATAAATAGATTTTTTTTTTCCCCTTCAGAGTTATCATCAGGGCTCTGTGCCTGCACCACGAATCCACTACTCCTGGCGGCCATCTTTTTTGCATTGTTCTTGTTGTCGCTGCTGTTGTTGTTGTTGGACAGGTCAAAAAGAGAAATTGAGAGGGGTGGAGAAGACTGATGGGGAAGAGAAAGACAGACACCTGCAGACCTGCTTCACCACTTGTTAAGTGACTCCCGTGCAGGTGGGAAGCTGGGGGCTCCAACCCAGATCCTTGCCTGGCTCCTTGCGTTTAACTTGGTGTGCTACTGCCCGTCCAACAAATAGATATCTTTAATTATTATTATTTCATTATCTTTATTTATTTATTGTATAAAGATAGCCAGAAATTGAGAGAGGAGGGGGTGGGGACAGAGAGGAAGAGAGACAGAGAGATACCTGCAACCCTGCTTCATCACTCATGAAGCTTTCCCCCTGCAGATGGATAATAGGGACTCGAACCTGGGTCCTTGAGCATTGTAACATGTGTGCTCAACCAGGTGGGCCATCACCCGGCCCCAATTATCTTTTTAAAAAGAATGAAATCGGGGAGTTGGGCGGTAGCGCAGTGGGTTAAGCGCACATGGCGCGATGCGCAAGGACTGGCAGAAGGATCCCGGTTCGAGCCCCTGGCTCCCCACCTGCAGGGGAGTTGTTGCACAGGCGGTGAAGCAGGTCTGCAGGTGTCTATCTTTCTCTCCCCCTCTCTGTCTTCCTTTCCTCTCTCCATTTCTCTCTGGCCTATCCAACAACGATGACATCAATAACAACAATAATAACTACAACAATAAAACAACAAGGTCAACAATAAATAAAGGGAATAAATATTTTTTAAAAAAGAATGAAATCTTGCCAATTGTGATACTATGGATGAATTCTGGGGGTATTATGTTAAGTAGAATAAGTTAGTCAACAATGATTTCACTTATATAAAGGACCTAAAAAGCAAAAGTAAGCAAACAAGACAAAACTCAGAGATAACAGACTGATGGTCATTAGAGAAGTGCCGGCTGAGGCGCAGTATATGTATGGGTGAAGGAGACTGAGGGGTAATTAGTTTCCAATTATAAAATAAAGGATACAATAATATAACATGGAGTTCACAGGCAATAATACAGTTTACAAATTTGAAAAAATTGCTAATAAGAAACAGACTTACAGTGGTTATTATCTTACATTGTATAGAAATACCAAATACTTATGTTGTATGCTTAAAACTTAACTTATGCTTAACAGTGTTTGTTGTACATCAACTATACAGATATTCTATGTCCCCATCACTATGATAGATACTGAAAATTCAAGAGCAAAAACTGGCAGAACCATTATTTATATTCCAATCCTCCGTGGGGAGAAAAATATTCAAGCAGTAAAAATCACAAATAATTACAACTGTAATAAGCACAATAGGTGGAAAGTGTACAAAGCACATGGTACAAGGAACCAACTTCATTTGAGAGGTACAGTGAGGAAGGGCCTCCCTAAATATTGACATTTAATATGGAACCCAAGGATTTGTAGGAATTACACAAGAAGTACAGAACGGGGGGCTGGGTGGGTTAAGTGCACATGAGGCAAAGCGCAAGGACCTACGTAAGGATCCCAGTTCAAGAGGGAGGTCGCCTTACAAGTAGTGAAGCAGATCTGCAGGTATCTTATCTTTCTCTCCCCCTCTCTGTCTTCCTCTCCTCTCTCGATTTCTCTCTGTCTTATACAACAACAATAACAATGAGAGCAACAAAAATGGAGAAAATGGCCTCCAGGAGCAGTGGATTCGTGGTGCAGGCACCGAGCCCCAGCAATAACCATAGAGGCAAAAAAAAAAAAAAAAGTAAAGAAGGGGAGCTGGGTAGTGGTGCACTAGGTTATACACACATATCACCATGCACAAGGATCCAGGTTTGAGTCCCCAGCTTCTCCTCACCTGCAGGGAGGACATTTCAGGAGTAGCAAAGCAGGTCTGCAGGTGTCTTTCTCTCTCCTTCTCTACTTTTCCCTCTCAATTTCTCTCTATCCTGTCAAATAAAAAAATAAAATAGAAAGAATAAAATGGAAAAAAATGGCACCAGGAGCTGTGGATTCATAGTGTTGGCGTCAAGCTCCAGCAATAACGCTGGTGGCAAAAAAAAAAAAAAAAAAAGTAGAGAACAATTCAGGAATAGGGAATAAACAGTACGTGTGAAAACCCACAGGAAGCAGTGCACATTGGTGGAAATGAAAACCAGATGTTCCCAGGGGACCACAGAAGAGAGCAGCAGGTGTTAGTGCTCAAAAGTCATTTCCTAATTATGGGGCCGGCCACCTGCTCGTTCTGCTGTTGACCCACTCAAATTTCCTGCATGGCTCTAAGCTATATTTGCAGTACCAGTATATATGCCTTTGAAATGAAGAATTTAAATTGTGCTACAAATTCCCTGGGGGATGAGGTGGGTAAAGTAAGTCTCTATAATATGATAAGCCCCATCTATTATTAACAAAATGAGGACAGTGACCATATCTTGCATAGCCTGCTATCTTTTAGAGAACCTAGCAATGTATATAGTGGAGGCTAATAACTAATTCTGCTGTTTGTGGTGGAGAATTGTAGGATAGTTAAGTATATAGACTTTTTTAAATATGTAAAATTTATTAGAACATTTAGAGATCCAGATCTACTTTAATTGCATGAATGCAAACATGTCCACCTCACAGAAAAAAAGATAAGCCAGTTCTCCAGGGAAGGGATGGGGACAGACAGAGGCTAGAAATACAGTTAAGCTAGATAATAGAGGTCCCTCAAGGCTCAGCTTAAGAATAAACATGCTGTTTCATTTCCTTCACAGAACTTTGCTCTTGGGGGTAAGTTTCTTTCAAAAGAAGGAATGACTTTAACTTAGATAGAAACCAATGGTGGTGAGGACACCAGAGAAATCCAGCCACTTGCCCCTTAAAAGTCATTCAACTGTAAATTTTACAAGTGAGAAGTTCTCTAAAGGCCAAAATAAATATTATTTTCTGCAACTTTACAATGTCTACAAAACTTTTTTTTTTTTTTTTGGTATCCAAGGTTATTGCTGGGGCTCAGTGCCTGCACTACGAATCCACTGCTCCTGGAGGCTATTTATTCCCTTTTTGTTGCCCTTGTTGTTTATCATTGTTATTATTGTTGTTATTGCTGTCATTGTTGTTGGACAGGACAGAGAGAAATCGAGAGAGGAGAGGAAAAGAGAGGGGGGAGAGAAAGACACCTGCAGACCTGCTTCACCACTTGTGAAGTGACCCCACCCCCGCCCCGCAGGTGGGAAACCGGGGCTTGAACCCAGATCCTTAAGCCAGTCCTTGAACTTCACACCACATGTGCTTAACCCACTGCACTACTGCCCAGCCCCCATGGAAAACATTTTTAATACTGACTCACTACTTCTCATCCTTGATACACACCACATTCTTTTTTTTATTTCCTTTTGTTGCCTTTGTTGTTTCATTGTTGTAGTTATTATTGCTGTTGTTATTGATGTTGTTGTTGGATAGGACAGTGGGAAATGGAGAGAGAAGGGGAAGACAGAGAGGAGGAGAGAAAGACACCTGCAGACCTGCTTCACTACTTGTGAAGGGACTCCCCTACAGGTGGGGAGCCGGGGGATCGAGCCGAGGGGGGGGGGTGTCGAACCGGTATCTTTACACCGGTCCTAGCACTTTGCTGCCACCTGCGCTTAACCCGCTGCACTACAGCCCGACTCCCGATACACACCACATTCTTAGTACAGTGAGCTGATGTTTGACAGAAGTAACATAGGACTTATTGAAATCTAAAAGTCCAAATACATGACTAAAGAATATATCATTTACAAGTCTTAAGTTTTTCCTGTGCTAACAAAAGCATTTATATAAAACAATAATTGATAAGAAAGAGAACATCAACCTTCCTATAGAGACAAGAGATAGCTATCCTCATCATGACCATGTAGCCTAAAACATCTCTACTGAGGATAACACACACAACAAATACCAAAGGTATACAGTTAGCAAGGAACCCCTATAAGCATAGCACTGGAGTTTCTGCTCTCTAGAGACCAACATTGTAAAGGGAGATAGCCTAGGTGGAAGGGGGAAGAAAACCACAAAAAATATCAGTCATACAGTGACTGGTGAACACAAACTGACAAGGCCTTTACATCAAGGTGTGAGAAAGACTCCAGTGAATCCTCAGTCTCCTATGACTTATTATACAAGTTTCCTTTTAACCATTACTCTATGATACTCTATCCACTTACCTGCACATTATACACATACATAGATAGTTTTAGTCATTTTAAAGACTATAATTTTAGCAAGTATTTAAAGATTAGATGTTCTTTCAGAATCTAGTCCATTATTTTGAAGTTATTTCATTCCGCACTTACTGAAATAACAGTTAAGTAGATCATCATTCTCTGGCAATACATGATAGAGTCTTGGAATGTAGTAACAAAATGGGTTTTTGCACTTCACAAATTCCTTTTTTTTAAATGTTTACTTATTTATTGGATAGAGATAGAAAAATCAAGAGGGAAAGGAACAATAGAGAGAGACAGAGACAAAGAGACACCTGCAGCACCACTTCACTGCTCCTGAAGCTTTCCCTCTACAGGTGGGAACTGGGGCTTGAACCCCAGTCATTGAGCACTGTAATGTGTGTATTTAACCAGGTGTGCCCCACCAGGCCCCTTCTTCAAAAATTGTTGAGCAGAAAGATGAACTCTTTTAATGGCAAATGAAAATGAGAGTTGGTACATCTATATATAATAAGTGTGTATTTACAAGGGCCAAGCAGTAGCGCAGTGGGTTAAGCACACATGGCACGAAGCTCAAGGACCAGTGGAAGGGTATCGGTTCAAGCCCCTGGTTCCCCACCTTCATAAGCGGTGTAGCAAGCCTGCAGGTGTTTATCTTTCTCTCCCCCCTGAAACAGATTTTCAGAATTTCTTTTTTCGTCTCTTTTTTAGGAGGGAGGGATAATGCTGAGGGTCTCACACATACATGATTCCATTGTTCCCAGATATATAAATGACAGAAAAGAGAAGAAGAAACAGCACAGTACCACTCTGCCATTTACTGAGCTTCTCCCAGTGCCATGGTGCTACCATGTGGTTCAAAACTGGAGCCTCACATACGGTAAGGCACATATGCTACCTGGTATATTATCTCCTGACCCCAGATTTTCTCAGTTTCAACAGCAAAAATACCTTTTAAAAAGATTTTATCTCATGATACAAAGAGAAAAAGAGAACCAGAGCATATGGGATGCAAGGAACTGAACTCAGGACCTCATGCTTCCACGTCTAGCACCATACTTAGTATGCACCTCCCAGGTCCTCAACGATGAAAATGTAATACATTTGTAACATGAAAAAATTTATTATTTTTCAAGGACAATGTGAACATTTAAAATAAGAAAAAAATGATTAATACTAGTCTACTATTCTTTACTATTTTAGTGTTATGAAGGGTAAAACAATCAACTATATTTTAAAATGAACAAAAACTCCCTACCTACATATTAATTTCAACTTCTTTTCCTAATAAACATTTTTGTAAACTGTTAAAACAAGACAGCCTGTCTTTCTTCTTCTTCTTCTTCTTTTTTTAATGAGACAGAGAAAGATACAGGGGGTATGGCTCAGTGGTAGAGCTTTTGGCTGCAGAAAGAAACAAAGAGGAAAGGAGGGAGGGAGGGAGAGAGAGACTGACCACAGCACTGAACCTGGGATTTCAAAGCCTCTAGCATGGAAGTCTTTTGCACAACCCTTATGCTCTCACCCCCATCCAAAGATAACCATCCTCTCCATCATTCTCAATGAAAACTGTATTAAATTGGCAGGAGGGAGAGAGAGAGAGAGAGAGAGAGAGAGAGAGAGAACCATTAGATAATATAAAGCTTATATCAGGGGGCCGGGCAGTAGCTCGGCGGATTAAGCACACATGGCACAAAGCTCAAAGAACAGCGTATGGATCTGGGTTCAGACTCCGGGTCCCCACCTGCAGGG